>NC_065585.1:119051764-119369056 GCF_024542745.1 Macaca thibetana thibetana
CTGGCACACGACCTTACCTGACAAGATTCACAGCATTCTCCTTCTGCACAAGTAAATCCTGGCTTCAAAACACATGTGTGTGCATCACAGCAAGGATTAGTACACTCCTGGCAATAACCACAAAAGAAATATGAGAAGTTGATATGTGCTTTGACTCCTGTTTGAAGAATTAATTAGTTGTGCTTCTGTGTAATCTGTTACAGTTAAATGCTAATGCATGATTGTTGACTGTGGTACATACATACAGATAACTGTTTAGAACTGGTGTTTGGGACTTTTACTATTTCTCCTTCCCTTGTGCTGTTTGATACACTACAGATAATGGATTCTCACTGACAGAATTAGAGAGTCCAACATTTACAATCTTCAATTATCCTAACGATCTCCATTTCCTTGAAGGGCCTTACTGCTTCCCTGTACTGAAGTATGATGTGAGATAGTTCAACTGCTGAAGATCTCATTTTACGTTTTGCTCAAGCTGCTCATAATTTCAGGCTGACTTTTATTTTTTAATGTATCATTAAATAGCATCAAAATGGTAACCTGTGCCCTATTTTCTCAAACAAAATTAAAACCTCAAAGAAAACGGAGTGTGGCCAGATAAGGTACCTCATGTGTTAGAATGAATCCATGGAACCATTCCAAAGAATGCATATGGACAGGAGGATCAGTTTCCAAAATTAAGAGCCTCTTTACGTTTAACCTGAGACATTTGAAGACATTCTTATAGACTTTGGACAGGTCACTGTCCCCAGTCTGATTATGGAGTCTCTAACTGCTGTCCTACTAGACCTCCTGGTATTGTGGTCCTTGGGCCAGCAGCATCACTGTAACCTTGCCGCTAGGTAAGTGTGCAGAATCTCAGAACCACTCCATACTTACTGAATCTGAGTCCACATTTTAACAACGTCCCCTGGTGATTCATCTGCATTTATTAATTTGAGAGGCAGTTGTATAGAACACATACCTATGTGATAAGCTCTTGAAAGAAATAGCTTCTATGATGGGGAAAAGCATATTAAGAATTACTTTAAAATTTGCTTCAAGGGCTTTCCCTAAATGCTCCAGAGACCACAACTATGATAAATACATGAAACATTAGAACGTTTGTGCTCTATTAAGAGTTTTCCAATAACAGGAACTATCCAACTGTGATGCAGGCTAGCCTCAAAAGTTAATAAATAAAACTTGACTGAGTAAGAGATTTTGTAGAGCAGACTCTGCATGAGACATCAGACTTAAGGACACTTATGGGCCCTTGTCACAAGCAGAACCAATTGTATATAAACAAGGAAAGGTGATGCTGCTGATCTCCAGCAAGGTCATTACACATGTTTCATGACTTGATAAGAAGCCTTGGAATGAGGCTGCACCAATAATTTGTTAAAAAATAAAAATAAAAATGGAAAGCAAAAATTTTAAAAGCTTTACAAGGAACACCATGGTTGGTTTGATTAATGGTCACATCCCTACCTAGGTTCTACCTGATCATAAATTTTGCAATTTAAAGATAGCATTGTTTGCAAATACCTGAGGAGGGCCACAGTCACACTCTTCACCCTCATCCAACTTCTTGTTTCCACAAAATTGGAAATCATCAAAATTGCAAGGAAATGGAATGTTGAGCATGCATGTTGGCTTATAATCCTTCAGGTACTGGTGGTACTGGTTTTGGCTGCATTTACTGAATTTCAGTGCAGGAATGCTAGAGATAGAATGAAGTAAAAATAAATATTAATCCTATCAATGCATAGTGGTGCGACAGCTATGAGCATTTTATGAAGCATTTAGAAAGAACAAATGTAAATGTTTACTGTTAGAGCAGGGAAGTAACTGGGTTACTTTATTACAGAAAATATCTTCTCAAAACACAGTGAACACATGCTATTTTAGTGAAAATATCTTGGCTATAGATCCTCTAGCAAATCCTTCCTGAAGCCCACATTATAGACTGATTGTGTATGTTTATTGCTTCCAAATCCTCTTTAATTTGGTCCTCTTGAAATAACCTATATACTTGTTTATCATCTCTACTAGATTATAAGCATCTCAAAGCAATAATTATATCATGTGCGATTTTAAAAAATAAACATTAGTTAACACAGTGCCTGGCACAAAGTGGTTCTCTATAAATTTGTTAAGACAAGCGGTTTATTTAATAACGTACATATCCATAGGAATGTGATATACTTCTTAACCTGAAATTTATCTCCCTTCCATCTTCCTTTTCTTTTGACTTCCTTAACATTGTTATTGACATAACGATTAAATACAGTAGGACTTTAGAATCTTGATTACACTGGACTGAGATGGTAGGACTCTGTAAAATAATGCTAATTATGTAAATAATAATGTAAACTAAATATTAATTACTGAGTTCTTATTCTATGCCAGTAATCTCATTTGGCTGTGTTAGCCACTTTACTTCATTTAATCAATGTGTGGAAGCATTGATCACCAAGAAACTTTTCTTACTATATACAATGCTTTATGTATACTTGCTCTGAAGGGATTCAAAGATGTGCGAGACTTAGCACCTGACTGCCTGGCAATTTACAGTACAGTGGGGAATGCTGGACGTGCTTTTATTCTGTAACTATTTATGGAGTATTTAATATGTGTTTGGGACTTTTCCAGTAGAGTGGTGATACAACAGTGACCCAAACAGACAAAACCCTCTGACCTTGTGGGACTAGCTTATATTTCAGCAGAAGAGTAAAGTTATAAATAAGCTGAATGCATGAAACAGAGAATATGCTAGATAGTAATAAGTACTAAGGAGAAGACAAAAAACAAAAGGAGTGGGAAGTGAAATGACAGGATATGTGTGTGATCTAGATAACAGGTGGCCAGGGAAAACATTGGTGGGAATAACATTTGAATAAAGATGTGAAGGAAGACATTGTAGCTTATAGAGAAGATGACAAAACAAAGCATGCAGAGTCTATTTCTCCCCTAATTGCCTTGGTAGTGATTGGTAATAATTGTTCATGGTGTACTTTTGCAATTTGCCCAGAAAGAGTTTTGGGATTTCTCTCATGGTATCACTAGAGAGAGACACTACCAGTTGGTAAGATTTAGCCCCAGAAAGGAAACTCTCATGCCTGGTTATGTAATAGACATTTTAGGAAATTCCATAGCTTTACAACATATCCTGTAATAATGGGTTTTGACTCAAAATCCACTTTTGAAATTCTCTTTTCTTTCTTTCCTTTTCTTTCTTTCTTTCTTTCTTTCTTTCTTTCTTTCTTTCTTTCTTTCTTTCTTTCTTTCTTTCTTTCTTTCTTTCTTTTCTTTTCTTTCTTTCTTTCTTTCTTTCATCCATCTTTCTTTCTTTCTTTTCTTTTTTCTTTTTTCTTTTTTCTTTTTTTTTTTTTTTTTTTGGAGATGGAGTTTTGCTCTTGTATCCCAGGCTGGAGTGCAATGGCGTGATCTCGGCTCACTGCAACCTCCACCTGCCGAATTCAAGCAATTCTCCTCCCAAGTAGCTGGGATTACAGGCATGTACCACCAGCCCGGCTAATTTTGTATTTTTAGTAGAGATGGGGTTTCTCCATCTTGGCCAGGCTGGTCTCAAACTCCCAACCTCAGGTGATCCACCCACCTTGGCCCCCAAAGTGCTGGGAATACAGGCATGAGCCACCACGCCCAGCCCACTTCTGAATTATTTAAGTGTATTCTGTGTGTTGTTGGAACCTCACCTTCCATCACTGTCCATCACACATTTTCCTGAAGGACAGGTGCATGGGAACTCATCATGCTGCATCCCAAGGTTATGCCCCAGTTGATGTGCCATTCTGTTTGCAATTATGTTTGTGTCAGGCAAAAGATCCTAATGAAAAAAAAATTGCATTAGAAATTTTTGAAAGATAGCACACTGTAGTACATAGTGCTTCAAACTAGTGGTTGAAAGACCTGGCTTCTAGCTCCTAGTTAACTGGTAACTATTTAAAAAGGCATGGACTCAGTTACCTCTCTCCCCTGTACCTAAGTTTCCTTAATTATATAAGAAGCCCAAGAAAGTGACTTTTTAAATATCTCTAGCTCTAACATTTTGAAATTCCTTCTTTGTGGCATGGTGATAGTTGTTGTTAGATTTATAGAAGCTCATTCTTATAAATAGTTAAAAACTATTAACTAACATTATTATGATTTTTACCTCTTCAAAATGCATATGTTGAAGGTATAAAACTAACTTCAAGGTGATGACACTAGGAGGTGAATCTTTGGAAGGTCATTAAGTCTTGGGGGCAGAGCCCTCATAAGTGGGATTAATGCCCTTATAAAAGAGGCTTGAATGAGATCCCTGCCCCTTCTACCAGGTCAGGACACAGCAAGAAGGTGTCAACTATGAGACAGAGAGGCCTTAACCAGACTCTGAATCTGCTAAGGACTTGATCTTGGATTCTTAGCCGCCTCCGATAAATAAATTTCTATTGTTTCTTACCTGTTCATTTGTGATATTTCGTTACAGCAGCTAGAACGAACTAAGATAAATATCCTACACAATATAATAAGTAATATTGATTGTCCTCTTTGTACTAGATATCCAAATTCTATACAAACAGAAACGTGAGGTTCTTGTTTTCAGCTTATAGTCTCCCATTGCACAACAATGCTATACAATCTTAAAGAGGAAGTTTCTATTACGAGAAACACTTAAATGTCAGATATATCAAATCCATGGAAGAATTGGTTAACTTGGCTCATAGTTCTATTGTATGCTTTAATTTCTATGTTAATACAAAATTAATTTCCAAAAAGAGGTGGGCTATCAGATTACTATAAAGCTAATAAAACATACCTAATTTGGTCATCTCATCTTACTCATATAAAGTTTAAAATGTGTTCTGGAGTGATTATAATATCATAATCTAAGTAGCATATATAGCATATATCATAGTCTAAGTAGCATAATCTAACAGCATATATCAGACGAAATTGACTCTATGATCCAAAACTTATGTTACTGAAATATCATAGGAAAAGCTAAAAGCACAAAATAATTATGTAATAAATAAGTCATGTGGTCATTTAAATAAGTGCTAGCTTTGAGGTCTTTGATCTTAATAACAGACAAAGCATAGCAACAACTAGGCAGCAACATAAAGGAAATAAATAGAAACCTTAGTGTTTTCAAGAATCTCTCAGATGGGGTTACTTGGACAACATTTACTAGAAGCTTAGAGACTTGGAAAGGATCACATAAAAAAAAGGAGTCAACAATTTTTAGGTCTTATGCTTTCTAAAAATGAATTGACAGGTCGTCTTGATATGATACAGGAAGTAGTTTATGTACCTTATTATCAGCACAAGAACAATTATCCTCACTTGCCAAATGAGCCATCAACTTGTGTGTACGTTATTTGTCCTTATAAGTAGCTATATTTCATATGCAAAAGAGCAAAAGAGCTTTACTAATCATTGCATGCTGATCTTTAAACTCTGAACAAAATGAGTTTGCCCTCAACATTTATAATTTTTTAATGAAACATTTTTTATTCATTTAATGAAGAAAACATAACCGTCTGTTCATGACATATCGTAGTGAGTATATATGACAAAATGAACACATAATCTCTTTCCATGGAACCCAGGACTTACAAAAATTTTATTCAAACATTACTAAGTAATATAAATAAAACACAGCCCACCTTAATGATACTGGTCGAATAATAGGGCAGGCACATACCCGCTGGATAAGAAATTCCTTGCACATGTGTGTAGATCCACTTCCCACTACGAAAAAGATGCAAATATACTCTTCAATCTGAGTTAGTAGTTTAATTAACACAAAGATCAAATTGCAGTGAACCCCAACAATGTCAATGCTTTTGCATGTGAAAATGCCTTCTTATTTCTGGAGTTTTGGAATTGAGGCTGACCTTAGTTGATATTGAGCTCATCTTTAACCTGCGGGATATTCGAGGCATTAAAAAAGCCAGTGCATTTGGGAGGCTGAGGCAGGTGGATTCATGAGGTCAAGAGATCAAGACCATCCTGGCCAAAATGGTGAAACCCCATCTCTACTAAAAATAAAAAAATTAGCTGGGCATGGTGGTGCACACCTGTAGTCCCAGGTACTTGGGAGGCTGAGGCAGGAGAATCACTTGAACCCGAGAGGGGGAGGTCGCAATGAACTGAGATTGTGCCACTGCTCTCCAGGACACAGAGTGAGGCTCCAACTCAATTAAAAAAAAAAGAAAAAAGAAAAAAAGAAAAAAAAAAAAGCCAGTGCAATCTTAAACTGAAATTGTAGAAAAGTATAAAACAAAAACAAAAAATACAAATCAAAAAATAAAATCGAAATCCCATTTTACTTGACTCTGTCTACTCTGCCCTCAGCCTTGGATAAAACCACTTACAAGACCAGAAATTAATTAATTAATTAATGAAATTTAAAAGTGCTTAGAAGGAAAAACAAAGTAACATAGTGAATGGACTTAACACCATGATTGATTAGCTACAATTGAAAAATGTTAAGACTTTTAATCAACCATAGAAACTCAGGTATGTTTGATAGCTACAATAAAACACTTAAATGAGTTGTCAGGTAAAATGAGAACTGTTCTTGGATTACTTGAAAAGACAAATGTAGATATTTATATTATAGGAATCCAAATTTGATTTGATTTCAGGGATATTATTTAGAGTTGAACCACTTTAAAAAGAGCCATTAAGGGCTAAAGGGTCACACCTGGAATGTAACAGAACTCAAAGACAAAAAAGGTGGTCAGACTAGATGACCCCTTTCAGTCTAGACCTGTTTTGACCATTTTTTTCTTTATTACTGAAATGTTTCTCTTCTTACATTTTAGGCATCAATATTTGACTATGCTTCTTGGAAAGACAGAATTCTGGTCGTTTTAAACTCTGGGGATATTGAGAAAACCACATATATAGAGGGAACGCACCAGGACAAGAATAATCTTGAGTGTTCTCTCATGGTCGCTTGACATCAAGTAACACATGATAATGCTGTATATACTGTCTTGCCACTTCTACATCTAATGAATACAGAAGGACAGATACCCAAGAAACTTAACACATAAGAAGTCCCAAATATGATGCTCAATTGGCTATTTAGTAGCATTTCACCCCATCTCCTTACTTGCAGACATCCTATTGATATGAGAAGCTACTGGTTAGAATAGGAGATGTTCTAAGGCAGTTAAAAGTTTTCTACTTACACCCATTCAAATATTTTTGGGTTTATTTATTAAATATTTAAAAATACACGTATAAGGAGAGGGTAAAAGAGTTAATCTTGCTCACTCTGAAGTTTATGGCGATGTTTTACTACGCTCCGTTCCCCATGATTTTGGGGCATGCTAATGCATGAATATTCAAGCACAAGCCAGGCACAACTATGCCTCTGGAGATATACGCTATGGGCCATCCCAGATATAAAAAACAGGAATTATGTTACTTTGGAGGTCTGATTCACTCTCATTAATCTGCCAAAGGACTGAATCTGACTTCCAACTACAGGTATCGGAAGCTTCAGGTTTTTGAGTTCAGACGGAAAGTCAACATCTAAATAATAATAGAAGATTAGCAGGCTGGGCTTGCAGACCTTAGGAGAAATACTGATATTATGGGTATATAAAGTAGGAAAAGTGGGCACTAGTCTAATACAGTAGCTTTTAGGGCATCAGAAGAGATGCTAAAAGATGGCATCACTCCAAAGGACTTCTTCCACAATTTAGCATTCTTTAGGATAACAGGACTGTACTAAATATTAGGTTGTATTACATTCAGTTCCATAATTACTTATCCTTTTCTTCCGGGCTAAGTACTGTGCTAGGTATCTTGAATAACAAAAATGATAAAAATTGTCCCCTTTTTAAAGAAATTAAAGATTGAGTAGTCTAGACAAAGTCATGCTTTTAGTTAGGAATATTAAAGCTCTGACAGGTTTCACTTATCAGATTAGTTGTCTGTTCAACTGTAGAGTAGAGAAGACGGTATTGAAGGGCTGGTCACCAGGCAGGCAGATTTTGATGAGGGGAAATGTTCAGAGAGTGAGGTGCTTTCCCAAAAAGGCAGATTTTGGTAGAATATTGGAATGGTACAACATGGGAGGGTGACAGGAGTTAGCTCTGGATGTTCATAAAAAATGTAAATGGATTCTAAAAGCATTTTGCTTACCTAATGGCATTTTTAAGTCTACCAAGGAATATGAATATATCAGATTTTTTCTTTTCTAGTATTAATATTAGAAAGATCATTAAATAGCCCACTTGAAAACTTTCTATTTATTTATTTATTTATTTATTTATTTATTTATTTATTGAGACAAGGTCTCACTCTGTCACTCAGGCTGCAGTGCAGTGACACAACCACAGCTCATGTTATCCTTAACCTCCTGGATTCAAGAGATCCTCCAGCCTCAGCCTCCCAAGTAGCTAGGACCACAGGTGCATGCCCCTATGATCAGCTAATTTTTAAATTTTTTGTACAGATAGGGTCTTGCTATGGTGCCTGGGGCTGGTCTTGAACTCCTAGGCTAAAACAATCCTTCTACTTTGGTCTCCTAAAATGTTGGGATTAAAGGTATAAGCCACTGTGCCTTGCTTGGAAATTTTCTGTATAGGTACAAACAACATTTTGTCCCTATGTACTAGCCAAAAGTCAACTGCTTAAACAGTTTTTTTTTTCTGTTAATTTTTTTGTTTTCTTTTGTAATAATCCACCGAAGGTATGCAAGAAAATAGAGCAATTACCAACCTGAGTAATACAACATGATCAAAATCCTTCCTTGTTTTAAGGATCCTTTCTTGCCAAGATGAAAAACGCAATAAGGTAGTTTCTATATTTGAATGTAGTTCTATTTTATCTTCATGTGTCCATATTTCAATGCCAACCAACGTCACATGGATGTTTAAGGTTTTATAAATCTATTCAAAGAAGAAACCATTTTTCACAAAGTCAGGTTGCTGGAAAGATTCTGCAATATTACTATATTCCTTCACATTTTCCCAAAAACAATAATTTGAACTTGTGAGGTATATAAGTAAACAGTGCAAGCCTCATGTTACAAACAGATATATCAAAAGGGGACAGAGTGCATTGCCCAGAATACCTGGTGAATTTTCTGGGCAACAGTGAAATTTAATCAGAAAGATCTACCTCCTCAAACTATCATAAGTCTTACAGGCACTGTCTCAAGATGTGCTGGAAAAATTTATTAAAGTTCTGAGTTTAGAACTGGCCTAAAAGCATAAATTTACTAACAGTGGCAGGTGGTGTGACTGCTCCTTATTCACCTTCATACTTTAAGCCAAGGGTTCGTTCTGTGACAGGTTAGAAAGTTGGTATTGGTTTTCAAAAACTTACCTGCTGTGTTCGATCTTTATGTTTGATTTCTGTAACTACCTTTTTTTTAAATCTGAGAAATGTTACTAGGGATTGCTCTAAGCAGGCAGAAATAGTTGTAGCCTATAAACCTCACACCTATTTCTACCTGCTTTGTAAACACCTGAGTGATAGGTACTTTTATGCCAGGACAAAAGAAGTTGGAGTTTATGCAATTGTTATGGGAATTTTGAGAGAAAGGACTATGTGTTGTATCAGTTTTATATTCCACAACAGTCAGTACAAGTAGGTTGAAAGACAGTGAATGATAAAGTATCAACACTGAATAAACGGAAATGGAATGATCATTCATACAATGTTACTAGGCAATGTAACTAGTCAATAAGAAGGGTAATACTTATATCATTCCTGTAACAATAAACTTGTGTTAATATTCTACTTTTCGTAACCTGCAAGATATGAATATACTCAATTCCATGTGTCAATAGAGGCCAAAAAGGTCAGTTCATAATCATGAGAATTAGATGCCTTTTAAACTCTCCTGAAGTTAGACATCTAGTCAAACTCTGACTTCAAATCTACAAAGCCTGTGATATGCATCCTTATTCCTCTTGGCCCTAAATTTTTTGTTTGTTTGTTTTTGAGATAGGGTCTCACTCTGTCACCCAGTCTGGAGTGCAGTGGTGAATCATAGCTCATTGCAAAGTTGAAATCCTGGGCTCAAAGGATCCTCCCACCTCAGTTTCCTGAGTAGTTGGAACTACAGGCACATACCACTGCACCTGTCTTTCTTTCTTTCTCTTTCCTTCCTTCCTTCCTTCCTTCCTTCATTTCTCTCTCTCTTTCTTTCTTTCTTTCTTTCTTTTCTTTCTTTCTTTCTTTCTTTCTTTCTTTCTTTCTTTTTTCTTTCTTTCTTTCTTTCTTTCTTTCTTTCTTTCTCTCTCTCTCTCTCTCTCTCTCTTCTTCCTTTCCTTTCCTTTCTTCTTTTTTTTTTGTTGGAATGATGTCTCACTTTGTTGCCCAGTCTAGTCTTGAACTCCTGGGCTCAGTGATTCTCCTGCCTTGATCTTCCAAAGTGTTGGGATTACAAGCATGAGCCACCACACCGGGCTCTTGGCCCTAATCTTCACGACATAGCAATAATTTTAACCTGGGATTTTCGGACCCTCTCTATTCATAAGTGGGCTTTACATTTACAAGACTACACACAAGTGCAAAAGGAAATATTATTTGTCATTCTGATTATATTTTCTTCTCATAAGAACAAATCTTATAAAATAAAAGCCATGCTTTATCTGCTAAATTCTTGGATAGTTTTGGATACACACATATGGAAGGTTGTGGAGAATTGAACTGCTCTTTATAGTAGGGAAATAACTGTGGAATCTCTAAGTTAAAAGGGGTGAAGACATAATGAAAGTCAAAATAAGAAAGGACCCAGTGAAATAATATGAGTATGGGCTCTGTGAAGGATAATAAAGGGTCAGTAAGAAGGGACACAATGGCCAGGAACATGGGCTTTTAGACTTTGTTACCTTAAATTGTTTGTTTTATAATGTGCTATGTAACCTCCCAATCTAAACTACAAATCTTCAGTAAAAGTTCAGCACTATGCAATGGTTTTATATGTATGTTTATTTGAAGATTAGAAACCAAGGAGAGAGTTTTAATCTTGAGTTGGGGTCAATGCCAGGGAAGTGATAAAAGACATAATTGTAAGATAAAAGGAATGGAAGAAAACAGAAGTGATTATGAGATGTAATCATTGCACTCCACACTGTTCCTTCCTCCCTCTTACAAAAAGGCATGGGGAAAATTTTCAATTTCCACAGACATAAATTGAAATAGTTGGGAGAAGTTCTGCTTCTGCCTACAATGTATGA
The DNA here is from genome assembly GCF_024542745.1 of Macaca thibetana thibetana. Lineage (NCBI taxonomy): Eukaryota > Metazoa > Chordata > Mammalia > Primates > Cercopithecidae > Macaca > Macaca thibetana. Next base: position 119,062,966 of record NC_065585.1, read on the forward strand.
AGTTAGAAAGAATGTTGCCTCTACCCTGACAAAAAGGACAAGCCAGAGAAACTACAAAATCTTATATTTTTTTCTGAGTCCACCTGAGAACTGAGGCAATAGGGCCAACAAGTGTGCCTGAACCTTAGGCAAAGACAGTCTCCTTCAAGGAGAGGTGGTGCCAGAACACTTCCCTTGTGGCAGATAACGAGAAAGAAAGATGGTGAGCACTTTATTAACGGGTAGAAATAATTGACCAAATATCATTAATGAATTGCTTAAGGCCAAGTATGGGAGAGAAGGAGAATGCAGAGCCCCATGGAGATCCAGACACAGGGATCGCAGGTCCGCACACAGATTGATCTCCATGGGCCTCCGTGGATGCCGACAACCACAGTGGGGGACAGAGAGGGAGTTTCAAGATGACCTCTCTCAGTGGGGTGGGCCTGAAGAAGGGGAGAATTGCTGCTTTGCAAAAAAATTATAACATCTACCGAACTCTTTCCCCAAGGAACACAAGCCTTAAGCTGCCAAGGGAGCTATAGCAAATTTTCCCCCCAGAACCCAAATCAAAATTTATTACAGCTGAAGAAAAGGAAAACAAAACAAAGCAAATCAAAACAAAAATAGGCTTCTACTCCTGGAGGAGAGGTGGGAAACTGTCCTGAGCCCAGACCATTCGGGATCTCCTACCAATGGAGAGGAAAATGAACACTGAGAAATACTCAGCCAATGACCCATGGACAGGGCTTCCCTAAGACTGAGGTTAAATCAGGATAATAGAAAGTGCTCTGGGCCCCATAACTAGGCTAGAAGGCACTGAGGAGCAAACAACAGGCCACTATTGAAGAAGGGGTGAGAATGTGAAGGGAGGTGCTGGCTGTCAAAGCCTAAAGTTGAGAATGGAACAGAAATAAGGGGAAAAGCTCTCCAACAATGCAGGACCCATCCTATGCACAAAGTAACACTAGATGAATACGCAGTTGATAGTTCACTGCAGGTAGCAGTAGCAACAGCAAAACCAGCTCAATTTCTGACCAGATTAATCGACTTCCACATGTTAATGACCTAGCAAAAGAAGAAGTGCACCATTTCAGGCATAAATACTATTTTGTTAGACTCTACTATGCATACTGTCTACTATCCAATAAAACATTAAAGAACATACAAAAGAGCATGAAAAGACAACCCACTGTTGGAGAGAAAAGAGCTGACAAAACTAAACTCATAGATGACCCACATGCTGAAATTGTCTGATGGGAAATTTAAATTAGTTATCAGTAATATGTTGAAGGCTCTAATGGAAAAGATGGATGTGGTTTGCAGAATTCTAAGATGGCCCCCAAGGATTCCTGTTCCTGGACACTAACACACTGTGGAATGACCTCCCTTTCAATGTGGGCAGCACTGTGAGTATGATGAATTTCATTAGTATATTTAGGTTATGATACAGCACAAAGATAAAGGGAGCTTACAGCTTTTCAGATGCAATTAAGGTACCCAAATCAGAGGATTCTGAGTTGAATAACAGTGAACTTACTGTAGGTAGACCTAATTTAATCTTTTAAAACAAGTCTAGTAATTTGAAGCGGCAGCATTTCTCCTGGTGGCCCAAAGAAGAAACCTGACATGTTGTAAAAGGGTCCAAGAGGGCACTGTGTGGTAAGAAATTGTCAGGGGCCCCAGTAACTGAGATGGCCCCAGCAGACAGCCAGCAAGAATTTGAGGACTTCAATCCTGCAACTGCATGAACTAAATTCTGCTAACAATAACAAGCTGAGATCGCCAGGCCCGATTTCCTCATTCTGAGATCCTGAGCAGAGAACCCAGTTATGCTGTACCCAGATTCCTGCCTACAAAAATTGTGAGATCGTTAATGAGTATTGTTCTAAGGTGCTAGGTTTGTGGTAACTTGTTATGTAGTAATAAAAAAAATGAATATATTGAAAAACAAGCTTGAAAAGATGAGGGAATTTCAGCAGAGAGGTGGAAACTATAAAAGAGAGTGGATGAAAATAGCAGAGTACATATATAGTAGACACACAGAATACCATTGATGAGTACATCAGTAAGCTAGACATGGGTGAGGAAAGAATCCTGTTGGCCCAAAAAATATTAGCCAAATGGAAACACAAAGAGTTAAGAGTGAAAACCACATAGGGGAAGGTCCAAAGCTGTGGGAAAACCACAAGATCTAATATTCATATAATAGAAATACAACAAAGAGAAGAGAGATAAGAAGGCAGAAGAAATATTTGAAGAGATCATGGTCAATAATTTTCAAAAATAGTATAAAACAGCAAATCACAGATCCAAGAAGTTCATAGAATCCAACACTATAAATACCACACACACACACACACACACACACACACACAGACACACACACAGACACACATACACTGATGAGGGTATGCCAAAGGGACACATAGAACAGCTGAAATATTGCCCAATGGACAAAAGTGAAACAATTTGAGCAACAAAATAAAGTAGTGTTAGGTTGTAATTCAAAGTACGAAATAAATATCCACTGATATAAATAAATTATTAAATACATGTTAATGGAAGAAAAGAGATAAAGCTCTTGCGTAGAAAAATTTCAAGCAATTTATGTAGATGCTCCATTGTCAAGGAGGAAGAGCATAATTTACACTTCTTAAGTGTGAGCTGTGCATAGTAACTTTCTTTCAAAGAATATATTACTGTAAAGAAGCATACACGTTCCATATGACCCAGTATTTCTACTTCTTCGTTATTTACCAAAGAAAAATGAAATTTTATAATTGCACATACAACTATACACAAATGTTTAAAGCCATTGTATTTACAATAGCCAAAAACTACAAGCAGATTAAATGTCCCTCAACTGGTGAATTAGTAACCATTGGCCTAGAGGGGCCTTCCTTACAGCTTTTTCCTATGGGGTCTCTTTATCCTAGTAATAGGGCTGAGGTGTCTCAGAATGAGTCAGCAAAAAAAAAAAAAAAAAAATGTGTTGCAATTCACAATTTGTTTTTTTAAAAGGGTTGTATACCTCATTCTAATTTAGACAAATTAAGCATTTTAATATATTTTACTGAAACACTCCACTTTCTATGCCAAACCATGGACAACAAATTATAGCTTAAAAGACTTTTCATTATACAACTTCACAGAGCAGTGATTTAAAGTAGTGCGATTTGGTTTATAGTGATTGATTTTCATATTCTTTGTACATTGCTTCATAAATTTTGTGGTTAGAGACCAAGTTTTGAAACTTATTTCAATATTAAATGCCATTTACATCGAAAATTGAAAATTCAGAGCTGTGGTTTGTTGTTTTTACTTTTTCCCGTGGATTTTTGTTATGAGTCTACTTGGTGAATCTTTGTGCTTTGTACTCCCTTAATATCAGGTGACTACAATAGTCCGGCAGAGATCTGTGCTGAAAGGTTCTTTGCACTCATATTATTGGCTTGATTCAAAAACTATATCAAACCTTACCATGTTGACGAAATTGACCATTCCCCAAATTCGGTTCCTTAGTTTATTGTGAGGATGACTATTCCTGCGATACTGGAAATATAAATATCATATTAATATTCATTAACAATAGGAGTTACATAAAAGCTCAACAAAATACTTCATTCATCGTCAGCTATTACAAAGAAAAAAAAATCATTGGTCTAATGAAGAAAGAGAACTCCTTTCATTCAGCTAAACACCAGACAACTTAAATAAGTTTTTGATATAAAATAACTAAAGACAGCTCTCCTAAAGACGTGCTTAGGTTTAGTATTACTTCAAGTTTTTCCTTCTAACTTTGTTTCCTTTCCACATTACATTATACTACATTACATTAATTTATTAAACCAACTGATTAGTGTTCTTTAGAGTCCATTTTTTATCATATAGATGAAACAAACCTATTAAAGCTACAAAGCAATCAATATATGGCAAAGAACAGCAACTTTATTAACCCTTCTGTGTCCTTGGTGTTCACAAAGTAAAGAATATGTAATAAAAAAAAACCCCACTGGAGCCGGAGATATGCTGAACAGGGAAAGGAAAGTGTAGCTACCCCTTCCCTCCAGGAAACAGCTATGAGGGCAAACCAGACTTTCATGTCCCGTCTATTCTGACTTTTGTTCTCTCCTTTTAACTGCATTCCCTTTTTGTACCATCGGGATCTTGTATCAATTATCAATTTAGACTTGATCAAATGTACTTAATATTAACATAAGGTGTACTGTAGGGATAAATGCAAATGGTCAAACTTCTTTCATAATAAAAATAAGAAATTAACTTGTCTTTCCTGAATCTTACAAGTATCTGCTTGTTACCATCCCATTGCTCTCCTGTTACGTTAAATATCAAAATAATGCTAAGATATAGCATTCTTCAATTTTCATCTCCCACCTACTCAACCTACTACACTCTGATTATAACTGCCACTATTCCATTGAAACTATTTTTAAAAACCCACAAATATTCTCTTAATTATCAAATAAATTGTGAATATATTTTCCTTTCTGGTCATCTTGTCCACATTTAATGTTGACCATTTTCAATTTCAATAAATTTCTTAACTTCTTGGTTTCTATTACCCCGTACACTCCTGCTATTTTATTGTGCGTTCCCATTATCCTTTTAAATACTGGATGACAAATATGTTTCCCAACAGGATTTCCATTGATTGCTTGATAGATAAGAATTACCCAAAAGTCATTGCCTAAAATTCACTGTGGAGAGAGATTCTGAGGCTATTTTAGGGATCACAAAGATTAGGTACTTTATCAATCAGTGATTTTCAACCAGAGGAGAGGGAGGAGGAATGGTTAGGTATGAGCTTTGTACTTTTATTGCCAAATCTTTATTTAGTAGTTGGTGTTCCCCAGGATTCAGACATTTGTGTTCTGCTCTTCTTTTTCAACTTGCTAGCTGTCAGTGTATCATCCATATCCTCACTTAACTTCCCTGCTGAGAATTCCACACTATCTTCAAGATATGTAAACTTCTCAACATGTTTCCAAAGACTGCCTTTGGTTTCCTTATTTTATTTGATCGGAATGCTCACATTTTCTACCCTTCTCTTGCTTTCTTGCCCTTTTTATTGTTGTTGTTCCTCCAGACAAGGTCTTGCTCTATCATCCAGGCTGGAGTGCATTGGCGTGAACATGACTCATTGCAGCCTTGACCTCCTGGGCTCATTTGATCCTCCTGTCTCAGCCTCCTGTGTAGTTAGATTCACAGGTACACACCACCACACCCAGCTATTTTTTTTTCCTTCTTTTTTTTTGTAGTGATGGGGTCTCGCTCTGTTGCCCAGGCTGGTCTCAAACTCCTGGTCTCAAACAGTCCTCCCACTTTGACTTCCCAAAGTGCTGGGATTACAGGTGTGAGCCACCGCACCTGACCTCTGCTGCTCTTTTTGTTTGGCTATCATATATATCATTAATACTCAGAACCTAGCATACTGAACGCACATTAACTATTTGTCAAATGAAAATGGATGATTTACCATAGGAACTTACGTAAATAAAGAAACCCTTAAATATTTTAAGACGGTATTAAAGCAGCACGTGCAAGAGCTATACACATAAAGCCCAGTTTAATGCAACTAAAATAACACCAAGCAACCCTTCTCCTAGTATCTGAGTAAAAATTTTAATAACCTGTTCTTAGTCTTTGATAACACGTATATTATTATTAAGAGCATAGTGTCTCTTAGCACTCTTTTTAAAATTTCTCAGCAACATGATAGTGTAGGCCTATCTGTTTAGTACTTAGAACTTACAATTTCAATTTAAAATTTTTTTCATAGGTTAACTACAGTTTCCTCTATTTTTAATGTGTAAAAATGTTATATCTTTTCAATTAAAATGGGTCTTACCTTTTTTTTCTTATTACATTGGCTGGGAATTTCAGTAAAAATGCTAAAAACATCTGGTGACAATGAGCATATGTACCTTATTCCCAATTTTGGAGGAAAACTGCCAGCATTTTATTAATAAGTTTAATGTTTATACTAAACAGGAGTTTGGTAAATTTACTTTATTTTCTTCCATTTTTTATATCCTAAGCGTTTTATTATGAATGAGTGTTGAATTATATGTGTGTATACATACACAAATACCTACTATATATATATATATATATATATATATATTTTTGAGATTATCAATTTAAAAATATCTATTCATGTCAAAGCAAAGCAATATTCACATCACTGGAGGAAACCATCACTCTCATGTAAACTGTTTATGGATATATCTTGGCTTGGGTTTGCAAATATTTCTTGGACATTTGAAGTTGCATTTATAAGTGAAATTAGCTTATAATTTTACTTTCTCATAAGATCACGTCTAGATTTGTTACCAATATTATCAGTTGTCATAGATTGTTATTGTAATGACTCAAGGAATCACTCTTACAGGTATCTGTATCTTTTTATAAGTTTCCTCCAACGTTGATTCTAGGCTTGGACATATGACTTACTTTGGGTGAGACATGTAAACATGTACAAACAGAAGCTTGAAAGGCTCTTGCACCTTGGAGCCTCTCCTCTCTTTTGATGCTTTGATGCCCAGCTATGATGCAAGAAAGCACAACCAGCTAGGACACTGGAGAGACATGGCCAGCTGAAACCCAATACCACGTCCCAGGCAAATGACCGTGGCCATCTTAGACTAGCCAGTCAGTGGAGTCAATAGATTATTGCAGCTGCATGAGTCATTGATTACCCACCAGGTTTTGATTAGTTTATGACACAGTGGTAGATAAATAATACAAAGATTAGAATAACCATATAAAATGTGGGATTTTTTCCTCTTTTCCTATTCTTTGGAACAGTTTGTAAAAGGTAAGGTTATTTATTACAACAAACTTTGGTAAAACTTGTCACCAAACTAGTCTGAGCCTGGTGTCTTTATTTGTTGATAGGTTGTGGCCTACTTATGTAATTTTTCAAATTTGTTGTAAATATTTTTGGGATTTCCTATTTATTGTTGAGTCAGCTTGATAACATTTAACTACATACTTCTGTTTATAAATTTATTGGTACATAGTTCTTCGTATATTTTAATGATGTGTAACCTTAATTTTATTTATAATTATATTTTATTTTCTAACTTTACATATATTTTTATTTTTTTTAATCGGCATTGTCAGAAGCTTGTCTATTTCATTAATGTTTTCAGAGAACTAGTACTCGGCTCTGTTGAACTACTCCACTGGACGTTTTTTTGTCTTTTGTTTCGCCTTGTGGTTTTATTGATTTTTCTCATTGTTAAATTACTTTCCTCTTTCTATCTTCTTTGGATTTATACTGTTTTGTTTTCAAATCTCTCTAGTTGGACTCTTAGTCTCTTTATTTTCTTTCTTTTTTCTTAATAAAACTGTTTAAATTGACAAATGTCTAAATACTGGTATGCTACCTGTATCGAGTAAATTTTACTTTAGTGTTTTTTTGTTTTTGGTCAGTTATAAATAGTCCATAATTTCAGATTTAATTTTTTAGACAATTAATATTTGGAAATATATTTTGCTTTAAGTTTCCCAACCAATTGTCTTTTAATGGTCTAATTAAACAATTTTTGTTATAACTTCTAATTTGGTTGTGGTAAAAAAGCAAAAAGTGATCTTATGATATCTCTTTGTTATTTCTATTTATTTTCTTTGTGGCCAGATACCCTGTTAATTTTTTCAAATATGTTATTTGTACATGAAAAATATACATATTCTTTTTAAAAAAATGCAAGGTAGTATATCAATTGGTTAGATCCAACTTACATTTTTGTAGTTCAAATCTTATCAATTTTTGCTGAAGCTATTCCTCTTGACTTAAAATTTTCTGATAGAGAAGAGCTAAAAAATACCCTGCTTTCTCTGGCAAGCCTGTTACATTTTTGTTATCTTTTTATACTTTGTTTTTAGGTGTTTTCATATTTTATGTCCTTCTGGTACTCTTTTTCTAATTAATTTTCCAATTTATCTCAAATAACGTTTTAAATCATAAATTATCCTTTACATACTATTAAAATAATAAGATATCTTTTTGGGGGGAAAGATCTACTTTATGTTATTATTTAATGAGATTTTTCAAGTTTCTGAGAAGTTTAGCTATATTTCTTATAAATGTCATAATATCCTTTTTTATATATACAGTTTGAGACTTTCTAACTTCTTTTTTTGTTGTTGTTTTGTTTTGTATTTTGGGAGATGGAGGGAGTCTCACTCTGTCACCCATGTTGGAGTGCAGTGGCGTGATCTCAGCTCACTGCAACCTCCACCTCCCAGATTCAAGCAATTCTCCTGCCTCAACCTCCTGAGAACCTGGGATTACAGGCGCGTGCCACCTCGCCCAGCTAATTTTCATATTTTTAGTAGAGACGGGGTTTCACTGTGTTGGTCAGGCTGGTCTTGAACTCCTGACCTCAGATGATCCACCCGCCTTGGCCTCCCAAAGTGCTGAGATTACAGGCATGAGCCACCATGCCTGGTCAAGACTTTCTAACCTCTAACAGGCAGATGTAATTGTTACATTTACTCTAATTTCTGACACATTTGGAATTACTTTCACATATTTTATTTTTGTATTTACAATTCTATATGTATGTATGTATATATGTAATATAGTCATACATTGCTTAACAATGGGAATATATTCTGAGAAATGCATTCTTAGGTGATTTCATCTTTGTGCAAACATCATAAAGCATACTTACACAAACCTAGATGTTATAACCTACTACACATGTATACCATATGGTATAGCCTACTGCTCCTAGGCTACAAACCTATAGGGCAGGTTACTATACTGAATATTGTAGGCAATTGTAACATAATGCTTTTTGTATATGTAAACTTAGAAAAAGTACAAAAAATGTTGTAAATGACAAAAAATAAAAAACTGGTATGCCTCCTGGGGAACTAATTATGAATGGAGCTTACAGGACTGAAGGTTTCTCTGAGTGAATCAATGAATGAATCAGTGAGTGAATGTAAAGGCCTAGGACATTACTGTACCTCACGGTGAACTTTGTAAACACTGTACACTTGGCTCCACTATATTTATACAAGTATAATTTTATTTCTTTAATAATAAATTAAGCTTGGCTTACTGTAACTTTTTTACTTTATAAACTAAAAATTTTTGAACTTTTGACTTTTTAGACAACAGTTTAAAATACAAACACATTGTACAGCTGTACAAAAATATTTTTTGTTATATCTATATTCTGTAATCTTTTTTCTAATTTTTATTTTTACTTTTTAAATTTTTGTTAAAAACTAAGACAAAAACCACACATATTAGCCTAAACCTACACAAAATCAGGATCACCAATATCATTGTCTTCCACCTCCATAACTTGTCCCCCCGGAAGGTCTTTGGGGCAATTATATACATATAGCTGCCATCTCCTATGATAACAATGCCTTCTCCTGGAATACCTCCTGAAGGACCCACCTGAGTCTCTTTTACAGTTAACTTTTTAAATATATCAATAAGAATACCCTATAAAATAACAATAAAAAATATAACATAGTGAATACATAAACCAGCAACATAGTTGTTTTTTATTATCAAGTATTGTGTACTATACATAATTGTATGTGCTGTACTTTCATATAACTGGCAATGTGGTAGGTTTGTTTACACCAGCATCACCACAGACACATGAGTGAAACATTGTGCTATAATTTTATGATGGCTATGATGTCACTAGTGTAGGAATTTTTCATTATCATCCAATGGGACCACTTTCATATATGTGGTCTATTGACCAAAACATTGTTATGCGGTGCATGACTGTTGGCATATGTGTGCATGTGTGTATTTTCTTTGAGACTTTCTGTTGGATTGGTCTTTTTTTTTTTTTTAAATGTTCAAATCCATCTATCCCCCTCTACTGTTTTGGGATATTTACATTCTAATTGCTAGGTTAATAGTGATTACAATTAAAATTTTAACACCCATACTTTACTTACCAAGTGTAAAATTGTGACTACCTTTACATTCCTAATCTAAAATTCCCATAGAACATTTTAAGTATGATTTCTTTCTCCCAACCTTTATCCTTGCTGATATTTTAGTACTCAATTTAAATTTTACATTTTGCATTAGCTGTTTGAACATATTGTTCTAGAAACTATGTCTTCTGTTGTTTGAAAGGTATGCTCTGTTTGTGATTTACTTATAGTCAATCTATCTCTTTCTTATAATTGATTTTAAAAGATTTTTTCTTTGTCTTTGATATTCAGAAATTTTTCTACAATGTTACCTGATTTGTTTATTCCTTTCCTTCTGGAAGATTCTCAAGAATTGCCTCTCATTTGTCCTCTGTCATCCAGTCATTCCCATTCACTCTTTATAAACTTCATATTCTGAATTAATATCTCTTATGTTCTCTTTTACAGTTTCCAACTTATTATTTCTCTGGAGAAATGGTTGTTTCTCTAACTCCTCCACTCTACAATTCACTAATTATTTCTTCACATGCGTCTAATCTTCTGTTTAATTTTTCCAAGGGTATATACTTTTTCCTTTTATAAATGTTAAAACAGGTAGTTTTTCAAGTATGCCTGCCCTGTTTTCCAGTCTTTTCTAGTTATTTTAACATCATTTTTATTCATCTTTACATCTTTAATAACTTAAAATATATAATTTAATGTTATAGCATAGTCTGAAATATCGCTGGATGATTTACAGATCCTGGAGAGCTTATTTTCCTTTTCTTTAAGTTGGTTGGCTTCCTTATGTAGTTCATTTTATCTTAGATTATTAAAGAGTCATTTTAGGGCATTTTTGACTTGACCTCCAGCAGTTTAGCAGGCCTCTAATAAGTTTTTATATTAAAAAGTTTGCTTGGCAATGCTGCATCTGAAGAAATATATAATATCATGTCCCACATCTGTGCATAACACAAACAGATTTGTTTTCCCATGTGTAACATTTTACCTGCTCATGGCTACAGGCAGACAGAAAATTTCCTTTATTTCTTGCAGTTTCTGTGGAGCGTTTCTAGTTCCCTTTTCTGAGATGGGCAGCTCTTTATGACTCTGAGAATGATGCAGAGGTCTCCTTTCCAAATTTCAGTATTTTGCTTCTCAGGGGTTTAATTTCTTAATTGCCTCTTTTTGCATTCTATATATCGGGATCACCAAGCCTTTAAATTTTACTTACTGTTCTGACAGAGATTTTCTTCTTCGTTTTTAGTAGTTGTAGATTTTCCACTTTTTCTTTTGAGCTTAACAATAGGTTGCTGAAATGTTTTCAATTTTTTGTATGTCATTCAGCATTTCCATACATTCTTAATGGGGACAGGTGTTCTATTTTGGGTTAGTCTGCTATTGTGGCAAAGGACCCTATAGTCTCTTATGTACATCTGCTTTGGAAAACTAAAAATAGGACTTTGAGCCTAGAATGGAACTCTGATTAGAATACCTTTTTCTCTATGCTAGAATCATAACTACAAGTTCTACAAGGAAGAATAAAGAGAGATATGTTCAGCTGAAAACTTACCACAGTATCATCAGCAACAATGAACAATTCAATGTACTTTTCATTATGGATAGCCTGTAAATTTAAGGAAAATCCAGTTGAAGTATATTAAACACTTTTTATCTTAACCCTTTAAGTTGGAAAAAAAACTAATATTTTCAAGATAAGAAATGTTAATATTATTGATACAAAATGGGGAGGCACATGAATATATAAAAATTATATAAATTTATCTAAATGAGATCTACTATATGATTAAACATGGGGTCCTATATATCGGATTGTAGTATTTCCTATTTGTTCTTTTTATCTTTTCTTTTTTTAAAAAAATTATTTTATTTTTTAATTTCCAGGCTGCATGTGCAGGATGTGTGGGTTTGTTATGTAGGTAAATGTGTGCCATCGTGGTTTGCAGCACCCATCAAACCATCACTTGGTATTAAGTCCAGCATGGATTAGCTCTTTTTCCTAATGCTTTGTTTAGGCTTTCAGGTGAAATAAGAGTTGTAAAGAATCATAAACTCATACTTTAACATTTAGGTTTTGTTTTCTTCATTTACTGAGTCAATGCTTCATTAGTAAGCTTGTGTGAAAAACATCCATCTGTACCTGACAGTTAAAACAGAGGATGGAGTAATAGGACCGACTGCATTTCTTGTACTCCTTCCCCTGCCTCTCAACTTTCTAATTTTCAGTAGTCTCAATTCCAAGGAAACATGTATAAATTTTGCTAATTATAGATCTTTTATTTTTATTTTTATATATTTATTTATTTTTCTTTTGAGAAAGGGTCTCACTCTGTCACCCAGACTAGAGTGCAGTGGCAAGATCTTAGCTCACCGCAGCCTCCACCTCCTGAGTTCAAGCCATTCTTCTTCCTCAGCCTCCCAAGTAACTGGGATTATAGGCACACGCCACTACTGCCTGGCCAATTTTTTGTATTTTTAGTAGACACAGGGTTTCACCATGTTGGCCAGGCTGGTCTCAAACTCTGACCTCAAATGATCCACCTGCCTCAGCCTCCCAAAGTGTTGTGATTATAGGCATGAAGCATGAGCCACCATGCCTGGCTGATCTTTTATGTCTATGAAACACCAATACCAGGAGATTCTTCTAAGTGTTCAGGTTTCAGTATGCATGCACCGAGGTATGTACACATTCTCTGAGGACAAACCAGAGGTAAATTGTTCAAAGATTTGGCTAAATCATTTTTCTATGGACTAGGTAATCATTTATTTGTTGATTTATTCAATCAAGAAACATCCATTAGGCATATAGTATGTTTCAGACACTATATGAATCAAGGACATATGAAAAAGAAAAACAACAATGTAGTTTACAGGCTAACATCCACGGGAATTTAAGGAGATATAGATTAGTTGTGTAGAAAAACCTAAAGCTCCAAGGACTATGTTTATACAACCATCCCACCAGAAACTGAACTTGTTTTATCCTTAATTGTCCTTAACCATTAAAATATTTGGATGATAAAAAGGGCTGACCATAGCTTGCCATCAATAATTCTGCAAAAAAATGTCAGGGAAGACAAGGAAAGATAAATATCTCTAGATTATGTTTTAGGACATTGAAAATTCCATTATTTCCAACTACTCATAGCCCCAGTGCTATCAATCTATACGTAGGATTGTAGAATCATCCTTTGTTGAAACTCATGAAACAAACAGATTTACTCTATGAAAATAAACTTTTTACATAGATAACTGAAACAAAAGTTTTCAAATTTCAAATATCAGATAAAGTGCCAGACTCAAAGTAACACATACATTTCACTAGCTAGACTCATGCTTTCTCCCTAGACATCATCAAGAAAATAAAAGGTGTTTCATTTGGGGTAAAGATGACTTAATAATACTCACTTTCATTTTGGGATCTCCTTCAGATTCAGTATCGCCTGGAACAGTTTTCCTGGTAAAATTAAGCTCTGTACAGGAATAATTGGCAACATACGGCACCCTCGGGTTATATTTGAACACCAAATGTTCTCCCTCATCTGAGTATTTCACTGGTTCAATGAGGTATCTTTGGTCATTTACTCTGAAGAATCCCCTGTAGAAATTGGGAACACAATGTATATTCAAGGTCTATAGTTGCTCTATTTCATTGCACTGACTTTGTCTTTTCAAGAAAGAGAAACTACAAAGCCAGCGCCTCATGAACATGTAGGAGGGTGCTTTCAGTGGTAAGGAAATGCGATGATACGTAGCCTTTGACTGAATCAATACTTTTTTCTAAGAGTCAACTTACTAGATTTTCAGAAGTTGCACAGCCTAATATCTGCTTTGAGTACAGGTAGGGTAGCAAGTCCCACTGGTGGTTGTGGACCGCTGTCAAGTCTTATGACTTATTGCAAAAATTATGTGAGTTTCTATGTCTATCACGACGTGGAATATATATAAAAGTAAATATATGAAAGTAAAAATACTTATATGTGGTAATTGTGTCACTAAAGGGGTTCTCATTCTTGAAAATACTAAGAACTAGTCAAGTAAATTTCCCATAATTAAAGACAAAACTTCCTTGTTCTTCTACTCTTTACCTCTCTACATCATCCTTCTTTGTTCATGAGCCTATGATCTATAGAGAACTATAGGCCTTACTTCTGAATTTTTACTTTCACGAGGCTGCAAACACAGCTGGATTTAGTAAAAACTAAATGGGTCAAGCCTCATGGCATAATGGGAATTCACAAAACTAGTATTCAAAAGACCTGGGTTTTGGACTCAATTTTACCACTAGCAAATGAAATATTCAGGAGACAGTTTCTAATTTCAGTCAGTATCCTGATCAATAAAATGAGAGGCCAGACTAAATGATTATCAGTAATCTTCCAAATATGAATCCCTTATTTATATACTGCAAAGCATGTCTCGTTCAGGACTATGCAATGGACATCTGTTTGTCAAAACTCAAATCATAGGCTAGAGCTGAAACTGCTAAAAGTGCACAGCAACTTTCTTCTTATTCATTTTTCTGTATACCAGGAGTGATAAAAGAAAATCAACGAAGTTAATTTCTTTGAAAATCCATAGGAAAACTCATAAAGGAAAACGAAAGATATTCTGCCTTACCTTAGACCATTACACGTACTGATACTGGCAGCTGAATCATATTCATGTACTATGGATCCTTGGTAAAAACAGTGATCCTAAAATAGAAGAAGACTTTATTACTATATCTATAAATATTGGTATTATATAGATATTAATATCTAAATATTTTCTGTTTGGAATATATCAATATTTTATTTTGACAAATTGCATTGATATTTGTTCATGCATTCATTCATTAAATTTTTTCATTTGGAAATATTTGAGCCTGCTTCAGAGGCCTTTTACCTTAATTATGTGATTATTTTGTGTAAAGCAAAGTATAGATTCTTCCTCTACAAGTTTTATAGTGTATTAATGATGACAGTAGTTTTAGAATTGTGACCATTTTCCTTAGAAATATAACTTCTTAATCCACCCTATAATTTTTATCAAACTAACCCTTCTGTCATAATACTATAATTTTTTCCCAGTTGCCCATGAAATCAAGACAAATGCTTGATGATCATGAAAACTAGGTCTCCCTCTCCAACCAGCTCCCCTAACGCCTTTCTCTCTGGCCTGTTTCAATCAAATTGGTGTCTTTTTTACTCCTTCCTTGATGCTCTGCCCATGGTAGTCCAATCAGATAATTATTTTTCCCATCATTTCCATGTGTTCAAATCCTACCTATGGATGACACTTTCTATGGTCTTCCAGTGACCTCACACTCTCACAAATAACCCACCCCCTGCATCAAAGAATGTTACCCAGTTTTCCTCTTGTCCTATTTTGAAGATTGCATAAAGACTTAGCTCTCATAGAAGTTGGAAGTTGCAGCCGGACACAGTGGCTCATGCCTGTAATTCCAGCACTTTGGGATGTCAAGGCGGGAGGATCCCGAGGCCAAGGGATCGAGACCATCCTGGCCAACATGGTGAAACCCCGCCTCTACTGAAAATACAAAAATTAGTCGGGCGTGGTGGCATGTGCCTGCAGTCCCAGCTACTCGGGAGGCTGAGGCAGGAGAATCGCTTGAACCCGGGAGATGAAGGTTGCGGTGAGTTAAGATTGTGCCACTGCACTCCAGCCTGGCCAAAGAGTGAGACTCCATCTCAAAAAAAAAAAAAAAAAGTGACACTCCATCTCAAAAAAAGAAAAAAAAGTTGACTGTTGCTTTAAATGGAGGAAATACTTTTTTAAATGTATAGTTTTGGTAAAAGTAATGTTCTTGGAAGGTTACAGAGGACCTGCTTTGCAAAAAAGCAATGGGGGTATAAAAATAAAATCTATATCTAGATTTTATTAAAATTAATGGAATTATATTAATAACAAATGAACAAAAAGTCATTTGAGGATTGAAAAAAAGACCTCAATATTGGTGCATCAGAAAAACTGGGTAAAGGGGTGAGAATCACAAAAGGATCAATGAATGGAGATTTTAAACTTGTTTCATAGCTTCAGATTTTATCCATGTAGCTTGATCACAGCCTCATAAGGTGCCTTATATTTTTGCTGTCCTGCTTTACCCTCTCCCAGACTTAACACCATATTGAGTGTATAGAAATCAGTTTAGGAAAAGAAAAGATATATTAGCAGTCAATGATTTGCTTGTCATACAGTAAGAGGTTAGGGTCCACACCATCGTATTTTTATACTATAATTTTTCGGTGAGAGTAATCAATTCAGAACTTATTTCTGATGTAGTACTTTCTGGAGCAGCTTGTACAGATAGAACAGGGTTTCAAAATCACATCAGGAAATACTACTTTTAGAGAAGAGACACAGGAAAGTTCCATAAGATACCATGATCTGAAGATGCCTGGTGAACGCTTCTCCTTTCATGGAGTAGAATGTTTCACTGTAATTGGAGCCTAGGAACTCCCTGAAAAAGAGGGCAGACAGGTGGTGAGACTTGTTCATTCTAAAAATCTGACAGATACAACCAATAATGTGATGGAGAAGTGTCCAGTTTGCTTCCACATCTCAGCAAGATCCTCTTCTGCTAAAAATAGTAAAGCAAAATCAAGCCCACTCATATGAAAAGCCTTTCTAACTAAATACAATGGTTCATAAAGACTGTAGAAAAACTAGAAAATAGATTCTGGCAGTTTTAGCAAACCAGTATTTTTTAAAAAGCTTGGCGAAAATGTTATCTAAGTAAAAACCTGAGACCAAAATTAATGCAAAATACATGCATTAATATATGTGATGAAAATGTCTTATATTCATCACATCATAAGATATATGTGGTGAATATGTCTTAATACATAGTAACCTAACAGCTACATATTTAGGTAAACGCAATATGTACTAATTATAACAAATTCACACTAGCCATGCTGTATTTGGAACTGAGCCCAATCTCTCTCCCCCGTGGCAAGACCTTACCATTGCAGTTGTCTCTATATCTATAGTGATGGGCCTGAATAAAGCCTGGCTTATGGTGCTTTAACAACTGTCACTGAATAATTTTTTCTTTAACATCTTTTTGGACTATCCACGGCCACTTCTTGATCCCAATTTGAACATAAGAAACTTGTAGAAGTTCTTCTAAACTCAGTGCAAAACATACTTCTGACGCCATCAAGCAGATTTTGAGATCCCTTCCTAAGGTGTGTTTCACACTTCCAAAGGTGTTCGTTTTCATGTCTGCCACATTTTTATTATGTATTTTAGAGGTCACCAAACCTTTTCTGTACAGGTGAAGATAATAAGCATTTGAAGCGGCCGGGCGTGGTGGCTCACGCCTGTAATCCCAGCACTTTGGGAGGCTGAGGTGGGTGGATCATGAGGTCAGGAGATTGAGACCATCCTGGCCGACATGGTGACACCTGGTCTCTACTACAAATACAAAAATTATCTGGGCGTGGTGCATGCCTTTAATACCAGCTACTGGGGAGGCTGAGGCAGGAGAATCAATCACTTGAACCAGGGAGTCGGAGGTTGCAGTGAGCCAAGATCGCACCACTGCATTCCAGCCTGGCAACCGAGTGAGACTCCATCTCAAAAATAAATAAATAAATAAAAATAAAATAAAAATAATAAAGATTTTTAAAAATACACATTCAAGGCTACATGGGCCACATACATGGCTGCTATTACATGTTCTTTGTCTGATTTTATTTTTTGTTATTGTTGCTGTTGTTTATACTCCAGATATTCCAAATTTAAGCATTACTCTTAGATTAAGGGATATGCATACATACAAAACATGTCCAATTTGTTGTACCAATTATCATTTGTTCACCCCTGGTGTATTTCAGGTCAGTCTTCAAGGTTACCTGTGAACTACCTTAGGAAAGGGACTTTTTCATTTTTATTTATTTGTGTCTCCTGGTTTCTAAGGTAGTATTTGGAATACTAGGAGTGGTCAAAAAATGCTGAACTAATGTTTAAAATGAACTAAATATAGCATTTTACTACTGCTATGGCTGAATAAGCTACTATCAGACAGACATTCTGTATATAGTTATTTAGTTCTGGATAACATATAAAAAGAAAGTACCTAAAGGGTCTAGGTATGGAGCAAAAACAGCATCCTCCAGGAAAGGGAAGGAGGCACAGGGAAGAAGGCACAGCATGAGATGAAGTTTCCAGTTTTACAGCATTTAACCTGAGGTCAGGCTGAAGTCTGCCTCATAGAGGATGGATAAAACTCTGCTAGAAAACCACAGTTGTTCTGATTTGAAAAGCCATGTAATGGAGTTTAGAGTAATGACAGTAACAGGAATGTACACAGTAATCACGGGGAAAAAAATGAGAGAGTGGGGAGAATCCTCAGTTCTGTAAACAAACTCAGTTTGAAATTCAGAATTTTCCCTGAACTATGACCTGTGAGGGATAGACTAAAAGTAGCCACGCTAAGAATAAAATAACTGAGCTAAAATTTGAGCTGCCACCCAGAAGACAGAATTTGCAGTTTAAGCCCAATAAAGTTAATCTCTAAATACAATGAAAATATGAGAACTCTTCAGCAGAACATAAGAGAATTCAGAGTCCATTTCACATAATATTCAAATTGTTCAGTTCATAATTCAAATTTATACAATGAAGAAACATAAAACATTGAACTATTGTCAAGAGAAAAGATGATCAGCAGAGACTTATCTCAAGTTAATCTAAAACTTGAAATTATAGATAAGACTTTTAAAGCAGCTACTGTAACTATGCTCAGCAAAATAAGAGAAAGTTATTTGCAAAGCATGCAAAAAACTGTGGCAGATAAATATAAGTTACATTTTTAAAAAACAAATTGAAAATGTTATAACTAAAACCTTCCTAGATAAAAGTTTTACTTGATATCCTTAAAATGAGAACAAAACTGATAAAAGAAAGAGCTGACAGACTCAATGAGAGTTCAATAGAAATTATGTAATCTGAAAAAGAGACAGAAAAGAAGTAGAGCTTCAGAGTCAAGTAGATTATATCAAAGGACTAACATACTGATAAGTGGAGTGCTAGAAAGTGGAGAAAGGGTGCAATAGAAAAAAATGGAAAAGTAGTAGCAAAAAATGAACCCAATTTGGAGAAAGACATGAATTGTAATTTCAAGAAGTTCAGCAAACATCAAGCAGCATTTATATGAAGAAAGTCACTCCTTTGCACATCACTGTCAGACTGCAGCATATCAGAAATAAAGACAAAATCTTGAAACCAGCAAGAGAAAGACAACACGTCTTTCTGGCGAAATTTATACGACTGGGGAACAGAAATTTATACGACTATTAACATTGCATTAGAGACCATGTGAGCCAGAAGAGAGGAGAACATCATCAGTCATCATCTTTTCTTAAAAAATACAGAAAATGGACCAGGTGCAGTGGCTCACCCCTGTAATCCCAGCACTTTGGGAAGCCGAGGCGGGTGGATCACGAGTCAGGAGATCAAGACCATCCTGGCTAACATGGTGAAACCCCGTCTCCACTAAAAATACAAACAATTAGTTGGCGTGGTGGCAGGTGCCTGTAGTCCCAGCTACTCAGGAGGCTGAGGCAGGAGAATGGCCTGAACCTGGGAGATGGAGCTTGCAGTGAGCCAAGATCGCACCACTGCACTCCAGCCTGGGTGACAGAGCAAGACTCTGTCGTAAAAAAGAAAATTGGTGAACTCAAAATTTACATGCAGCAAAATGCAGCAAAAATAGCCTTCAAGAAGGAAGACAAAATAGACTTACAGATAAAAGAAAACTGAAGTAAATTTTTGCCACAGATCTATACTACAAAAATTGGTGAAAGTTCTTTAGTTTGAATGAAATTGTAACACATGAGAAACTGAACCTCTAACAAAAGGGAGAGATAAGAAATGATAAATAAATGAATAAACTAAAACATATTTTCACATAAGATACATATAAATGTTTAAAATCAAAATTATAGTTATGCATCATGGGATTAATAATCTATATAAATATATGTATATGGCAACTTTGCACAAATAAGTAGTATCTGTAAGTGAACTTATTGCAATGTTTTTACATTTTACATACAATGACATGGTATTAACTATAAATAATAACGTAATTAATTGTAAATATATGCTGCAATTTCTAAAATGAAAATTTAATGTAGAGAGTCATTGTTACAAATTTAACAGATTAATAAGAAGCCAGTAGGGAAAGTGAAAAATAAAGTAAGCCAAAGATCAAAGGAAAAAGGATAGTAACAGAGGAGATAAACAGAAATGAAATAATTCCAACCATACGAATCATAACATTTAATGTAATGTTAATAGGAATGGTAACATTAACATTAAATGTTAACCTACTAAAAAAGAATAGGCCGGGTGCGATGGCTCACAAATGTAATCCCAGCACTTTGGGAGGCCGAGGTGGGTGGATCATGAGGTCAGGAGATCGAGACCATCCTGGCTAACACAGTGAAACCCCATCTGTACTGAAAATACAAAAAAAAAAAAAAAAAAAAAAAAAAAAAATTAGCCGGGCATGGTTGCACGTGCCTGTAGTCCCAGCTACTCAGGAGGCTGAGGCAGGAGAATTGCTTCAAACTGGGAGGCAGAGGTTCCCTCTGGGAACCGAGTGCAGTGAGCCGAGATTGCGCCACTGCACTCCAGCCAGGGTGACAGAGTGAGACTCTGTCTCAAAAAAAAACCCAAAAAACAAACAAACAAAAACAAGCAAACAAACAAACAAACAAAATAACATTAACATTCAATGTTAATGTTAACATTCCTATTGAAAATCAGAGATTATTAGAATGCATTAAAAATCAGGACCAAACTAATTTCCATCTTACAAAAGACACATTTTAAATGTAAAGACACAGATATGTTGAAAGGAAATGAATAAAAGAATTGTATCTTATTTATATAATAAACATAAGAAGGCTGGAATAGCTGTGTTAATATCAGATAACAAACTGCAAAATACACAAATGATTGGCCCAAAGATATGTTTTAAAAAAATCAAACAAATCCAAACATTGGCAATTAAATAACATACTCTAAAATGATTCATGACTCAAAGAAGAAATCCCAGAAGAAAAAAGAAGATATTTTGAAATGAATGATAATTTTAAAAAATCAAGACTTTTGAAATGTATCTAAATGAAGACTTGAGAGAAATGCTATGACTTCAATATTTTAAATACTTAGAAAATATTAAACATTTCTATAACCAGAGAAAAATAAACACCCAGTAAGAAGAAAAAATAAAATAATACAAATGATAAAGGAGATCAGTGAAATAAATAGACAACCAACTACAATTATTCACAAAGCTAAAGAAAAGATCAGGCCAGGCATGATGGCTCACTCTCGTAATCCTGGCACTTTGGGAGGCCAAGGCAGGAGAATTGCTTGAGCCCTGGAGTTCGAGAGCAGCCTGGGCAATGTGGTGAAAACCCATCTTTACATAAAGGGTTTTAAAAAACAAACCAGGCATGGTGGCACATGCCTATAGTCTCAGCTACTCAGGAGGATGAGGTGGGAGGATGCCTGGAGACTGGGAGGTTGAGGCTGCAATGGCCGTGATTGCACCACTGCACTCCAGCCTGGGAAACACAGTAGGACTCTGTCTCAAAAACAAAAAATAAAAATAAAAATAACTAACTAAATAAAAGGTTGACAATTGATAGTCCCTTTTAGATTGGTACTATAAGAAGAAAAACCCAAATTACCAATGTTAGAAATTTAAAAAAGAGTTATCACTAAATAAATTATTACTTTTTAAAATAATTATAATATTATAAAACACTTCATGCCAAATATGAGGCAACTTAACTGAAATAGACATTTTTCTTGAAAACTGTAATTTAAAACTGATGCATGATAGAATAGAAACTTTGAATAACACCTTATCAATAAATTTGAATTTGTTATAAAACCTCTTTCCTACACATACACAAAAATATGCTCAAGGCACATGTAGTTTCACTTGTAAATTCTACCAAACGCTTTGAATAGAAATAACATCTTTTAAAAAATGTAGGAGAAAATATTTCCCAACTCAGGGGCCCAACATAATCTATTATCAGAATTTGATAAATCTATCATAAAAACTAAAATTTTAGTTTTTTTGGGAATAGCCATCAGTAACATAATTTCAAAAACCCTTAAGATATTGACAAATTAAATACAGTAATTTATTGTAAAATAATATATAATGTATAATGATCAAAAATCAGTGTACACTGCCATATGGACATTTCAATGGATTCAGACAGAATACTTGCAGCAAACTTTTCAAGGAACTTTCTTAATGTGATAAATAAACGACAAATCTACAGGTACTGTCGTATTAATCATTTAATACTGAATACTTTCCCTTTAAGATCAGGAAAAGTGTAAGGTTGCCCTCACTCCTTCTAGTAAAATTGTAATGAAGGTCCTAGCCATTGTCATAAAATAAAGTATAGAAATAAAATAAATAATAATCAGAGAGGAAGATAAAACTATCAGTATTTTCAGATGACAAGATGGTAAATTTCCTAGAAGATTTCTAAGTACTCTCTATAAAACAATCAATAAATTCATTTACTAATGCTTCTCAAATCCAAAGCCTAAATAAAATAATCCATTTTGCTTTTATATTATAGATGCAAATCATAGAAAAATGAAATAATAAAAAAATTCAGCTTATATAACCACCACAACTAGTAAATATATGGAAATAAATCTAACAAGACGGGTGAGAGCTCCACATTGTAAACTTTAAAACATGTTGATCAACATTAAAGAAGACGAGTTATAAGGTAAATACTCAACACTATTGAGATGTTAGTTCTCTCCAAACTTATCTATAGATTCAATAAGTTAAATGAAATTCAATAAAATTCCAGCAGGCCTTTTAATAGAAATTGCCAAGGTGATTCTAAATTTTGTAGGGAAATGCAAAGGGCCTAGAATAAATAAACAATTCTGATTAGAAGAGTTACACATTGTGCCTTTAAGGTATACTAAAAAACTGCAGTAATCAAGGTAGTTTGGCCATGACTTACAGACTGTACATAGATCAATAAGATAGAATAGAGAGCCGATAAACAGTCATTTGATTTTGGCCAAAGGTGCCAAAGTAATCCAATAGCACCAGAAAGATAAATCATAAAAATGGACTGGAATAATTGGCTGTAAATACGGAAAAACAAGAATATTGACTTTTCCAGCAAATCACACCCACACATACACACACACACACACTCACACGTATATGCACATACACAAATTTAAGGTCATAACAGACCAAAACTAAAAGCTAAAATTATGAAGAGCTTAGAAGCAAACATACAATATCTTTGTGATTTGCAGTTAGGCAATGTTTCTTAGGTCCTAGAAAGTGATGACCATAAAGAAAGAAATTGATAAATTGAAATTATCAATTTAAAATTATAAATTTTTACTTGTTAAAAGGCACAATTTGTAAAAAATGAATTAAAAGGTCACAGACAGGAACAAAATATAACAAGAACTATATTTGACTAAGGGCTGCTTTCCAAATTATATGGTGGCTCATGCCTGTAATCCTATCACTATGGGAAGCCAAGGCGGGTGAATCGCCTGAGCTCAGGGGTTCAAGACCAGACTGGCCAACACGGTGAAACCCCATCTCTACTAAAATACAAAAAATTTGCCAGACATTGTGGCGGATGCCTGTTGTCCCAGCTACTGGGGAGGCTGAGGTACGAGAATCACTTGAGTCCAGGAGGCAGAGGTTGCAGTGAGCCAAGATCACGCCACTCTACTCTAGCCTGGATGACAGAGCAAGAAAAAAAAAATCTCCTCAAACTCAATAATAGCAGTACAAATAACCCAATAAAAAAGGATAAATATTTAAAGGTAAAAAATATATAAAAATGATAAAATAAGCACATACATGAGTTTTCAACAGCAAACAGAACATTTAATAAAAATTAAATATTACAACTAACCAACTACTATAGCTAAAATTTTTTAAAGTGACAATATAAAATGATGAAGAATACATACAGCAGCTAGTATTCTCATACGTTGCTGGTAGTTACTAAAATTTTACAAACACCTTGGAAAAGAATCTGTCAGATTTCTATGAAACTAAACATATACATATCCTGTGACTCAGGAGTATCACTCCTTGGTGTTCACCAAAGAGAAATGAAAACATATGTTTGTAAAAAGGCTGTGCGTGAATGCTCATAGAAGTTTTACTCATGATAGCCAAACACTGAAAACAGCCCACATGTCTATCAATAGGAGAATGGATGAACGAACTGCATTATGTTTATTCAACAGAATACTACCAGAAAATAAAGCAAACTTCTGATAAATGCAGCAACATGAATGAATCTCAGTATCAGTATGCTAAACTTTTAAAGTCTTACAAAAAAGAGTATATGTAGTATGATTCTCGTTTTAAAACTTTCCAGAATGGACAAAAGTAATCCGTGGCGAAAAAAACTTCCAAGGACAGATTTTGAGAGGAGGTGGCTAAGACGAAGCGTGAAGAACTTTTCTGAGTGATAGTTCTGTATTTTTATAGGAGTTTTATAGGTATGGGCATTTGCCAGAACTCAATGGATGGACCCAGCAATTCCACTTCTGGGTGTTTATGTAAAAGATTTGGAATCACTATGTGGAAAAGATGTCTCCTCCCCATGTTCATTGCAACACTATTCACAATAGCCAAATTATGGAATCAACCTAGGCGTCCATCAGCAGATGAATAGATAAAGAGAATATGGTAAAGATACACATTGGAATGATGTTCAGTCTTATAAAATTCTGTCATTTATGACAACATGTATGGAATTGGAGAACATTATGCCAAATGAAAAAAGCCAGGCAAAGGAAGACAAGTACTGCATAATCTCGTTGATATGTGGAATCTAGAAAAATTGAACTCATAGAAGCAGAGAGTAATGGCGGCTACCAGTGACTGGAACTGTAGGAAAAAGGGGGAGATGATGGTCAAAGGGTACAAAGCCCAAGTTACATGGGATGAATAAGTTAGTTTGTGTTTTATTGAGATCCATTGCATAGCACAGTGAGTTTACTTAATAATAGTGTGTTTTACGATACAAAATCTTATTGAGTAAATTTCAAATGTTTTCACCACAAAAAAATAAGTATTTGAGGTGATAGATATGTTAATTAGCTTGATTTAATTATTTCACATTGTATTCATTAATCATAACATCACTTTGGCCACATAAATATATACAATCATAGTCTGTCAAATTACAATAAATGAATACATGCATGCATACATACATACATAAAATTCAACAAATATGTAGATGCACATTTAAGATTTATGCATTTCATTTTATGAAAATGTTACACAAATAAAAAATTAATTGTAAACCTATATATTAGGCTGGGTGGAGTGGCACACGCCTGTAATCCTAGCACTTTGGGAGGCCAAGGCAGGAGGATTGCTTGAACCAAAGAGTTTCAGACCAGCCTGGATAACATGGTGAAATGCCATCTCTGCAAAAATACAATTAGCTGGGTGTGGTGGCATGGGCCTGTAGTTGCAGCTACTTGGGAGAATGAGGTGGGAGGATCACCTGAGCCCAGGAGGTTGAGAGCAAGGCTGTTACAGTGAGCCGTTATTGTGCCACTGCACTCCAGCCTGGGTGACAGAGTGAGGCTGTATCTCAAAACAATCAAACAAACCAAAAACAAATACTAAACTCGAATGCTAAGCTTGTTCATGTATTGAGAGGAAAGTAAACTGATGTCTGTAATATAATTTGAAATGCATAAAAATAACATGGAAGATGAATGGATTGATCGATGGATGAATAGATAGAGGAGGAAGACGATATAAAACAGAAATAGTAAAATATGAATGAATATGTGTATGTATGTGTACCTTAATGGGTCTATGGGTATATGTATATGTTAGTGGGTATATGGATTTTTTCAATTCTGCCCTGTGTGTTAAAATTTTATCATAGTAAACTTTTTGGGAACATTAACTAGATGCAACAGGTAAATAGAATATAATTATTTTGTGGTTGTTTTGAAAGAGCAAATATAAATTGTGTAATAAATTGCTTGGTTGTATAGCAGATTCTAAATTAATATTTCTGGGGAGTCATATACATATACAAATAAAACTCTTCATCTATTAATAGATTTATTATAGCGAACAGAAAGTTGACCCAATCAATGTTTCCACGGAATGAATATACAATCTGATTTGACATTGTTGTCATAGAAAAATTCATCACTATTTCTCAACATGAGTTTATAAAATAAGTATGTATTTTTATCAAAACCAAGCTGAATGAAACTTAGAGGGGAAACGTTGAAAAGTGTGGTCATGGAGAAAAAGACAAATAGAAATCTAAATAAGGTCAGTTTCTGTTTATTACTGTGTTATGAAAATATCCAATTACGTAATATTCACAGGTTTGGAGACTCTGTGGTATGCATTAAATTCATTTACTTTGTAGAACTGAGGGAATGAGGCAGTGTTGCCTGTTACACACATTGAAATTAGATTAAACTGCTCTGTGTGTGTGCAACCCAATAACAGGCCACGCCAGGCTGATTAGCAGGATCAAGCAATGGCTAGTACAATGAAATTGACTCAGAGGCCTAGGCAGCCTGGGGGAATTGTGAAAGCAACTTGAAACTCCTCAGTCAGACCACCTGCATCATCGTGTGCTTATAAGTATTGTGACCCCAGACAAGTTATCTTTTCAGTGCACCTATGATTCTTCCTCAGTAAAGTGCAAATTAAACAGTATCTGTCTCATTTACATTTTTCAGGAACTAAAAAGCAACCTAGGGAAAGAGAAATCTCTCAATAAATGTTAGCTTCTTTCATGCTGAGAAGGTAAAAATATGCAGTCTAAATATATCATCAGTATAGTTATGGAATTAAGTTTATTATTCTGCACATGTGTGTGTCTGTGTGTGTGTGTGTGTTGTTATTTACTTTTAGCTAATAGACCAGAGTCTCAATTCCCCAGCAGTATCACTCTTTCTTTCTACTTAGCATTTGACAGCTCCTCATCCTTTTAATATTTGGGACTCTGAGACAGAGCTATTATGTGTAGAAATGGGCCAATGGAGAAACAATGAAAATTAAACAGCAGCAACAAGAGAGATTATTTTGAAGAACGCCTTGAAGAAAGTTATAGGCATTGCAATTACAGTATTTGGCTACACAAGATGTCTTGACAAAGCAAATGCTCTACAGTTCGTAGTTTACTCTGCAATGGAACTTGGTTTGATATCTAGTTTACACAACTTAGAAGTCACTTTAAAAACCATGTTTTTCAAATTTCTTTTGTTCCACTGATTCCCAACACAGTGATGTATTAACCCTGTTCTTAGAGTGACTATATGGAGTTCAAAAAACTCCAAGTATCCAAAGTAGGGAGTTATTTAGGAGTGGGAGAAGAAGAGCGGCATCTATGATTGCCTTTAAGCTTTTGAGATGTGATTGGCTTACACATGAAGAGCTTTTATTTGAAGAGGAAAAATTCAGATTACATACAAATAACAATGACTTGAGGAATCCACTTCACTGGCAGTTTTTATGAAAATTGGGATACCATAGTTACTAAAATCTATAAGGTACTGGATCACAATAGAACTTACCTGGATCTTAGAAGATGAAGGACTAAGGTTTTTCTATTTAGTTTTATTTCATACATCAATTCTTCTTCATACGTTTCCTGAAAAACAAGAGGCATCACATGACTTCAACATGGGCTCATTTAGTGTGTACTGGAGCAAGCAGTGCTTTGGGTGGACGTTCCCTATCTCCAATCCACCCAGCAGTCCTTTCAGCCAAAAGGCAAAATACTGATAAAGATGAATTGAAAGAGAACTAATACTAGAAGGAAGATTTTACAAACCTCCTTCTAGTTATATTTTAGAACTGATTTCTTCTAGTTGTATTTATATTAGAATAAAATATAAATATATTCAGTTATATTTATTCTTTTATATTTTATGTTATTGGTTATATTTTATAGTTTATATTATTAGTTATATTTATATTATAGCTATTTATATTATAATATAGCATATTATAGTTTAATATAATTATAAATAATATATAGCATATTATATATAGTTTCTAGTTATAAAATACAATACAATGGAAAATGCAGATTCTCTCCTCATCCAAGGATACACCATTTACCATATGTCCATGCAGCAGCCCTATACACAGATATCCTGTTCACACATTTTTAAAACAATTTTTATACATACTGTTTTTTCGTCTACTTTCCACTCAATGATAAATCATGACTATTTCCTATTTTAATAAATTTTTCATAGTCTGTGTCTTTAGGCAGCTAAGCACAATGTGAGTGAAACTTCATTTATTTAATCTATATTTACTATGAGAAATTTGGTTTGGGGTATTCCTTGTAGTTGGACAGAGCTGCATTTTCAATGACATGAAAAAAAAATGTAAAGCTTTTGATAAATATTGCCAAACTATCATGAAGAAAGGAAGTGGACATATTTAGAACTTCACCATCAATTTATAGCAGTTTCTGTTTCCTCGCTTTCTTACCAGTAATAGCTATTATGATTAATACAAATATTTCAGACAATGAATTGATAACTTATTGTGATAAATTGTTTTCCTGGATGATCATTCACATCAATATTTTTCCTTTATTTATTGAGTTATTTGTAGTTTTCAAATGGATTCTGATTCATGTTCTTTCACCATTTTCTTTTGTGGTATCTTATTTCTTCATGCTTCATAAAAATTCTCTATAATTTAAGATTCACAGTTGTTGGTCATACGTGTTGCATATTTCCTTGAGATGACTGTCCATTCATTTATTCAATGCCTGCTATTTCAGGCACAGTAATATGGAAAATACAATGGTGTAGAAGGTGGACGTCTCTGCCTCATGGAAGCCCTTGCTTGGCAGAGAAAAACGCTGGATAACCAAGCACACATAGTGGAGTGTAATGAGCATTATAACAGGAGAGGTGCGAGTACTGTGCCAGGAATATTGCAAGAAGTTGGGGGTGGGGGCAGGGAACAGTACATGCCAAGGCCCTGAGCCAGGAAGGAACATGACACATTTGAAGAACAAAGAGAGGATCAATATTGCTGGAAAATCAAATGTAAGTTGAATAGAAATGAAATGACAAGGTGGGAAGGAGTAAATCATGCACAACCTAGTAAGTCAAGGATTTGGGCCTTATCCTAAGGACAAAGAGAAGCTAAATATCTAGGCAGAAATGTATGGTAGCAAGCATGGTGTTTTAGTACTTTACTTATTATAGATAATGGATAAGCAAAACTCAGTACTGTAGCCAGGAAAACCATTTAAGGCTATTGATGAATGCAGGTGATTTGAGCAGAGGAGTAACGAGTAGATAACTTTAAAAGACATTTACATGCTATTTTTTTGTTGTTGTTATACTTTAAGTCCTAGGGTACATGTGCACAATGTGCAGGTTTGTTACATATGTATACTTGTGCCATGTTGGTGTGCTGCACCCATTAATTCATCGTTTACATCAGGTATATCTCCTAATGCTATCCCTCCTCCCTCCCCCCTCCCCACAATAGGCCCCAGTGTGTGATGTTCCCCTTCCTGTGTCCAAGTGATCTCATTGTTCAATTCCCACCTATGAGTGAGAACATGCGGTGTTTGGTTTTCTGTTCTTGTGGTAGTTTGCTGAGAATGATGGTTTCCAGCTGCATCCATGTCCCTACAAAGGACACGAACTCATCCTTTTTTATGGCTGCATAGTATTCCATGGTGTATATGTGCCACATTTTCTTAATCCAGTCTGTCACTGATGGACATTTGGGTTGATTCCAAGTCTTTGGTATTGTGAATAGTGCTGCAATAAACATACATGTGCATGTGTGTTTATAGCAGCATGATTTATAATCCTTTGGGTATACACCCAGTAATGGGATGGCTGGGTCAAATGGTATTTCTAGTTCTAGATCCTTGAGGAATCGCCACACTGCTTTCCACAATGTTTGAACTAGTTTACAGTTCCACCAACAGTGTAAAAGTGTTCCTATTTCTCCACATCCTCTCCAGCACCTGTTGTTTCCTGACTTTTTAATGATTGCCGTTCTAACTGGTATGAGATGGTATCTCATTGTGGTTTTGATTTGCATTTCTCTGATGGCGAGTGACGATGAGCATTTTTTCATATGTCTGTTGGCTGTATGAATGTCTTCTTTTGGGAAGTGTCTGTTCATATCCTTTGCCCACTTTTTGGTGGGGTTATTTGTTTTTTTCTTGTAAATTTGTTTGAGTTCTTTGTAGGTTCTGGATATTATTAGCCGTTTGTCAGATGAGTGGATTGCAAAAATTTTCTCCCATTCTGTAGGTTGCCTGTTCACTCTAATAATAGTTTCTTTTGCTGTGCAGAAGCTCTTTAGTTTAATTAGATCCCATTTGTCAATGTTGGCTTTTGTTGCCATTGCTTTTGGTGTTTTAGACATGAAGTCCTTGCCCATGCCTATGTCCTGAGAATCTACAAGGCTCAGTGATAGTTAGATGATGTAAGACAGAGTAGTCAAGACTAAGCCCAGATTTCTGATTTGTTTAACTTGTAGAGCTATGCTACTATAGCAGGGAGGATCTGAAGAGGGGCAGCTATGAAGTCGGGAAGGAGAGTTTTGTATTTGCTCAATGTTAAGTGTGCATAAGTTAAGGCTGTTTTGACTGCAAGTTGAACAGTAAAATCACAGTTTTATCATAAAGACATAGAATTCCCAGGCGGAGAGCCAAGAAACTAGGCTAGGTACTTAATCAGGTAGAAAGCATTTGGTCACATTTTGCAACATGATGAGTTGTGTGTGTAGAGGTGTGTGTGTGTGTAGAGGTGTGTATGTGTGTGTGTCTGCGTGTATGTGTACATGCATGTATGGGTGTAATGGAAATTTTTGGAAATTCAAATGTGGATTTTATATTAACAAATATTAAAAGATTATTGTTAATATTGTCAATATTGTTAATATATTTTAAATTGTGTCATTAATATTGTTTTTAATAAGAATTTGGTTTTTAATTTTTATTTTGGAATCATTTTAGGTTTATAGAAAAGTTGGAAAGATAGTGCAGAGTTCCACATACTCTGCACTCAGGTTTCCCTGTTTATTAACATCTGACATTACTATAGTCTATTTGTCACAACGAATGAGAGCCCAGATTCATATATTATTATTAATTAAAGTATATAGTTATTCAGATTTTCATAGTTTTTCCCTAATGTACTTTAACTCTTTCAGGATCTGATCCCAGATCCCACACTACATTTAGTTGTCATGTCTCCTTAGCCTCCTCAAGTCTCTCAGTTTCTCAGGTTTTTATTTTTTTATTTTTTATGATCTGGACCTTTATGGGGAGTATCTGTCAAGCATTTTGTAGGATGTCTTACAATTTGTTTTTGTTCTGATGTTTTTCTCATGCTTAGACTGATGTTATGGATTTTGAGGTGAGAACCACAATAGAAAATGCCATTTTATTACACCCTACGAGCCACAGGACTTAACAAGTGTTAAACTTGATCACGTGGCTGAGGTGGTGTTACCATCTTTCTCTCTGTAAAATTACTCTTTCCCCCCTTCAATACTGTACTCCCTGGAAGGAAGTCACCACCTACAGCCCACACTTAATGGGTGGAGATTTAGGTTCCACCTCCTGGAGAGGATAGCATCTACATAAATTATTTGATTCTTCTCCCAGGAGAATTGTCCATTTTTTCCATTTATGTATTATAATTTATTCAATGATTTATTTAGATCAATATGGGCTCATGATATTTATTTATACTTCATGTTATAACACAAAACTGTTATTTATTTTGTTCTTCAAATTATCCCAGCTTTGGGCATTGGGAGCTCTTTCTGTTGGCTTCTGAATTCTTTTGACAAGAGCCCTTCAATGTGGTTTGAATTTTGTTTTGTCTGTTTGAGCACGTTCTGGTACTACAAGAAGCTTTAGGTTCATTGTTTATATTTCTTGCCCTTATCCAAGCTTATCTGGCATATTCATAGTGATATTTTTATTTTATTTTATTTTATTTTATTTTATTTTTTTTTTTGAGAGAGTCTTGCTCTGTTGCCCAGGCTGGAAGCCCAGTGGCATAATCTCAGCTCACTGCAACCTCTGCCTCCTGGGTTCAAGCAATTCTGCCACCTCAGCCTCTGGAGAAGCTGGGATTAGAGGTGCATGCCACCATGCCTGGCTAATTTTTGTAATTTTAGTAGAGATGGGGTTTCACCATGTTGGCCAGGCTGGTCTTGAACTCCTGGCCTTGAGTGATCTGCCCACCTTGGCCTCCCAAAGTGCTGGGGTTACAGGCGTGAGCCACTGCACCCAGCTATAATGAGATTTTTAACATCAGTCTTGATTAAGTCTTAAGACAGTAGTTGTGAGAATAGCCCACCAGTGTATGCACAATGGGTGTTAGACAACTGGTGAAAGCCCCCTTAGCTGAGTACCAATCTTCAGCCAAGACAAAGTTTGAGACAGTGAGAAAAGAGTTGGATATTAAGAGAGAAATCTTTCAAAGAGAATTGTTGAAGAAAAATAGTTATGTGTTACTTCCAAAGGAGAAGAGATGGAGAGTTGCTTTTTTATTTTAATCATCTCAAGTCATAGGAAAGAGATCTCAATGGGACTGTTTAGAAAATTAAAATGTATCTAATGTATGAATGAGAAACCCAACAAGTGAGAACCTGAAAAACTGGCTGTTCTAATGGTGGACAGAAGAAACTCACTGGGAAGGGTTGGGACTTCCATAGTACATTTGGACAAAGTGCCTGTCAATATTGTCCATGAGCTAAATTAAAACCTAAGGCTTAAAAATCAAGTGCCTAATAAAAAATATCTAAGGACATTAATCTAATGTCTTTTATAACAGTGGAAATTGAAAACATCCTAACTTTCAAGCTTGTTCCCACTTATATATATTCTATATTTTCTATAACAAGCATTTGTTACTTTTGAAAGTAATATTTCACATATTGTTATTTAATTTTTAAAATCTGAATAAATACCCTTCTAGGCAACAGACCAAGCAGGTCTTTGAGTTCCTCTGAAAGTTGTACATCTTTGCTGCAGACTCTACAAACCAAAACCTGCATACCAGACCTCTGGAAAGCAAAATGCTCAAGATGACATTCGCCAGGCACTGGCTCAGAACAAATGAGGTTGTTATAAGTCAGCCTGAAAAGCCGTTGGTGGAACTCCATAAACTGGAAAATTTAGAATGGTATCCCCTAAACCTGAGCTTTACTCCTTTTTGTTTTTTAACCCACTGAGAGTTTGCTTATTCCTAAGCACATACTGTATGCTGAATGGGAGTCCTTAGAAAAATTGAAACTCCTCTCTCCCTATTTGCTTTTGGTTGGAGCCAGAGACAACTGTCTACATGCCTGTGAAAGCAATGAGTCTTATTTACTAAATCAAAACCTGTACCTCTATGTCATCATCATGGGTGTGTCCAGTATCTCGCTTCTGCATCAGAGGAAGCTTTTTAGGATAAACCAGTTGTTGACCCTCTACTCCAAGGATGACCTTTTCTACAAGGAAACATAGGGGAAAAATCGGTCTGACATTAACATTCATCCACAGCTGCTAAAAAACAGAATTGTTATAATACAGTTCATTTGCCCCCAATTAGCAGCCATGGACAGCAACACTATGAAATATTATTACCACTTTGCTGGCAAGGAAATTGACACTGATATTTACAAATCAGGAGAATATGAGGAAACTTGGAAAGGAGTCAAATAAATCAATGTCCCTCCATTTTCTCCATATTTTTGCCATGTTCTGCAGCTGTAATTTTATTTTTTATTTTATTTATTTATTTTTTTTGAGATAGTCTCACTCTGTCACCCAGGCTGGAGTGCAGTGGCACGATCTCAGCTCACTGCAACCTCTGCCTCTCCGGTTCCAGCGATTCTTCCACCTCAGCGTCCCGAGTAGCTGGGATTACAAGCACACACCACCATGCCTGGCTAATTTTTGTATTTTTAGTGGAGACGGGGTTTCATCATGTTGGCCAGGCTAGTCTCAAACTCCTGACCTCAGGTGATCCGTCCGCCTCAGCCTCCCAAAGTGCTGGGATTACAGGCATGAGCCACCATGCCCCACCTGCAGCTGTCATTTTATTATCCTCATGCTAACCCCTGGATTTTGTCTCCTGTCAAAGCCTGCACTGTTGGCCTGTTTCAATGTAAATTACTGAATTTGGTCTTCCAGGGATGTTTGCATTTAAACTCTTACCTTCCATAGTTAAGTATAAGGCCTCTACCTGTTAAAGAATTTTGGTCCTGAATCAGTGCTAACCATAATCTTCCATTCATGACCTTAATAGTCATCTTTGAGGTGAGCCCTGCTTAATTAAGGTATGGTACTTAAAGAGCAATAAAGAGGAGAGGGCGGGGGCTTTGTGGAATATGCTCTGATTTGAATCAAGGCTTTACCAATTTATTAGTTGTGTGGTCATGAGTAGCATATCTAATCTCTCTGATCTGTAAATACTCATCTCATTTTCTTTATCTTGTAAAGTGGGGATATTAATTGCGAATTTTAAACACTTTAACATACAAAACAGCTAATGGCCAGCACAGTGCCTGCCATGCTGCAGGTATGCAGTACTTGTCCATTCCCTTCTCCTCCTTACTGTGGGTCAGAGTGTTCAAGAGTGATATGGCATTACACAGATGCATGGACTCTCATGATTAGCCATAATCCAGTCGAAGCTCTCGGCAAAATCACCAATGCATAGTTAGTGTCTTTATCACTTACAATTTAAAGTTTGTGACTAACATGACCTCATAGCATAATAAGAAAGTCCTGATAAAAGGAGCAAGACATACCTTTAACCTGAAGAATGAGTAAAATCATCAAGAATATACACCCGGGAAGCATTCTGAGTGATTCTGGCAGAGGAGCGCACAAGTGCTTGAGAAAAGGTGTTCACCTTTCTTCCTCCTTGCTTCCACTGCAGGGATGAAGCACCTCACAGATAGGTGGGCAGTTTTGATCCAGCACAAGGAAGTGTTCCTTGAGGGAGTTACACAACATGCTAGGTGCTTGAGGCTAAAACCTGGAGGTTGAACATCATGTTCTAATTAAAGATGACGACCAAGGTGGTGGTGGTGAAGGTTGGCTAGACATAGATTCCTACTTCATGTCTAATATAAATTTGATACCAGATATCTGAAAATTTCAAAAGTGGGAAAAAATCAAGAATGTCTTAGGAAAAAAATGTTGAAAAATATTTATATATGCTCTGGTTGTTTGCCATATAAAAACTATAAGGAACATTTGTTAAAATAAATGAAAAATATTGAAAATTTATGTGGCATAAATCACATATTAAAATTAAAATATCCAAACTCCAGGAATGTATGCAATAAATAATTAAAAGGTGGGAGTAAGTGTCCTTATAATATAGAACTCTTTCAAATAAATACAAAAAGGAGAATACTAATGGACAAATGTGCAAAAGGCCTGGATAATTCTACCTGTATGTCTGTGTTCTCTTGTTATGTTAGTAGAGTTATCTCAAGGCCAATATAATCTTTTTATCTTCATTTGAGATTCTATGTCTTGCCTGCATCTATATCTCTCTAATATTTCCAAAAACTGAACCAATCTATGTCAATTGGACGCTTCCTTTTGATATTTAGACCCTCTACTCCAAGGATAACCTTTTCTACAAGGAAACATAAGGGGAAAAATCCATCTGACATTAACATTCATCCATTGTGATTGAAAAACAGAATTGTTCTCATACTTTCACTTGCTCCCAGTTAGCAGCCAAGTATAGCAACATTATAAAATATAATCCCCACTTTGCAGGTGGGGAAATTGACACTGATATTTACAAATTGGGAAAATATAAGCAACCTTGGAAAGGAGGCAAAGAAATCAGAGTCCATTGGCTTAAAATGGGGCTACCATTTTAAGTCAAGACAAAAGTCTCTCCTTTTTGAAAAATTCTCTCTATTCTATATCTCATATACCCCTACTATCAACTTTCTTCCCATTTCCTTTACAGCTAAATTTCTTACACAGTATTATCTGGACTTTTTGCAATTTTCTTACCTCCAACTTGTGCTACCACATCCCAGTTCTAGCATCTGCCTTTATTATTCTACTGAAATGGTCAATATCTCCAGTGATTTTACGATTTCCAAGAGATATTTTGTTTCTCATCTCATTTGCCCTCTTGACAATTTTTGGCACTGTTGACCACATCCTTCCCCTTGAACTATTCTATTTAGCTCCCTTGTCACAATAGCCTTCTTAACTTCTTCCTGGTTCAGTGGCAACTTGTAGGCATATCCTCTTCTATGTAGCATTTAAATTTTTGAGTTCCTGGAGGTATTTATTCAATACCCTCTTTTCCCCCAATTATGCTTGTTCCAAAGCCATCTCATCTTCAGTTATGGTTTAATTATTGCTATGCTATGCTTCATTTTATATTTTTAGCCATTTGGGCAACAGATCTTTACAACGAAATTTCTACTTAACGTCTTCAAGGGAAGGATCAAAGTCCCTGTAAAATCAATATGTGCAAGACTTAAAATACATTTCCCCCCAATTTGTCCTCTGTCTTGGCCAGCAGTGCCATCATCCCTTCAGCATTGCAATTCTGAAAGTCAGGATCATCGTTGACATCCCCTGTAATCAGTCTACCACTAAGTTTTTTTTTTGCCTCCATTCTAGTCCAAGACATTCTTTGGTTACATTGCAACAAGCGTAATTATTTATTTATTTTATTATTTTTGAGATGCAGTCTCACTCTCTCACCCAGCTTAGAGTGCAGTGGTGCAATCTCGGCTTACTGCAACCTCTGCCTCCTGGGTTCAAGCAATTCTCCTGCCTCAGCTTTCTGAGTAGCTGAGACTACAAGTGTGTGCCACCACACCGAGCTAATTTTTGTATTTTTAGTAAAGATGAGGTTTCACCATGTTGGCCAGGCTGGTCTCAAACTCCTGACCTCAAGTGATCCACCTGCCTCAGTTTCCCAAAATGCTGGAATTACAGGTATGAGTCACATGGCCACAAGTGTGATATTTTTAATAGGTAAACCTGACAATGTCACATGCCTGTTAAAAAAATGTTTCAATAGTTTTTCACTGGTGTTAGAAAAAAGACTCACTTGACTTAAATTGCCTGACACTTATTAACTCTGTGGCTTTGGTTAAGGTATGAAACATTTCTATACTTCTGTTTTCTCATCTATAAAATGGGCACAATAATATAAATCTGATAGGAATGACGTGAATATTAAATGAATCCATACTGACAAGCCATCTTTTATACCCTAGTTAATTCACTCCCCACTTCTCTTAACTATTGTATACCCTTTCTTCTTTCCCTATATCTCTAAATCTTCTCTTCATCACTCTCATCTGACCGTCTTGCTTTTCTATTTCACTGGAAAAAAATAAACCATCATAGGAACTCTCACTTTCTCTCATTATGACATCTACCTTACAATGTGTACCCATATAGACTCATTCCTCCCTGTTTTTATGCATGCACTGTTCATGCTTCGAAGGTCTATTTCCCATTAATATGCAGGATTCTATTCCTTCCTGTCCCCTCAATGTCATCACTCCACCAATTGTTCCCCATCTCTACTCTATCATCTCATTATATATATATATATATAAAAAATATCATTTTTTTCTATCCTCTGAAAAATATTTATTCTTTTACATCACTCTCCTTTCAGTTACCACCCATTCTTGGATTCTAACAGTAAAATTTCTAAAATAAATAAATAAATAAATGTCTACAGTTTATTTCCAGTTCCTTTCTCCTTATTTGTTCTTCAGATTAGTCCTGTTAGACTTTTTACCCTTTGCTCAACAAGGCAACGTTACAAATGATCTGTACCTTGCTTAATTCAGTGATCAATTTTGAATCCTCACTCACTTGATCCTTTAGCAGCATTGGACACAGTCGATTATTCTAATTTTTTAAAAGGAATTGAGTCCCTGGTGCACCATGGATTTCCTCCATACTTATTCACTGCATCTTCTTAGTCTCCTTTGTTGGTCCTCTTTCTCTGCCCGATGTGTAAACGCTAAAGATTCCCATGGCTTCATTCTTGAGAATTTCCTCTTCTCTATATACTCATGAGGTGGTTCCTCATTCAATCTTTTGGTCTTCAATGTTATCTATAATATGATGGCTGCCAAATTTATTTGTTTAACATGATCTTTTCTGAATTTCAGACTCATAGAAGGAACTCTCTTTTCAACATCTTCACTTGAAAGACTAATGGATTTCTCAAGCATAAGTACAAAGCCAGATTCTTGCTCTCCCCCTCCAAACCTGG
This sequence comes from Macaca thibetana thibetana, assembly GCF_024542745.1. Taxonomy (NCBI): domain Eukaryota; kingdom Metazoa; phylum Chordata; class Mammalia; order Primates; family Cercopithecidae; genus Macaca; species Macaca thibetana. Next base: position 119,101,246 of record NC_065585.1, read on the forward strand.
TGTTTCCATAGTCTTTCCTATCTTAGGATATTGCAACTCCATTCTTTCAGTTACTCAGGTGTCATCTTTGATTCGTCTCTTTTCTTCACCCTTTGCATCCCATTCTTTAGCAAATCCAGTTGCCACTATCCTGAAAAGGCATCAAGGCTCTGACCATGTCTTACCACATTTACTGCTACTTAAACTGATTCTTGGATAATCTAGACATTATCATCTCTAGCTTAGTTTATTGAAGCTAAACTCTTAATTAGTCTTACTGTTTTTCTCTTGGTCCCTCACAATGTATTATCCACCAATCACCGAGAATGGTCTTATTAACATGCATCACTTTATGTGATTCCTTCTGTCCAAACTTTTTCAATAACTTCCATTTTCAGAGTATTAGGCAAAGTTCTGATAGACTCCAGGATCTACATGATCTAGCCTGATGTTCTCTGGCTTCATATCTTACTACTCTCCCCCTCCCTCACTCTGAGCCTATTGCCAAGTATTTTTGACATCTACTGAACATGCCAAACACATTCTGCTTCAAGGGTCTTTGCTCAGTGTTCCTTCTTCCTGGAATGTAACCTTCTCAGTCACACGTCTATCCTTTCCTCTCCTTTCAGGTCTCTATTAAAATGCATCACTCTGTGAATCTTCTCTAAGCACCCTATGCAAAATAGACCTGCCCACTCCCGCCCTGGCACCTCTAAGCCCTTTTGTGCCTTGTATTAGTCACCATCTAAAATGTTATACATTTACTTGTTTGTTTACTTATTTTTCATAGCCCGACCCCTCTCCTTAAAATGTAGCTCTGTGAGAATAAAAATTGGGTCTGTTTTGTTTACCACCATATCTTTATTGCCCAGAACAGTAGATTGGCAATAGATTTTTATTGAATGAACGTATAATATACATTTGCAAAGTTGGAAAGGTACCTGGTACATAGCAAACACCCAATAAAAGTAAACTATGGGCCTTCTCCTCTAGGAAGTCCCCTCTCACTGGAGAGAGAGAGCTGTATTCCTTTCTCTTTCTCTTGCCTATTAAAAACTCTACTTCAAAAATAAAGACAGTAAGCTATGATTATTTTAGATTCTAATGATGAGGCGGTTGTAGAGTAGAGTAAATAAAAGTACACACTAAGAACCACACCACCTGGGTTCAATTTCCAGCACTTAACCTTCCTACCTGTAAACCTTGGGCATATCTGATCTCTCTCTGCTTCAGTATCCTTTTATCTCCTGAAATGAGAATAGCAATGTTATCTAACTTGTAGCAATTGTTGTGAGGATTCAATGAAGTGATTTATGTAAATCACTGAAAACAATGCCTCCCATATGTCAATAGATAGATAAGTGTTGATTTTCTAAGAGCTATATAAATGTCGATTTTTGATATTATTACTTTTATTGGTCCAATTGTATCTGCTACTATTTTTTTTCTCTCTTCTGCTCTCTGAGCTCCAGGTTTTCGGGCTTCCCCTCTTTATTCGATATGCAATGCTTTCTCCCATTAAAGGGCCTCTAGACACAATTACCTTTTTATCTGTAGTCTTGTCCTCTCCTCCTTGTGGCCAAATTAATTTCTCCATTTTCAGTTCTCAGTTCAATGTTCACTATCTCAAGAAAGTCTCCCCAATGCCTAAGTCTAGGCCACATTTCTCTGTGAAACAAGATTCCTTTACATCTGAAAATTTATGTTGGTGTGTCCCACACGTGTTAGTCTAAATATTTGAATATTTGTCTCTTCCAGAAAACCAAAGCTCCATAAAGTAAAAAGTGCAGTTGCTTTGCTTACTCTAGTACCACAAACCTAACAAGATCTTGCATATAGACATTGCATTCAATATAAATTTGTTAAACGAATTACTAAATTAATTTGCAAAATAATTATTTTCTGATTAGATCCTTACACATTTTCTTTCCAGAAATTTTGAACCTGTCCTTGAAACAGCTTTAACCCAAATTATCATCTTTACTGGTAGAATTTCTAAGATTCTTTCAGGTCAATAGAAGAGACAGTTGAGGGCCAATGGGCCTACTGAGTGTATCTGACCCTTCACCAAACAAACATTCATTCATGCATCAAGTGGAAATTGTCAGCTTTATTCAGTGACCATTGAAAAGAACATTTTATGTTGGGTGATGGGAAATATGTTGAACTTGCCTCTATTAGAGTTAAGATTGTGGAAAATGAAATAAGTCAATTTTTAAAATACCAGTCATGGAATCTTAGTTATTTATAGTGTCATATTAAAAGATAAGATTTTAAGGCATTTGTCTGATGTCTTTCGGCAACTTATGGTCAAGCCAACTTTCTAGTGTATCTGAAATATTACATATGACATTATCTATGATTACCCCAGGTGAAACAACCAAGAACTTTAAGGAAATTCACAGAAAAGTTTTTGTAACTTATTCAAACAACATAATAAGTGGAAAGCAGAGATGAAAAGAAAATTTCTGCCTAGCGCTGTGTTATTTTTTTTATACAGTGAGGCCTTCCTTTTTTGATCTGGGAGAGGAGAAGCTTTATTCCTTCTCACAATCACACTATGATCAATTTTTCCAACTTGAGGAATATGATCCCTCAATTCTAAATTCTACCAGGTCATTGGTATGGGATAGGAAAAAAAAAATGAAGATTTTCTAACTAGCCCATAGTAGATTCTCATCTCAGGTCACAGCTTTCTATATTTAAATTAATGATATTGTTAAAGTATACAAAGCTTTAAAAAAAAAAAAACCCTGAAGCATTTCAATATCAAAGGAACTCTGTGGAGTCCAAATGCCAAACGAAAGCAGATTTTAGAGAAGATGAAACAAGTATGAGAACGCGCTGTTCTCTTCTTAATTCTCTGCTGTAAATTAGTGAAGCAACCTCTCACAGCAGGTGCTCTGATTGAGTCCCATCTAGGTTTCCTTGAGGAGTTTTGAAGCCGTAGATTCTTCCATTCATTGCTTATCGCCACTGGCATCATCTTTTTACAAAATAGTCAGCCAGGAGTACTTGTCTTGGAGGCCTCACAGCTCTGCACACAGCTTGCCTTTTCCTCCTTTCGATTGCTCTCACAACCCAGATACTCCTTCAGGCTTACCCTCCTAAGTCTCCTCTCTCTAGCGCCCTCATTCCCACTCCCACTCCCAGCTAGCAACTTGGAGAGCAATCTCATCAACCTTCTTCAGGACTTAAAAGAGTGAATTCACAATAATGCAGGCCTGGGAAGAATGGCAGTTGATAAAGAATATATTCTGTGTCAGAAATGGAAAGGTGCCCACCTTGTGGACCCAAAATGCTTACCCTTGTGTCACCTTTGTAAAAAGAAGCATGAAGGAAAGCTGCAATATATTCAAGTGAATGGAGAGACTGAAGAGAATGAATAAAAGTATCTTATTTAAATTATAATTGTAATGGCAAAAAAAGGTTCATATAGAATTACTGGAATAAAAATCAGCATTTTCTATCTGACTTTACAATAAATATCATAAAGTACTCTAAAGACATGTTATTCCAGGAGAATTTGTAATTTTCTTCATAGATTCAGAAGCTCTTTTCAGCTCAGTAATTATGTTTAAGTATTCTGAAAAGAATACCAGATGCTAAATCAGAAGCCCTGTATTCTTCTCTAACTAATTCAGCAAACTTCAGCAAGTCACTTATTTCTGGGGGCCCATGAACCTTATTTATAAATTGGGATAGTTATGCTTGATCCCGTAGATTGTTTTAACAACAAAATGCTATGTTTCCATCACTCTATTGTTCAAATGTTTGCATCTCTTTACTGATTTTTTCTTCTCTTAGACCTTCTTCATTGTAAGTATAGATTTTAACTTATCATAATAATAAAAAACTGAGGTCATTTTATCACTATCGTGTTTTCCATTTCCAACCACAAAGTTATTGATTTATATATAGTAAACGTCAAATAATAAATGCAACAAGAATCAAAAAATTTGACTCACTCTGCTGCCCAAAGGGACAAGGTTATTCCTAGGGAGTGGCAGGCCCAGAGTAAACAGAGTGTATAACAATTTTACCTCTTAATTATGGTAATCGTATTATTTAGCTAGCGACATTGAACAAACTACTTGATATTTCCATTAATGATCTTGTTTAATGTACACAGTGATCCTAGCATTCTATACAGGATCACTGTGTACATTAAACAAGCTAATTAATGAATAGCACATAGCACATGTATAACTCTCAATTTTATGAAAGGGTTGATGTTTTTCTCACTTTCCATCTGACTCTTTCATAACAGCTTTAAGAATTTCACTAAGTTGGCCGGGCGCGGTGGCTCAAGCCTGTAATCCCAGCACTTTGGGAGGCCGAGACAGGCGGATCACGAGGTCAGGAGATCGAGACCATCCTGGCTAACACGGTGAAACCCCGTGTTACTAAAACCCCGTCTCTACTAAAAAATACAAAAAACTAGCCGGCGAGGTGGCGGGCGCCTGTAGTCCCAGCTACTCGGGAGGCTGAGCCAGGAGAATGGTGTGAACCCGGGGGTGGAGCTTGCAGTGAGCTGAGATCTGGCCACTGCACTCCAGCCTGGGCAACAGAGCGAGACTCCGTCTCAAAAAAAAAAAATAAAAATAAAAGAATTTCACTAAGTTCAGTAAGGTCAAAATGGTTTTAATAACACAGGCTTAAAGCCAAGTGGTGACAGGGTATAGAAGGCAGTATAATTAGATTTTTTTCCCCTGTTGAATTACTGGGCCCAAGGTGATGGCATTCATGCTTCTATTCATAAGTTTCATCTTCCAAAACTCAGTCACAGCTTCGCCTCACTCCTCAATCCTCCAGTGGCTCTTCCTTCATCTCTAATAGCTAATTACCTTGCTTCCAACTTATTGAAACAAAGAGAATCAGAAAAGTATTTCTACAAACCCCCACTGCCACATCTACCCACCTGTCTGTGCCCAGATCCTCTGTCTTACAGTTACTGAGAATGAACGAGTCATGCTTCTATCAAAGGCTGATACATCCACTTCTGCATTAGACTCCCACTCTTCTTCCCTATGGAAGGACATTATGGCAATATGAAGGGGAAATCTTGGGACCCCAAAATACCAAGCTAAGGGAAAAGTCAAACTGGGAACTGCTCTGGACAAACCTGCCTTCCATTCTATTCAAAGTCATCCCTCTGCTCATTGAGATAGATGCATAAAACTCAAAGAATTCATACATTTGTCTCTTACCTACCTGTGACCTGGACACCCCCTCCCTGCTTCAAGTTGTCCCTGACTTTCTGGATGGAACCAATGTGCTTCTTACATATATTGATTGATGTCGCACATCTCCCTAAAATGTATGAAACCAAGCTGTGACCCAACCACCTTGGACACATGTCTGCAGGACCTGCTGAGGCTGTGTCGTGGGTGCTTGCCCTTAACTTTGGCAAATAAACCTCCTGAAAATGATCGAGACTTGTCTAGTCATTTTTCTCAACTGACAGCTGCAACTCACCCCCTCTTGCATCCTTTACCCACTCTGTCCTGGAGCATTTCCATGAGCATATAAACAAGTCGCAATTTCCTTCATCTTTAAAAACTTACAGTAACTCTCTTGATCTCACATCTCCATCCAGCTACCTACAGTTTTCTGATCTCTTTATAACAAAATCCCCTCCAAGAGTTATCTATAATCATTGTCACTAGTTCTTCTCACCATTTGCTCTTTAGGCCACCCCACAGGTTTTTGCCCTCATTACTCTGCTGAAACTACTTATCAAGGTCACCAAGAATCCCCAGATTTTACATTCGGTGGTCTGTTCTCAGCAGTCCTGACTTCATTTGACCTCTCATTCAAGTTTGATTTGTTATTGATCATCTGCTGTTTGGATACACTTTCTCTATGTGACTTTCAGCTCAGGTTTTCTTTCTCATTAGCTGCCCACTTTCTCCCCATGCTCCAGACACTTAAACATGGGGAGAGCCCCAAAGCTCACTCGTTTTGCTTATTCTCCTTTCTGTCTACACTTATTCTTTTGGAGAATCTCAATAAATTGCATGTCTTTAAAACGATAGCTGGGTGGTTGATTGTCAAATTCATAGAACCCAGAAATATTTCCTTGACTTCAATTATCTATTTATCATCTCTTCATTTTGGTCTCTAGTAGGCATTTCAAATTTAATACATACAAAAACCAATGTCGTGATCTTCATCCTCCAAGTCCTTTCTCCATTTGTCTTTCTCACCTCAGGTAAATGGCAATGCTGTCAATAAACCTACTCAAGCCAAAGATGCTGAAGTCACCATTGGCGCCTTGCTTCCCCTCACACCTCATAATCTGTAAGGAAATCCTGTGGTCTCATCCTTCAGAATATACTCCGAATCTAACCACTTCTCATCTGCACTGCCCCCACTCAGCTAATCCATAATCATCTCTCACTAGGATTTCTGCAATAGCCTCTTTATTGGCAGTGTCATCACTTTTGTCCTTGCTTCTCTCCCATAATTCCTTTTAAAATGGACACAATACTATGCCATTCTTTGCTGAAAATCCTCCAATAGCTTCCCACCCCACTGTGAGTAGGTGAGTAGAAGCTAAATTCCTTGCAATGATCTCCAAGTCCCCACTTGCTTTGGGGCCTTGTTGTTCATGGACCTTATCCCTTACCCATCCCCTGCTCACCTTCTCTGCCCTTGTTGCTGTATGTAACATGCTGTGTTCTTGCTGTCAAATGCTAGCATGTTGTCATCCCAGGGCTCCTTCCTCCTGGCTCTATCCCTTACTTCTTTTAGTCCTTTCTTTAAATGTCACCTTTGCAGTAAGACCTTCCCACTTTTCAGAAAATATCAGCACTTTCCACTCTACTTTAGATTTCACTCCCCCAACACACATGCATCTAAACATGCATCCCTCTCCCCGCTTGATGTCTCATCATAGCACTTCTTAACACCTGCTCGATTAAAACTTTATTTGTGTATTTCTTCATCTATCCCTCTGTACTACAATAAAACATAGAATTTCATCTGTTGTTCTGTGCTGCACCCTTAATGTCTAGTATAGTTCCTCACATATAGTAGCCTCTCAATAAATACTTTTAGTGTAAATTGACCATTTTAAGGATATTGTCCTTATATTACATTTTCCTGCATTCCTTACAATAGCTTACATGCTCTTTCCAAGAACTGAGTATTATTAATAAATAACCAAGACTCCAGATTCTTCTGGCTTTCTGAAGAAAATTTCCTACTCTCATAAATGCTCAAGTATAAGGAGACATAGGTTATCATGCCCAGTCACTGTTTGGAAAATGTTTTAAAATCATCAACTAAGAAAGAGTAGAGATGTTACTTTTGGCCAACGATCACTTGGTTGGTTGGTCTGCTCAGTTCTTGATGTTCCTGCTCCTTTTATGGCATGTCTGTGTGAATTCTCCCATGCAGCTGTCTTTGCTTTCATCTTCCTACAGATTGTACTGAAAGATAGTTTTCAAGGTTGACTGAACAGAACTCCGAGGGCACCTGTAAAGCCTTTTGCAGCCTAATCATATTTTTGATTCCATGTCCCCTTTCTCCTCCAATCTGACAATATGATAAATCATCCTCTGGCATGAGGGGCTCCCTGTCCCATGCCCATCACTTTCCCCAAACCCACACATGTAATATCACATTCTCCAGGAAACCTCTGTTACCCCTCCCTGTCTCCTAATACGCTGCCTCCCTCTGCTCTACAGTCTCCCTGTTGGTGTGTGAGGGTCTTTGAGTGAGTCTTCAATCTTTTCTTTCCTCATTATTGTGGACTAGTTGTAGTGAGGTGTGAGGTATTCAGTTAGTTTGTTTGTTTAGACCTTAATAAAGTGATAAATCTTAATTTGAAGTCCTCTGCCTATTCCTGCTTCTGAACATTTGCAATGCCAGGAATCAGAGGTCACATTCTCATATTATTTTCTACAATATGTGTAGGCTCTTTGAAGACAGAAACCATGGCTAACATTCATGTGTCTTCTGCAGGGTCTGAAAACACCAGACCGTGCACATTGTTGGGACTCAGTAACTAGTAGTTTAAGAAGTTTATTGATTTATCATAACTTTATTGCCACACCCAATTTATAGAATAGATGATAAATATTATGGATTTGATATGACTGAAAAGCAATTACCACTGTAACCTTTATTTTCCTAAGAATATATACTGCTCTGGGTCTCTACAGTTAGCCCAAGGCTGCTGAAAAGCTCCAGAGTTATCTGGGATCCAGAGCTATTCATAAGCCATTGAACACCAGAGCCAAGGCCATAGTGATAGTTGTAACTACCTGAATATCCATAATCGTTTTGTTCTGTTTTGTTTTGTTGTCTTGAAAAGAGAAATGAATGTGATAGCATCTCTACAGTCTGCTCGTTAAAACTCTGTAAGATCGCTTTCACCCACAGTTGTTCCTTTGGGCACAGCTTGATCTCTGTGTGCCTGTACCAGCAGGTCTCCATTAATCATGGGTCAGAGGCTGAGTGTGGCCCTCAAATTTGTGCCAGAAGCTCCCTGCTGCTAAGATTGTCCCCTGGGAAGAGAAAGTAAAGGAGCGTATTTGGTACCCAGAATGCCCCTTTGGTTGGAAAGCGTGCACTTGAGGCAGGTTTGAAATTAACCCCTCTAGCTAACCATGAAATATAGCCGATATCCTGAGCGTTCCCTCTGTCAGTCTCAGTCATTTTCACAATACATATTAGTTATTGTTTAGCCATTTTACTAATGAGAAAACTGAGACTCAAGAGAAAAATTCACCCACTCTAGGAAAACCAGCAAATGGGGGAGCTTTGTCCTAGCCCAAGTCTCTTAGACAATTAATTTACTGGGTTTCCACTATTCTAACTCTCACTTCTGTGCATCACAGAGAAACCCTTTATCAATGATAGTCTTTAGAAAAACGTTTTTGCTTCTCAAGGCAACCACTACCTGCACAAGATTTAAAATTAAGGAAACCAGTTTCTTCCACTTTCAAACTCTAACCGCAAATGATGCAAAGGTCAAGGGCGTATTTGGAGCCTCTGCCTTCCTCTGTACCTTGTTGGTGGTGCTGCTGTCTGCTCACGCTCATGGTTGTCCTCAGAAATCTAAGAATTTTTAAATTTTCTTTCATCAAAATTCTTCCTTAAAAGATCATGCTTATGTATCCCTAATTATTAAGGAGAATTCACAAAAAAACTATTCTCACTCCCTATGAAGTCAGGAGGTAGGTTTTTGTTTTCTTTGTTCTTTTTTGTTTCTTTTGCTTTATTTTGTTTGTTGTTATGGTTTAAGGCGCTCCAGCATTGGCTTCCATCAAAATCCTTGCTGGACTTTCTCTGTTGCTTTGCCTGAGTAATACATGCTTGTAGCAATTGAATAGTCTTCTAAGAAGATTAAACAAACAAACAAACAAACAGCCAGTTGCTGTGGCTCAGGCCTGTAGTACCTGCACTCTGGGAGGCCGAGACGGGTGAATCACAAGGTCAAGAGAGTGAGACCATCCTGGCCAGCATGGTGAAACACGGTCTCTACTAAAAATACAAAAATTAGCCGGGCATGGTGGTGCGTGCTGGTAGTCCCAGTTACTCAGGAGACTGAGGCAGGAGAATGATGTGAACCCAGGAGGTGGAGCTTGCAGTGAGCCGAGATCGCGCCACTGCACTCCAGCCTGGGCGACAGAGCGAGACTCCGTCTCAAAAAAAAAAAAAAGAAGTCAGTTTGCTAGGGTAAAAAGATAATTTATCCTGGTGGCAATAGCTGCTAAAGATTTTAAATACAGACATAAAATTGTTCAACCTTTTTTTTTTTTTTTTTTTTTTTTTTTTTTTGGAACGATAAGAATATCTGGAATAATGGATTGGAATGGGGAAAGAAGAAAATGGTTGTTATTATGCCTGATGTCATCTTAATTTAGTTTTTTCTCCCACTGACATATTTTATTTTTATCCTTCAGGCTCAGAGATTTTATTCCTGGAGTTTTCTTTTGCTGGAGAAAGGGTACCCAAACTGTATTTAATATAGGATATTAAATGTGATGATTTTCAAGGAATCTTGGAAGATTTTCCCAGTGATTTGGAAGACTGCTGCATGATTTTCTCCAAAATTAAGAAATAAAATGACAGCCATTGCATTTCTTAAGCCAGGGGAAAGGATACTGCAATATATGGAACACAGGTTTTATAAATAAAGTTTTATTGAAACATAGCCATGTCTACTTGTCTGTGGCTGCTTTCATGATACAATGGCAACGTTGTTACAAGAGAAACCATAGGGCCTGTGAGATATAAAATATGTATATACTATCTGGCCTTTACAGGAAATGTATATCAACCTCTGGCTTCAGCGATTTTTTTTATGTTAGTGTTATTTTCCATTTTTGTAAGCATTTTAAATTTGGGGAGATATTTGAACAACTCAAAAGAAAAATTTTCAATAGTATTTATTTAGGGCGACCAGATTCTGGGTCAGGTTTTGGCCCACCAAAAAAAGAGATTAAACTCCAAGGAAATAAACATGGAGCATAAACAAATCATATTCCTTCTAAAATAGATTTTCTACCAACTGTACAACTGCAGTTAAAACTCTATTATATTACAAGAAGGCAGGTGTACAGAAGGAGGAATCATTTTCTTAAGGACATACTTCTCTAGCTCAAAGTATCTGTCGTCCCCAGAGGTTTACTGCATTACATTTTACTATCAAGAGCTCTTAAGAACTGAAATGAAAATTTGAAGAAAGAAGGTGTATAGAAGGCCTCTCAAATAGTAAAAGTAACAGAGCACTGCACATGTACATGCAGATATGTGCATGTGCAAACACATACACACATGTAAACAGAAGAGCATTTTAAACAGACAAAGCAAGAAACAAAGATAAAAATAATTTGTTTGACCTACTGTGTAACTTAATGCTGTATTTTTTTTGTTGTTGTTAGAAAAAGCCAAGTTTGTCTCTTAGAATATCCAACCTCATAATAAACTTCTGAGAATTCTTTACTTAGACACTGGGGCACCCTTCTTTGTTAAAAGTATGTAAAGGATTGTGTCAGTACATGGGACACAGAAGAATGTAGGCCCCAAAAAGTGGACTTAAAGAAGGTGCTCATGTGCCCTGGGCTACCGGTTTAGGTCAGGGAGATAATAGTGCAGTAGAAAATCAGCAGAGCTGTGACATTACATCTGAGATTGAACAAAGACAAAAATCATTTCTATTATTGAGAGTTACTAATGTTACCTTCCATTTGCTGAATGCTTACTGTGTCTCACACACACTGCTAAGCAATCTCTATTAAACCTTTCAAAGATGGTAAAACAAAACCATGCTTTATCCAGGGCTTGCATATCCTATGTCCTCATCTTTAAAATGGGAGGATGGGGTGGTAATTTTATAGATAAAAAAACTAATTTTCCTTTTTAAATTCACACAGATAGTAAGTGGCAGAATAAGGACTCCTGAGTCCATGTCCTAAAAATCCAATTGTTTTTCAGGATATCACAGTAACTCTACTAAAAGTAAATAACTTTTAAAAAAATACCAAGTATCTATTTCTTGCCAAGACTTATGATTCAAAGCAGTTAGAAGTCTCATTTAGGGAATAGGAAAATAGAGTGGTAACTGGCAATATATACTTCTGAAGAAACACGAACTTAATCAGTACTAGGAATCAATATGTGTCCTAAATATAACTTTTTCTAAAATTAGCTCTAAATCCATTAAGGTTGTTCAATATTGAGGTTCTTTTCTAGCTCTAAAATGCTCTTTTTCTAATAATGAAATCTGACTTCAACCGTATGCCCTGAGAAAAAGCACTTTATCTGAAGAGTAAAATTACCGAGAGAACATTTTAGGTCAATCAAATGAATGTTTCCTCCTAATTTACAACAAACTATTTTGATTCTCTAACTCTGTGAAGCTTTTTTTAATTTCCCAGGTGAAAGTAAAACAGAAACATAAAACAATAGAGTCACTTTTTTTAGGAAAAATAATGGATTTTTTTTCATTTGTTTTCTACGTGTGTACATGCGCAGGCCTACATGTGAATGGGTTTTACCATGCAGGGAGAATTAATTCACTAGAAAACTAGTTGATCTATGGGATTTACAAGAAAAGAGAATTTTAAGAACTTTACCTGGTGCTACTTTAACCTATTTTTCTTGTTAGTATAGGTTTTATGATCTTACTTTTATATTTCTGTGGAATATGGAGAAAATTTTTTTTATGTTTCTATGGATTAGATAGATTTTAGATATAAAAACTTTCTAAAAGTCTTTACACAATTTACACCTTCAGTATCGGAAATGATGTAATAATGAAATACATAGCGTAGCAAATTGTAAAAAGTAACACTGACCATTTAAAACAGAGGGGTAAAAACTAGCAAAATTGGACATGTGAGAAAGTATACTACAGAGACAGATTATGGTAGGAACAGAAGTAGTCCCTAAGAACTGACTGACTTTTATGATCAATAACTATTTTTTGAAGTTTTATATAATGATGAATACCTGCTTTTTTTTTCTGTTAGGGCAGAGTTTTTGGAAAATACATTCACATTCCTTTTCTATGTGGTTGTGTTCTTTCTGAAATTTTTCTGTGAATTGATGTGCATTGATGTCAGCATTTCCTATTGAACTTTCATGCTTCTGTGTTGTTTTGTGAAACGAATTTTCGCAAACCCTCATGTGCAGACCACAGATTTGGTGCGAACAATACTGGTGATTGAATAGCAATACCGTTGGGCAAGTGTTTGAGATTATGATCAGCATGACTTTATGCTAATAAATATTTTAAATCTACACAAAATGGGAAAATTTCTTAAGAGATTCAAGTTGTTAAAACAAATTAAACAAGATATAGAAAATCTAAATAGATATAGCCACTAGAAAAATGAAATTTGTAGTTTTAAATCTTTCCACAATGCAAACTCAAGACCCAGATAACTTCCTTGGTGAAATTCATTCCAGCATCTTAAGAATTCTACATGAACTCTTCTAAAATTTTGAGCATGAAGGAAAATGTTCACAATTACATTTTGGGATCAGAATTAACCTATTGCCAAAACCATACAAAATCATTTTTTAAAAATGGTTGGCTTAGAAAGAAAATAGTTCAAAGAAAATGTTAAAAATACAAATAAATGAAATATAGCAATATATAAATGAATAATATAACATGACCAGGTGGAGTTTATCCTAGAAATACAAGTTTGGAATAACATTCAAAAATTAACCCCTACATTTCATCGTTATGAAAGAGAAACTGATACAGGAGCTAGAAACAAATTATTTAGGCAGATAGGAAGGGTCAGAATTCTTGGTAAGGTTTTCCTTTTAATAAAAAGCAGCCCTCAAATAATATCTTTTTTATTATGCTTTAAGTTCTGGGGTACATGTGCAGAACATGCAGGTTTGTTTCATAGGTATACACGTGCCATGGTGGTTTGCTGCACACATCAACCTGTCATGTACATTAGGTATTTCTCCTAATGTTATCACTCCCCAAGGCCCACACCCTGCCACAGGCCCTGGTGTATGATGCTGAGAATGATAGTTTCTAGCTTCATGCATGTTCCTGTAAAGAATATAAACTCATTCTTTTTATCGCTGCATAGTATTCCATGGTGCATATGTGCCACATTTTGTTTATCCAGTCTATCACTCATGGGCATTTGGGTTGGTTCCAAGTCTTTGCTATTGTGAACAGTGCCGCAGTAAACATATGTGTGCATGTGTCTTTATAGTAGAATGATTTATAATCCTTTGGGTATATACCTAGTAATGGGTCTGCTGGGTCAAATGGTATTTCTAGTTCTAGATCCTTGAGGAATCGCCACAGTGTCTTCCACAACGGTTGAACTAATTTACACTCCCACCAACAGTGTAAAAGCATTCCTATTTCTCCACATCCTCTCCAGCATCTGTTGTTTCCTGACTTTTAATGACAGCCATTCTAACTGACGTGAGATGGTATCTCATTGTGGTTTTGATTTGCATTTCTCTAATGACCAGTGATGATGAGCTTTTTTTCATATGTTTGTTGGCTGCATAAATGTCTTCTTTTGAGAAGTGTCTGTTTACGTCCTTCGCCCACTTTTTGATGATGGTGTTTTTTTCTTGTAAATGTGTTTAAGTTCTTTGTAGATTTTGGATATTAGCCCTTTGTCAGATGGATAGATTGCAAAAATGTTCTCTCATTCTGTAGGTTTCCTGTTCATTCTGATGATAGTTTCTTTTGCTGTGCAGAAGCTCTTTTGTTTAATTAGATCCCATTTGTCAATGTTGGCTTTTGTTGCCATTGCTTTTGGTGTTTCAGTCATGAAGTCTTTGCCCTTGCCTATGCCCTGAATGGTATTGCCTAGGTTTTCTTCTAGGGTTTTTATAGTTTTAAGTCTTACGTTTAAGTCTTTAATCCATCTTGAGTTAATTTTTGAGTAAGGTGTAAGAAAGGGATCCTGTTTCAGCTTTCTGCATATGGCTAGCCAGTTTTCCCAACACATTTATAAAATAGGGAATCCTTTCCCCATTTCTTGTTTTTATCTGGTTTGTCAAAGATCAGATGGTTGTAGATGTGTGGTGTTATTTCCGAGGCCAAAAATCAAACCGCATCTTCTCCTCCAAATAATTTCTTTTCTAACAAAGAGCAGCCTGTAAAATTGAGCTGCAGACAAAAATAAGCAAGCTGGAAGCTTGTACAGGTGAATGCCGGCAACTGTGCTAATAGGAAAAGGCTACCTGGGGGCAGGTATGTTCAAAATGGAGGTTCCCTCTTCTGTTTTCTTTGTTGCCACATGTACAGTAAAAAGACAGGAAGGCTGGGCACGGTGGCTGACGCCTGTAATCCCAGCACTTTGGGAGGCTCAGGCAGGCGGATCATCTGAGGTCAGGAGTTCGAGACCAGCCTGGCCTATGTGGTGAAACTCTGTCTCTACTAAAAATATAAAAATTGGCTGGGCGTAGTGGCGAGCGCCTGTAATCTCAGCTACTAGGGAGGCTGAGGCAGGAGAATCAATTCAATCTGGGAGGCTGAGGTTGCAGTGAACCAAGATCACACCACCACACTCCAGCCTGGGCCAAAGCAGAGACTCTGCCAAAAAAAAAAGAAAAAAAAAAAAAAAAAAAAAGAGGCAGGCAACCTGGTAATGGCCAGGTAGAGACCCCATCTTCATAATAAAAGATTAGGGTAGGATGGTCAGCTTCTTCGCACTATGTGAATGGCACACCTGGCTCGACCAATCTTTTGGGCTCTATGCAAATCAGACACTGCCTCCTCAAGCCCATCTATAAAACCCCATGCATTTCACCGCAGAACCAGAAGACCCACTCAAGAACCCCTTTCTCTCTGTAAGAGAGAGAGCTCTTCTCTTTCTTTTGCCTACTAAACCTCTGCTCTTAAACTCACTTCTTGTGTGTCCATATCCTCAATTTCCCCGGTGTGAGACGATGGATTTTGGGTATTTACCCCAGACAGCAATCCCGCTTCAAAATCAAATGACTTACTATAACAATAAAATCCTTTGCTAAAGCTCTACACCCATTGGTTATAAAAGTTCTCAGCAAACCAGAAATGGAGGAGAAATTTCTTAACCTAGTAAGGTGCATCTCCATAAAACCTACGGTTAAAATCACACTTCATAGCAATGTTGCTCAGCTGGGAGTGATTTTTGCCTCTAGAGAACTTTTGAAAATGTTTGGAGACAGGTTTGCTTGCCACAGTTAGGGTGGGGGATGACGTTCCCCCTGTGTTTAGTGAGTAGAGGCCTGAAGTGCTGCAAAATATCCTATAATACACAAGACAGCTGCCTGCACAATGAAGAATTATCTAGCTCCATATGTCAACCTCATCCGTATGGATTGAGAAAGCTTCATAGTGAGTGAATGAGTGAGTGAGTGAATGTTTGCCCCATAAGATCAAATACAAGACAAGGATATTCATTCTCAACAATTCTACTAAATATTTTTCTAGAGTACCTAACATTGTGATACAATAAGAAAAAGAATAAAAGGTGTGCTTATTAGAAAGAAGGAAGTAAAAATCTCTTTATTTGCAGACAACATGATATTGTATGTAGAAAATCCTAAAGAGTCTAAAAAATGCAATTGAAACTAATAAATTAGTTCAGCAAGGCCAAAGCATCCGAAGCGCTGACATACAGATCAACAGAACAGAATAAGGACGACAGAAATGGACTCTCATGTCTATGCTCGCTAATTATTTTTGCAAATGTACAAAGGTAATTCAATGAGGGAAGGATACTTTTTTCAATTAATGGTGCCAGAACTACTGGTTATAGGTATTGAAATGATGAACATTAAACCATATCTAACATCATGCATAAAAATTAACTGGAAATGCCTCAGAAATCTAAGGTAAGAGCTAAAACAATACAATTCTGGAAGAAAATATAGGAGAAAATCTTAGCAACCAAAGAGAAGCAAAGATTTCTTAGTACAGAGAAAATAAGACACAACAGAAGAAAATTATTTGGACTTCATCGAAAACTTCTTGAAAAGATAACATTAAGAAAATGAACAGGGAAAAACAATAGCCTGGGAATGATATTTGTGTAGTGTGGATATCTAATATATCCGGAATATATAAAGAACTGCAATCATTCAATAATAGGACAAAGAACTCATTAAAGACATGCAAATGATTGCAACCCATTTGTGTCAATCAGCATTGAAAACCGTGCTCAATGACATTAGTCATTAAGGAAATGAAAGTTAAAATTACAATGAGACAACATTATATATACAACTGAGTGACTAAAATTTGAAAAAACTGACAATACTACTGTTGTTGAAAATGTAAAGCAACTTGAATTCTCACATATGGCTGTCGGGGATGTAAAGTGACATCATTCTAGAAAACATTTTGTCAGTTTCTTATAAAGTTAAATATATATTGCCATATGGTCTAGAAATTTTACTCTTGGTATTTACTCTGAGAAATGAAAATATATGCCCACACAAAGATTTGTACACAAATGTTCATTACAGTTATATTCGTAATAGCCAAAAACTGGAAACTGCCTCACTACCCATGAACAGTTAAAAAATGATTTCTTAAAACATCTTTAAAAATGATTTTTAAAAATGATTCCATTGTAATTAAATAATGTGGCAGTTTTAATATATATCCACAGATCCTTTGTCAAATTTTTTGGGCCTTCCCTTAAATCTACACTGACCATGATCATGTACTTAAAAGCAACATAATGCAATCAAAGTGACGCTACGTAACCTCCGTGTCTACGTCAGAAAAGGCCAAATGGCTTCTGCCTGGAATCCTGACCTACCAGGTAATGAGTCTTGCTGTTCTGAGACCATGAAGCTATGAGAAGACCGCATAAAAGTGTTCCAGCCCAGACATGCCTTTGAGGTCTCTACCAGTAATCAGCATCAATCCTTAGGCACGTGAGTGAAATCATCCCCATTACTCTGACCCCCAAGCGTTTACTCGCCCTTAGTCTGTCCGTATTCACAGCTGAGGCCCTATGTATCATTGAGCTGTCCCTATTGTGGCCTGATGAAAGTCTGACCTACGGGATCAATGAGCATGCTCAAATGATTGTTCCCTGCCACTGAGTTTGAGGTGACTAGTTATGCAGCAATAGTAACTGGAACAATAAATGAACCTGTTAAACATTACACTGAGTGAAAGATGCTGGACACAAAGCATGCATTCTGGATGATTCCTTTTGCTTGACACTAGAAAAGACAAACTTAATTTATAGTGATAGCAGATCAGTGATTACCTGGGACCCCGGGTGAAGTTGGGCTGACAAGGAAGGGGCATAAAGGAATGGGTAATGGAAATGTTTTACATTGTGATTGCAGAAGCTGTTACATTTGTTAATATTCATTGAACTATGCCCTTAAAGGAACTGCATTTTATTGTGTATAAATTATACCTTAATAAAGTCATATTTCCAAAAAAATGAGAGGCAAACGTATGTAGGTAGCTAGAAACTAGAAAAGAGTGCTGTCTACCTGCCCAAAGGTTGCATAGATGCCTGCAAATATTAGTCCAACTACTGGTCTCTAAATGGCTCACCACCACATCCTCAGGGAAAAAGCCAGGGACGCAGAGGTAGAGAGACAGGTTTGGGGCTGTTTAGAATGTTTCAATGAAAAATGCTTCCTGCTTAATACTGGACTTTTAACAGGCTGCTTAGTACTGGACTTTAAATAGTCAGAAAAAAAAAAGAATAACTTATTTGCTCATCTTCCCCCAGAAGTTTTCATGTCCTAGCAGTTTCTTTTCCATAGAAAAGGCCTGCTTTTGAGAAGAGGGTAAGTTCTTTGTTTCTGACAGCAGGTGTCACAATTGCCTAATAAAAGAGAAGAAAGCTGCAAGATTTCCTAATGCAAAAAAGCAAGCCACCAACACCTAAAAATACAGACTCATTCAGTTAGTATCATTAACATATTGGAACAGCCATGGTAATGAGTACAGTTCCTCCATTCACAGATAGCATGCTGGAATAGACATGGAATAGACAGCATCTATTTCATCACACTTTTTGAGATGAAAAAGGGCAATAGTACCTTATAAAGTGTGTGTGTTTCTATGTGTATATGAATACGTATATGTGCAAAAAATATACATACATATATACTACAAGCAGTATCCAATTTCATGTATGTTAAAATGTGAAAGCACTTGAAATATGGTAACCAACCACATGCTATTTGGAAGGTACCCAGTGAGTCACACATCCCTGCCAATGCTTTCCAGTTTGCCAGGTGTCTCTCTGCCCGATTCTGCTTTCTTTGCACAGAGGCTAACTCTGGAAAGGTGCCATTGCCCCTGCTGGTCAATGACTCATGACAACAATGGAGAATTTTGAGGCAGCGGGCCCTGGGTGGTGAAGGATGGTGGTAGGCACAGTCCTATTTGCTGATGGATACAGGAGGTGGTACTCTTTCTTTCAACGTGCGTTTTAAGAGTAATTAGCAGGGAAATAAAGAATTATCTCTGTTCTTTGTAATCGGAACCTATAGTTAGTAGATGCCTGTTGTCCTGGTCTAGGGCCATAGGGGATACTCAACAAACACAGAGAAAACACAACCACTAACAATCTCTAGCTGGTGATAGTTGCCCGGCAGGCCATGAGAAAGTTCATTTCCCAGCATTTAACCAAACAATTTTTTGGTTTTTTTTCTGAGATGGAGTCTTGCTAAACTGATGCCCAGGCTGGAGTACAGTGCTGTGATCTCAGCTCACTGCAACCTCTGCCTTCCAGGTTCAAGTGATTCTCCTGCCTCAGCCTCTGGAGTAGCTGGGATTACACGCACCCACCACCACACACAGCTAATTTTTGTATTTTTAGTATAAACAGAGTTTCACCATGTTGGCCAGACTGATCTAGAACTTCTGACCTCAGGTGGTCTGCCCATTTCAGCCTCCCAAAGTGCTGGGATTACAGGCATGAGCCACTGCACCCGGCCTCAGCCGAAGTTTTTATCTTCCTGTGCTCACATGCTTAGAGAGGACTTTACCATTGAATACTGTCTGGATTTTTCTTTCCTTTAAAAAAGTAATTTAGTATTCAGTTTTTCATGTCTCTGCATTCAACCCAGGACCTTTCATTTTAGCTAAGATTATTACATCTGTTTTGGTGAATGTTCTTTTGTAGTATGAAGTCTATATCTACTGTGTCAAAAAGATGTCCTCAGAGTAGCTGAGCGGTAAAATTCCCAGACACAAGTCCATCTTCTTCCAATTGAATATTTCTTCCGTATGTCTCTTTAACCCACTGGAGAAGGAATAAGTAATCAAATGAATAAATAAATAATATTAAAGTTAAAAAAGTATTAATCTTTTAAACGCTCAGTTACCAAAGGACAAGGGATTCTCCCTGCACCACCACATAGAGATAGCCCCCTCTGGGGTAAACGCTGAAAGATTCATTTGCTAAATTGAATTTCTGTGCTAAAACTGTTGTCTAAGCAAATATAGATGATGCCTCTGACTTGGAGGATGAAGAAAAGAGAATGACATTCAGGTCACCAACCTGGTGCAAGGAGGAAGTAACTGAGTATGGACCAGAGGGCCATCACATGGCAGGATTAGGGGAGAGCTTCAGGATACAGAACAGGACACACGTGTAGAGTCCAGATCCAATCTGGGTTGTTGATAACTGAGTTGGCTGCACAATGTGATTAGGAACAGTCATCGGTGTCTAAATAATGTGACAAGTCAATGGAGAGTCCTGGATTTACAATCCGGTAGACAAGGTATATCAAGGAAAAGCAATGTCAAAATTCAGAACCTACATAAAAGCTACTAGAATAAGTTAGTTTAGCAAGTTGCAGGATCAATATACAAATCAATAGAACAGAATAGAGAGGCCAAGAATTGATTCTCACATATATGCTTAATGACTTTTTTATTTTACAAATGTATCAAGGCAATGCAATAAAAACAGGATGCATTATTTTCCAGTAAAAGGCGCTGGATCAACTCACCATATATATGGAATAAATGAGCGTTGGACCTTACCTGACACCATATATGAAATGTAGTTTGAAATACATCATACAACCAAATATAAAATCTAAAAGAATGTCAGTTATGAAAGAAAACATAAAAGAAATTCTTATCAACCAAGACGAAGAAAAGGTGTGTTAGTACTGAGCAAATATAAAGCATAAAAGAGAAAAGATAAATTGAATTTCACCAAAATTGAACATTTTTAACCTTGAAAACATGACATTGAGAAAATGAAAAGGCAAGCCCCAGCCTGGGAGGAAATGCTCTATGTACGTACATATATGTGACATATCTGGAATATTTGAAAAATGTTTATAAGACAAAGAACTTGTGCCTAGAATTCGAATCTTCAAAAATGACAGTAGGCAGGGTAGTCATGATCCAAGAGATTTATCTAAATATGGGAAATGAGGCAAGCCTACAGTTGCAAGTAGAACTATCAAGGAAAAAGCAAAGGAACAAGCCATCCCGCATCTGTGGCTTCAGGCTGAGGTTAAGGAGAAGGGAGGGAGATTACGTAGAAGGTGTGCTAGGCCACTCTTTGTGTTGCTGTAAAGAAATAACTGAGACTGGGTAATTCATAAAGAAAAAAGGTTTACTTGGCTCATGGTTCTTCAAACTGTACAGGAAGCATGGTGCGAGCATCTGCTTGGCTTCTGGGGAGGCCTCAGGAAGCTTACAATCATGATGGAAGGTGAAGGAGGAACAGGCATCTCATATGACAAGAGAGGGAGCAAGAGAGGGTGGAGGGGAGGTGCCCCACACTATTAGCCAGATCTCAGGAGAACTCACTCATTATCACAGACAGCACCAAGCCATAAGGGATTGACTTCCATGACCCAAACACCTCCCACCAGGCCTCACCTCCAACATTGGGGATTACATTTCAATAAGAGATTTGGGCAGGACAAATATCTAAACCATATCAGAAGGTAATGAGAAGGTAGCTTTTTCTTTGAGTAAAAGGGGATAGAAAAGGTTGAGTGAACTCTAGGATAGGAGACACTGTGGTTGGACTAATTGTGATACTTCGGAGGAACAGATGATGTTGTCATCTTGCCGGTTATTGCCCTAGTAATGAAACTCAGGGATTTTAGCCCTAAACTCCTGAAAATCCCTTACCTGGAAATCCACCTGATAGGCCTGAGCAGGCATCTTTCTGGCCAGCTGGACTAAGGTTACCTGCCTGGCCTGCTAGTCTGGGCAGGAGGTCTGTTTCTGCTCAAAGACTGTGAGATATGTCAGTCTAGAGCCGGTGATCTGCCCCCAAAAGCTTTAACCTGGACCCCTGATTCCTCTAATTCCCCTTTACCCTTTCTTTTCATACCAATGGACAATAAGCCAGAATCTCCTTAGTATTTGGCCTTTTCCTTTTGCACTCCTGAGTAGAGACAATAAACCTGTGGTCAACCATACCCTGCACAGACTCCAGGTGACAGCTCTGTGCGTCTCTGTGGAAGGTCTCTGCGGGGGTTTGGTGGCACTCAGCTTGTGAATATGCGTGTGCATGAGGCATGTTAACAGCGCCCCAGAGACACTGTTTCCAGAGCATGCATGTTTTCTCCTTCCAAGAGTCTTCTTAGGCTGAAAACTGGCCAAATCAGCCATGAATAAGGAAGAGAATCCTTGCAAACCCTTAATTTCAAATTCAGTTCCAAATAAAAAGTAGAACGGAGATATTTGGGTGGAAGACAGAGATTGATTATTTCTTCATTCAACAGGTAACAAGGGAGGAGTTGGTTGTGCTGAACTAAATGAATGAGGCTTGGCCAGAGATGCAGTTTTCAGCCCAAGAAGCTCAGCTTTTGTTAAGGTGACCTGAAAGGCATGCATAGTGGCTGAGGGTAGAGGCTGTGGGCAGGTTGTTGTTCAGGGACAGGTCCAGTGGAAGCTGTCTGTAAAGCTGGATTTCTCCTCTCTGCCACGGTCACGTGCTCACATACGGCTGGACCAGCACAGCCAGAGGCCTGCAATAAAGCCATTGTCGGCGGGTTGTGTTATCACCTACGATTCAACAGAAGATGGAGACCTGGGCTTTGCTGCTGTCAACATTATGGCCACACGAGGGCGTACAAGGTCCTAGATTTTGCCCACAGAGGCCTGTCTCTGAGTCAGACCCATACCAGGATTCAGGGATCTCCTACTGTGCCTACCTACAGTACACCAGTCACAGCCCCTCTGATGCATGAGGAATGCAGAGGAAATGCAAAGGCAAAGAAAGGAAAGAAGTCCTTGGTCCTGAAGGCGCTCCGCTCCCACCCTGTTCTGTGGGCACAGAGGCCTGTGGGGCTGAAGAAGTGGGTTCACCTTCCCTGTCACCTGCTAAGTGGGCTCCTGGTGGAAAGCATCCACGGAGGTCAGAGGCTTTCCTGGAAGCTGATAGGAAAGGGCCTTGCCGACGGTTCACAAGCAGGATTTTTAAAAATGCAGGGTATCAGGAATTGAGGAGGAAAGATTAGGAAATCGGTAATAAAATGTAGTTTCCTACCTGGAAATGCAGGAGCCGAAAGGGAAGCGGGCATGATACATAAAGACTGGCCAGTCCTTTGGCCTGGAGCTTGTCTTAAGGTCAGAGATCTGCACCCTGGAAAAGTGACTCTATTTAAGTTTTGCGTGTTATCACAGTATTTTTTCTTGTTTTTATTGAGGACAGAGTAAAATTATTTTTTCAGAAAGTTCTTTATTTAGCTTTGCTTTGCTTTTTTGTGATTGAAGATGCATTTGCAAGAAGGAAGTCTAACTATCTCTGGAATCGACGTGGTGCATTCCCAGAGGGAGAGGGAGTGAACTCAGACCACGCTCAACCTGGCAGTCAGAGGCTCTCTTCACAGTATTTGAAAAGTTTTGCCTTTTTCTCCTAAATGCCTCTACTAATTTAATTCATCGGTACTGAATTTTCACGCCTTGACTCTTCCTCTCAGCTTCTTCCCAGGTGTCCATGAAAACCTCATTATGTTCCCTTTCCTCTGATTTCTCACTGTTTTCTTGTATCCTGGGGCCATTATTATACCCGAGATAACAGCGTGTTGGGTTTTTAAATTTTTTTTAAAAGTCTCCATGATGGGTAGGGGGACTGTCTCTTCTTTTTGCAGGTTTCTCTCTTCTGCCTCCTATCCTCAATATAGGTTAATGTGATTTCAGAATGAAACATTCTGCCAATTTAGGGTTGTTACTAGATGGTGGTGGGTTTGGGGGTGGACAAAGTTAGCAAGATGTTGTGTGCAGTCCTCTTCTCCCATTCTCTCATGATGCATTGGTTCATTCTTTCTTTCGTTTTTCTGGTGTCTAGCTGAGGGCAAGGTATGTGCTATGTGCTAAGTGGTGAGGAGATGGGCCTGTGGACACCCTTTTCCTTTTTTCTCAAACCCTCATTCTAAAGAAAACTCCAGGAAGAAAGTGCAATTGAGGGATATCGTCTGGCACAAGATTCTAAATGTTCACCTTAGAATACCTCCCTTAAAACACAGCATTTGTTCCATACTTTTCATCTGTTCTCCATTTGAGTGTATCACAGCAGGTAAAGTCCTCTCTAACATTCTTATTCATAGATATTTCTCATTTGGTATTGATTTTCTGAATCTCAGCCCTGCAAAATTGTCTTCTAAACTATGTCTTTCATACAGTGGCCTTCTTTTTAAACTTTCTTCTACTTTTTAATTAATACATCATAACTTTACATATTTCGGGGGTTCATATGATATTTTGATCCATGTATACAATATGTGGTGATCAAATCAGGGTAATTGGGGTATCCATCACCTCCAATAAATATCCACATTTTTTTCGTGTGTTTCTTTCAAACTTGACTTCTGTAAAAGCTCAAAATATTTGTCTTCCTTTTTAAATGGCCATATTTTAATTTCTTCCGTTTCCAAAAAGTATACTGCTACATGACTTCCTTACTGAAGGTCCTTTCTTGGTTCTAATTTTGTTCCCTCCTCTACCTTGCAATGCTACTTTAATCGGGGAACTCTTCATCAGTTCTCCATCGCATCTTCATTTGTCACCATCCACAGCTAATCGGTCTGATCAGTGAAATCTTCCACGTGCTGCCACCTTCCTTCCCATAGCCCTGTGCCAACATCTGTGCTCTTCTTAGGTCTCCTCAGGGGTGACTGAACTCTGCATTGACCTTACCCAGCATCCTCACTCACTGACATTCTAGGGCAGCTGGCTTCCCAGACTTTTCTCTGGATGTGTCATGATCATTCCCTGTTCCAAATGAGTACTCCAAAGAAGCACACACATGCGTGTACACATGTGTGCACAGACACATATGCACATGTATATGACATATCCCTTGGTTTCTGTGATGTCTAAGGCTTGGTTGGATTAGTCTTTTCATCTAGTCTAATTATTAAGGGTACATATTTCCTTTTCAATTTGTTTCTAGACCAAAATAATAACCACATTTAAAAAATAGGACATGACCTCTAGAGCACTTTATATCTATTTTTCTCTTGGCCAGTTGTTAATGCTATGAGAGCTTACAGAGATTCCTATGTGCTAGGATCCATTGAGCTGAAATCCCAACACAATGCTGGGACTGTGTAAGAAATCTAACATCTTTCCTCTTTTTTTTTTTTTTTTTTTTTTTTTTTAATGATGAAGTCTGGGATCTTATTGTATTCATCACCAGAATGTACATTGTAGCCATTAAGTAATTTCTGATTACCTACCCCTGTCACACCCCTCACCCTTCTGAGTCTCCAGTGTCTATCATTCCATACTGTATGCCCATGTGTACACATTATTTAGCTCCCACTTATAAGTAAGAAAATGAGGTATTTGGCTTTTTGTTTCTGAATTATTTCACTTAAAACAGTGTCCTCCAGTTCCAGCCATGTTGCTGCAAAAACATCATTTCATTTTTTGTTATGAGTGGGTAGTATTCCATGGTAAATATATTCTATTTTTTTAACTTTTAAGTTCAGGGGCACATGTGCAGGATGTGCAAGCTTATTACGTAAGTAAATTTGTGTCATGGGGGTTTGTTGTACAGATTATTTCATCACCCAGGTACTAAGCCCACTACCATTAGTTGTTTTTACTGATCCTCTCCCTCCTTCCACCCTCCACCCTCCATTTGACCCCAGTGTGTGTTGTTCCCCTCTATGTGTACATGTGTCTCATTATTTAACTCCCACTTATAAGTGAGAGCATGCTGTATTTGGTTTTCTCTTCCTGTGTTAGTTTGCTAAGGATAATGGCTTCCAGCTCTGTCCATAACCCTGCAAAGGACAGGATCTTGTTCTTTTTCATGGCTGCATAGTATTCCATGGTGTATATGTACCACATTTTGTTTATCCATTATATCATGGATGAACATTTATGTTGGTTCCATCTCTGCTATTGTGAATAGTGCTGCAATGAACATACACATGCATGCATCTTTATAATAGAATGACTTATATTCCTTTGGGTACATACCTAGTAATGAGATTGGGGGACCTAATGGTATTTTAGGTCTTTGTTGAATTGCCACACTGTCTTTCACAATGTCTGAACTAATTTATACTTCCACCAACAGAGTATAAGTGTTCCTTTTTCTCAATAACCATGCCAGAATCTGTTATTTTTTTGACTTTTTAATAGTAGCCATTCTGACTGGTGTGAAATGGTATCTCATTGTGGTTTTGATTTGCATTTCTCTAATGCAAAGCTGTAGGCATCATGCTACCCAACCTCAAAGTATACTACAGGGTTACATAAACCAAAACAGCATGGTATTGGTATAAGAACAGACACATAGAGCAATGGAACAGAATGGAGAACTCAGAAATAAGACCACACACTTACAAGTATCTCATCTTTGACAAACATGACAAAAACAGGCATTGGAGAAAGGTTTCCCTATTCAATAAATGTTGCTGTGATAACCAGTGCTGGGATAACTGGCTAGCCATATGCAGAAAATTGAAAATGGACCCCTTCCTTATGCCATATACAAAATTTAACTCAATATGGATTAAAGACTTAAATGTAAAACCCAAAACTATAAAAGCCCTAGAAGACAACCTATACAGTACCATTCCAGATATAGGCACAGGCAAAGATTTCTTGACAAAAATGTCAAAAGCAATTACAACAAAAGCAAAAATAGACAGATGGGATCTAATTAAACTAAAGAGCTTCTGCACAGCAAAAGAAACTATCAACAGAGTAAACAGACAGCCTACAGAATGGGAGAAGATTTTTACAAACCATGCATTGGACAAAGGTCTAATGGCCAGCATCTATAAGGAACTTAAGCAAATTTACAAGAAAAAAACAAGTCCATTAAAAAGTAGGCAAAAGACATGAATAGATGCCTCTCAAAGGAAGATATAGATGAGGCCAACAATCATAGGGAAAAAAACTCAATATCACTGATCATTAGAGAAATGCAAATCAAAACCACAGTGAAATACCATCTCACACTAGTCAGAATGGCTACTATCAAAAAGTCAAAAAATCAGAGATTCTGGCAAAGTTGTGGTGAAAAAGGAACACTTACACTCTGTTGGTGGGAGTGTAAATTAGTTCAGCCATTGTGGAAGGCAGTGCAGCAATTCCTCAAAGACCTAAAGGCAGAAATACCATTTGACCCAGCAATCCCATTACTAGGTATATACCCAAAGGAAAATATATCATTCTATTATAAAGATGCATGCATGTGTACATTCATTGCAGCACTATTCACAATAGCATAGAGATAGATCCAACATAAATGTTCATCATTGATAGAATGGATAAATGAAATTTGGTACATATATACCATGGAATACTATGCAGCCATAAAAAAGAACAAGATCATGTCCTTTGCAGGGACATGGATGGAGCTGGAGGCCATTATCCTTAGCAAACTAATGCAGGAACAGAAAACTAAATATGTCATGTTCTCACTTACAAGTGGGAGCTAAATGATGAGACCCATGTACACATAGGGGGTAACAACACAGTGGAGCCATTGGCGGGTGGAGGGTAGAAGGAGGGAGAGGATTAGTAAAAACAACTAATGGGTAGTGAGCTTAACACCTGGGTGATGAAATAATTGTACAACAAACCCCATGACACACATTTCTCTATGTAACAAATCTGCACATCCTGCACATGTACCCCTGAACTTAAAATACAAGTTTAAAAAAGTGTTTGGAAGAAAAAATATTCTTTAGATATCTTCTATACTTCCTACTTAATAATATGCAGGTACATTAGTAAAGTATACAGTATGTGTTCAATAAGCTTCCAGTATATGGTGCATCTGTTTGTTTATAGAAACTCAATATATGTGTTTTTTAATCACTAAAAATGGGAAATTTTGTTTATCCTTGTGTGGACCCAATTTTCTTCCAATTAACTACATTTCAATTTTATATGTAAATTATAAGGCTAAATATTTTTTACTTTAACAGTAAACTCCTAGTGTGAGGCAATTTGGTCAAGGAGCAGTCAGTGTTTTTAGAAAGCAAATTACTCAGCACTATCTGCAGGCATTCGTGCTTCAAACTCACATTCATTTTTAACATCATCCTCAGTTCCCTTATGATTTATGACACCTTATATGTATCAACTAATAAAGTGGCTTCTGAATGCTTTAATATGTGGCATTCATCCACCTCAAGAGATAATTCCATCAGAATGGAAGGTAAGTGGTAGAATTCCTAGCTTTAGGACTGTTTGAATTTGTGTTCTAGGTTTTTTTTTTTCCTTCCTTCCCTCCTTCCTTCCTTCCTTCCTTCCTTCCTTCCTTCCTTTCTCTCTCTCTCTCTCTCTTTCTTTCTTTCTTTCTTTCTTTCTTTCTTTCTTTCTTTCTTTCTTTCTTTCTTTCTTTCAAACAGTGTCTCTTTCTGTTGCCCAGGCTGGAGTGCAGTTCCAAATTCACTGCAGCCTCAAATTCCTGACTCAAATGATCCTCCCACCTCAGCCTCCCAAGTAGCTGGGACCACAGATACTCACCATCACACACAGTCAATATTTTAATCTTTTATAGAGACAAGGCCTTTCTATGTCACCCAGGCTGGTCTTGAACTCCTGGGCTCAGGCAATCCTTCCACCTCCGCCTCTCAAACTGCTGGCATTACAGGCATGAGTCACTGTGCCTGGCCTCTGTTTGCCATAAGTTTTCTGTAGAACCTTAGATAAATCATGTAACAACCTCTCTGGCCACAGATTCTGCCCCTATAAAATTTACATAATAACGATTATGATCATATATGTCTCATTGATTTCATTAAGAATCAAACTAGATAAAAGATGCGAAAATACTTTGAAAGACTTATCCATTGAACAGATAATTAATAGTGTTTTATTTCTGCTTTGGTTGGAAACAATTATGCCTGTGAAAAGTAATTGCTAGATGTTAAAAGTCACATCACATTTAACTGTTAAACTGTATGCATATTGTCAACCATCAAAAGCAAACCATCCAGATGTTTCGTCTACCAACATACCAATCCTCCGGAAGTTTCCAAAAATAGTATTTACCTTTTTATCAAAGAAATGACTATGTTTCCCTAAATAATTCTATGATCCATGCTAAATTCAATAGAAAACTTTTCATTTAAGTTAGTTATTTGGTGATATATTAATTATGCACAACCTTTAAAAATTGCCCAAATGTCTAAGTCAGTTTTCTTAAAGAAAAGTGGATCTTTTCATGACACATGAGGAATCATTTCAAAATTGAAATTTATTGAGTAGGACATTTAGGGTTAGGCAAGGGCTTGGATCTTCGACACCAAAAGCAGTTGGGGTCAGGTTTCACTCCTGCTCCAAAATATACACCAGATTTCAGTGGTTGGATGCTATTAGGTAGAATTAGAAAGGATTCACCCTATTTCCTCCCTTCTCATATCTGTATAGTGTCTCAAGCAATCGCGGCAGAGTATTCTCTTAAGGCAGGAAATAATCAGAATCCTGACTCCTTTTTCTGAGATTTATGTCTATAAATCCATGTTCAACAGACTGCAGGAAGTCTAACTAACCAAAGTTAATTTCAAAACAAAAACAAAAACAAAAACAAAAAAACAGGGATTTTTTTTTTTAAGGAAAAACACTGAAAGAAAGATAGAAGGGCCACACTGTGCAGCTGTACTTGCTCATTGGCTAGGAAGTCAGTGGGGAAGGGGTGGTGATCATATTTCTAGGCTAATATAATCCATCCAACTGCATTCTCTGACCACTCTGATGACATTCACGTGCCTGCCTTAAAGCAGGTAGCTACATATGGAACTTTAAAAATTTATGTTTAAGGTTCTGTAATCTGTGGTATGCTGGTAAATTTTTAAAATCTGACTCCCTGGTAGTCCTACTTTTAATTCTTTAAGGAATCTCCATGCTGTTTTTCATACTGGTTATACTAGTTTATATTCCCACCAGCAGTATGAAAGTGTTCCCTTTTTGGAACTAATCTAAATGCCCATCAACCAATGAGTGGAATAAGAAAATTTGGTATATATACACCTTGGAATACTACTCAGCCATAAAAAGGAATAATGTCTTTTCAGCAGCTTGGGTGGAGCTGGAGGCCATTCTTTTAAGTGGAGTAACCCAGAAATGGACAACCAAATATTGTGTGCTCTCACTTATACGTGTGAGCTAAGCTATCAGGATGCAAAGGCACAAGAATGATATAATAGACTTTGGGGGCGTGGGGGGAAATGTTGGAAGGAGGGTGAGGGATAAAGGACTACATATGGGTACAATGTTCACTGCTCAGGTGATGGGTGCACCAGAATCTCAGAAATCATCACTAGATAACTTATCTAGGTAATCAAAACTACCTGTACCCCAAAATTATTAAAATAGAAATAAAAATTTAAAAAATTAATAATTGTTGATTGTCAAAAAGCTATCTCTTTGGGGAAAAAGAGGATGTGTACATATAAGTACCTGTGTTTATTCTAAATTTCAGTGATATGTAGCATGCAGTTTTCAAATAATAATTAAAAATACAATATTACTGGCCGGGGCGGTGGCTCACGCCTGTAATCCCAGCACTTTGGGAGGCCGAGGCGGGCGGATCACAAGGTCAGGAGATCGAGACCACGGTGAAACCCCATTTCTACTAAAAATACAAAAAATTAGCCGGGCGCGGTGGCGGGCGCCTGTAGTCCCAGCTACTCAGGAGGCTGAGGCAGGAGAATGGCGTGAACCCGGGAGGCGGAGCTTGCAGTGAGCCGAGATTGCGCCACTGCACTCCAGCCTGGGTGACAGAGCGAGACTCTGTCTCAAAAAAAAAAAAAAAAAAAAAAAAAAAAATACAATATTACTATAATTCCAAACAGGCAACTGATTTTAACAGAATGCTTTCATTGGTTTCTGTTGAACTATTATGCCTTAGTCAAACTATGGTGGCAAGCAATGAATGAGTATAGTTCCAACATTTTGGTTGATATTTTTGCTTACATCAATTAGCAAAATTGAAAGAATAAAGATATCTATTAGATTTTCACTCATTCATTAAAAGTGTGACTATTGAGTTGCATGATAGTTTTCAAATAATGAAAACATATCCTCTCAAAATTCTATGCTTTCACATTTTAATTGCTATAAACAAGACTTACTTTTAAATTAAAACTCCATCACTTTCTTAAGTATAGATAATAAGTAAAACAATACATCAAACCTCGATTTGTAGCATTTGGCTATTCTGTGCTAAAGTTCTCCTATCATATACCATTGCAACGTGGTGTCACTGGTCAGAGAGTAGGGAAGAGGTGTCAGAGACTTAAATAACCATAGAGCATAGATGAGTCAAATGTAGTAGAACAGGGAGTGATATGTTTTGAGTATTTCCTTTGATTTTACTAGAATTTATTTAATTATGAATTTATATAGGTTGGGTTTCAGTAGTGGCTGTGTTGAGCAACCAGCTCACAATACTCCTTAAAGTTTAACAGTTGATGTTCACAAGCCTGTACTAGAAGTCTCCAGCATGCCACTGATTTTAATCCCTGCAGCTCAATCAGTTTTACTATAGGAAGCCTCTACCTGAGCACAAGGTCAGGGGTTGGGGGTGGGGTGGAAAGGATGCCCTAAGAAGCCCTTTTTCCTTGGAAGAACTGGCTGGAATTTGTATCAGACCAGTGGGCAGTGGAGATCCTGGCAAGGCATATCCTGGGGCCGCAGCTGGGCTGACACCCACACCTGGCACACAGCTTCACAGGAAACACTGGCAGTGGCAGCCCATCGATGACAGCGAGGCCATAAATGGGGAGACGGCCAACACCAGCATGCAGTGCATCCCAGGAGGCCCTTGGTTTCAAAGCCCAGTCTTTAAAAATATGTGAGTTTCTAGTCTCCCAGCATAGACATCTATGGAAATTTAGGTAACTTTCATTAATTGTTAAAAATTATTTAGAGAAGGAAACCTCAGGAAGAAGCCTAGTCTTCCTGGTGACTGGCCTCACATCATGCCATTTTGGGCGTGAAAAGATGACACGACCTCCTTTTCTCATATCCATATAGCATTGTTTGGCTATTTGTGACAATATTAAATTACCAGAGCGACGATTTTCCAATGATGTGAGAGGCTTCAACACCTAACACAAACCTACAAAGAAGCTTGAAAATACTCAGTTTCATAAATGACCACACAGAAAAGCCTCAAAAATTGCGTTTTTATTGACATTATGGTTCATTAAATCATTAAGCCTTCTTTGCTGGCTCAATTAAAATGTAAGCAATGTAGACTTCTCAGAATAAACTTCATATATAATGATGAAGGAGATGTGTATAGGATATAAATGATAAAATGAAAAATATTTACATTTAATCATTCTTGGCATGAGATAGAAAAATACTGCACGTTCAAGAGCAAGGCAAAGTGAACACAGAGGAATAACATAAAACCTGAATTCTATTCTTCTTTCTATTGCCAAAGCCTTCCCCCATCACGTGGTATTGTTTTTTTATAGGCCATACTAGTAAGATGAAAGAAGCGTTAAAGCATAGTACTTGTAATTTAACAATTCTAGAATGTTAACTCTGAATAATTCAGCGGTGCATTTTAAGGTGCTTTGATGGAAGGCTACTTTCTTTTGTTCTCCAAAGGGCAGAACTAAGTCACAAATTCATGATCTTTAAAAAAAAAAAAAAAAAAAAATGAAAGATTAGGCCTAAACAAACAGCCAACGTCTCTAAGTACATCTGTTTACCTGTTTCCTGGACTGATAACAATATAGAAAGTAGAATAACAAGTGAAAGACCATTATGTCTAAGTACACAGGTGAAAATTCACCAGATTCCTGGGACAGTTAGAGTTGTTGGTTCTTGTCCTGGCAAGGCAGCATCTCAGTGAAGCAGACTTTTGGATTCACTCTCTGATTAAAGGAAAAATAAAGTTTGGAAGCCAGGGTTACTACAAGTTATAAAATATTATGTAATAACAATAATGAAAATGTATAGAATGTAAATTATGTGAATAAGAATTCATATTATTTAAGAGACAATATTATTCGCTGTATTTTATGAGTGAAAAAAAAAAATCTAGTTTAACTGCATTTAAAGTCCCACAGCTAGTTTGGGGCAGAAAAGACTAGAATTTTAGTTTCCTGAGAACACCTCCAATTTTCTTTCCATGGTATAAATTGCATATCTTGCACAGTAAGGGGCATGTTCACCTAGGGTTCCAAGTCCCTAAATTGCTGGATGATTCTTTTTCTTTTGCGATGCTATGTTTCTGGCCTGGGCACAATTTCCAGAATTTCCTGCAGAGTGGAATCATTCCATGATCCACGCAGGCTGCATTAAATGGTGCTTGGTAAATAACCAAGCGTTGGTCCTTATCTTTGACCTTGCCGATCCATTCCCAATGAAATTATAATTGATGGTGCTTGAGTCAATTATTATTATTATTATTATTTTTTTTTTTTTTGAGACGGAGTCTCGCTCTGTCGCCCAGGCTGGAGTGCAGTGGCCGGATCTCAGCTCACTGCAAGCTCCGCCTCCCGGGTTCACTCCATTCTTCTGCCTCAGCCTCCCGAGTAGCTGGGACTGCAGGTGCCCGCCACCTCGCCCGGCTAGTTTTTTTTTTTTTTTGTAGTTTTAGTAGAGACGGGGTTTCACTGTGTTCACCAGGATGGTCTCGATCTCCTGACCTCGTGATCCACCCGTCTCGGCCTCCCAAAGTGCTGGGATTACAGGCTTGAGCCACCGCGCCCGGCCCGAGTCAATTATTTTCTTTATACTCTTTCTGCAGTTTCTATTCCAGAAAAGATTCGGGAAAGGGGAGTAAAGAAAATATATCCTGAGTCTTTCTCCTATTTTTGATTTTTCTTGTTGCCATTTTTATATTTAGAGGTTATTTTTCATTGAAACAAGTACCATTTTCCAAGTAATTGGGTTCCGTAGCCCAACTCATATAGAATTGTATAAGACACAGAACTACTACCTGGGTTATGACTCATTGAAACACTTTAAATGGAGTAAAATTGTCAAATTTTATAGCATGTTCTTAAATGCTATTGATTTTCTGACAGCCTTGCAAATTAAAACTACCAACTTCTAACCAAGAATAAAACGAGCTCATTAACTGAGGCTGTTTTTAAATACACTTTTCTTTTCTCATTTTGGTTGGTATTAAACTCATCGTTCTCTAACAGGAATTTAAACAGGTTTTGGCATAGATTCCAGCAGCCCTAATCTCACAAGGGTCAAAGTAGCTACTTTTCATGAGTGTTTGTCCACAATCCTTCGTCATGTTCATAATGGTTGCTAGTTTTCCTCTCCAAAATTGAGTCATTTGAAAAATATACATTGTGTTTTAGTGTATTATAGAACCCAGTGGCATATTTTTCTCAAATGTGAAATAAAAGTGAGAAAACGTTTTGGAACAAAGAAAGCAAAAGGTCTTACGTGGTATGGTTTGGAGCGTCTCCTCCACAATCAGTTCCAGGCTTCAGTTTACACTTTAGGGCTTCGCAGCAGAGGTTGGTACATTCCTTCAAAGCACACACACAATGGAAAAAGGTGGTTCAACACTTTCTTCCCATAGACTAGGTGATAGAATTCTGGTACAAGATGGCAATGAAAGTTTACTTTTTAAGCTAAATTACTCTGATAGGCGAATTCCAGTGACAATGACCAAGAACATTGAAAAATAGAAAACAAAATATCATCAGCAATGAAGACTACTCCTTAGAAGGTGAGAAATAGAATTATTCAAGAATTTTTCAAAAATAAATTTTGTCTAGATGTATGATGTGTATGTCCAAACTAAAAAAAAGAATGACATACAGCAGAAAGAAAAATATGAAAATAATTTAAAAGGCCTTTCAAAAGTGCAGGAACTCCATGAAGAACTTTATATATATAAATTTCCTCAGAAAATTTAAAGGCAACTTGTCTTTTAAGACAATGCTTAATGTTGTAAAAATATAAGTGCCCTTCAAAGTTAAATATAAATTTAATGCATTTCCATCAAATCTCAATGGTATTTGAGGACAAGTTTGCAATAACAACAGTAATGACAAAATAATGAAAAGATTTGACATTAAAATGCATTATCAAGTTACAATCTTTAAAATAGTGTCATGCCTGGGAGAAATATGTAGACAGAAAGCTTATTTTTAAAATAGAAAAAAACTCCTAATTATATACCTAGGAATAATAAACTGGCATATCAGATCTATGAGAAATTGGATTAATCAATAAACAATACTGTATAAAGTATATATACTACTTTTTGGATAAGAAAACAGTTATTTAGAAATTCAGTTGTTCCTAAACCCAAACTCTCTAGTTTTATTCAATTACAGAAGAAAAATATCAACAAGATATGAAAATAATACAGGAGTTGACTGACATAATTCAAGAATTTTAGATGTTACATATTCTGTATACAATGGTCCTCTCTTGGCCTCTTCCTTCTTCTTTCTCCCTTTCCTTTCTGTAAACACATACCATTTACTTGCTGAAACCAGAAGTACCTAGGGTTTTGAGTATCTTCAATTGTCTTCCACCCAAGAAACCATAGAGGAATTTAAGCAAGTAAGAATGAGATAAACATAACTCTAGTTTATTATAAAATATCAAATCTTTTGTAAAATTCCGTGCTTCTTTATAATTAACAGAAAGTTTACAATATTCTTCACAAATGACTAAGTTATGCTGCATAGACTTCTGATGTAATCTAACCACCTAAAATTTCTGAATACATAAACCGAAGCATAGACAGTTTAGACAACATGCTCATTGTCACAGAGCCATCTTAAGTAATGGATACTTCTTGGGCTGCATCCTGCTTCACCAATGATTAGCTGTGTATCTTTGAAACTAGTTAACTTTTCTGAGCCTCACTTTGTCTCTAAATTGGGACAATGGCAATATTTTGTATATTTGTGAGTAACAGAAGAGATGGTGTATATGAAAGTAATTTTCAGATTATCTGATATGTGCAATATCTTCAAATAAGAATTCTTAGTCTTTGTCTTAAAAGTAAAAGAAACTTGTTATGACAACAGAAATATCTTTTAGAAGCCAATGGGATTGCAAGTGGTCAGCGTTGTTTAGAGTATACAAATGCCTTGAAAGAGTCTGATTTATAGAAATTAACAGAATCATAGTGCTTATTCTGGATGTTCTATGTTAATAGCCCATTTTCTACAGATTTTTGTGATTATTTTTTCTTTTCCTCTTTCTTCTCTGTTTTGTTTACAACCTGGTTTACACGTTGGCTTGATGAGAAAAGACCAACTCTCCCTCTGAGGAGAACTTACTTCTAGATCTCTAATTGTTCCTGTTCAACAGATGATCAACTATGACATTATGTCATTTAGGGATTTCTGACTAATACACGTTTTGGAAAGATCATAAGTGACATGTTATAGTTAACAATTAACTTCTTTACATTTAACTTCATATAATTACATCAAAATCATGTCCTGGTTTTTGAGATGCCTTTCAAAGGTTACTAAATTCAGTAGCAAAAACACAAGTGCAAATCTACTTTTTACTATGATGCGAAGTTTGTCTTTAGAAAGAATTTCCAAAAGAATATTGGAAAACAAAAAGAAAACTGCATAATTCTTCCGCCCCAGTCAAAATCTAATAAATAATACCTTAGGAGAACCACAATCACAATCTTCTCCCACTTCCAGAAGGTGGTTCCCACACACTGGTGTTGTCATTATATTTGTAGGAATAGGTGCTTGCAGCAGGCACTTTGGTTTCTGAGATAAAAGGTATCTTTCAAAATGTGCGCGGCAAGACGTACTGAAATCCTTTGGGAATTTTGAACTGTAATCAGAAGAAAACTCAAATAATATGATATACAGTGTGGTGCCTTCTGCATGAAACACAGAATGAAGATAAAGAAACACGAGACTCTGGCTTATCTAACTGTATTATCGACCTCAATGGAAATTCCAAATTTGGCAACCATTTAGGACTGTACTGTATTAAATGTGGTAGGTGATAGAACATGCATACTGTGGTATTTGGAAATTTTTTTCCTAGAGCCTAAGTCATAGAGCTGAAAGGATTTCCATTGCCATGTGGCCATTTAGTATTGTTCTAAAGGACAGCAGTGACAGCTATCACCATTTGTAATAATCCACTCATTTTGCATTGAGAAATGAGGGGCAAGAGATAATAATAATGAATCAGTGAAAGGAAGTAGTTGCAGGCTTCTGGGCTGTATGGAAATATTTCTTTTCTTCTTTGTGAGCATTTCAAGAACAAAGTATGTTTGATTTATTTTTCTATCCCAAAGTCTTTGCAAAGTGCCTGGCATTCACAGGTAATTCATAAATCGGCAAAAATAGATGATTGGTTGATTGATGATAGGAGTATAAGACGATCCTGTCATCATCATAATGAGATGAATATTTTTAGAAACTATGGGTTCATTTTAAGTTAGACTCATTTTAAGTTAAAATTATAAGGTCACCATACTTGCAAGCTCTATCTTGGCATATTTATAAATCTTAAAGAATAAGCCCTGGTAGTTTTTAAAATTTGTGCCTCAAGAGACCGGAGGTTGAATTAATGGGATACACAACCCTTGGGAAAAAATATGCCCATCCAACATCTGTAGACTGCTTCCGAATTCTTTAAGATTTGGAAAACATCTCTCTTCTTCTAGGATGACGAGGTCTCACCTCAGATACTGATTCATCACACAACTGCCGGAGGGACACTTGGTGTCGAATGGAACATCAGGCATACCAAGGACATGGCCCAGCTCATGTGACATCACTGCTACAAGAGCCACACTATTCTTTTTTTTAGCCTGGAAAAAAAAAAGTAGACACATTTATTTATTCTGTTTTTATTCAATTGTTGCCAATGTGCAGTCTTTAAAAATGGCTTAAGAGATGAAAACTAGTGAACCATTTGCTCCCGTGTATTGCAAAATGTTGAAAGAGCATTGGAAGTGATTGGGTCCTATGGATACAATATATTTTATTCAGTAAATATTTGTTGAACTAATGGATACTAAGTTACCAGTAAATCATGGTTAAATTAATTACATTCTTCATAGGAAGTACTCATAGGCACCATATCAGAGGTCTCCAAAACCTATTGCTATGATATCTATGACACTGGAGTGCTTGGACACATGACATCTGCATGCACCTTTCTTCCTTGTCTGGCCTCTCTGGCCACAGATACTGGGGATGAATAGTGTTAACCCGGGTCACAGAGGGTATTGGATCTCCTTTCTGTTCCAATATTCCTACTCTGGTTTTCTAACATGAACTAAAGAATGACATGGCATGCTCTAGCAAGGCTGATGTAAGGAGATGTTCTGTTTCATAATCCAAGGGGTCTTCAGTGCAATGACCTACCAGTAGTTTCATTTCTACCTTGATTCATTGATTCAGCAAATGTTCATTTTGCTCATTCTATATAAGGTGTTATGCTGGACTTCATAGAGGATGCAGAACCACAGGGAGGCTTACTATAAATTTACACACCTCAATAACAGCAATCGAAGATGGGGAACACAAGGAATTTGAAGCTGCCAGTCCCACGCGTCGATTGTTGAAGCTAATCCCGCTGTATGAAAGTTACAGATACTACTGTCACAATCTGAGCCTTTGTAACAATTAGCTTTTGTTAATTATGTTAATGAATTGCCTCACTGCCCTAGCCTTTTTATATGGACTAGGCCCAAAAAAACTTCTATTCCTTCGTGTTATAATGACCATAGATGGTTATCTTATATCCAAGAGCTCATTCTATCATCTGATTATTGATCCAATAATCTCACAGGTGAATTGCTAGTGGTACAATGTCAAGCACTCTGACGGTTGATCAGGGAACTATTACGGAGCTGAAACCCTTGCTAAGGAACCTTGGGGATAGCGATCCATTCTGCCTACATTCACCTGGCCAGCATGTGCTCACCTGAGGAGCTGAGCATGGTCGTGGATCTTTTCCCTCAGGTTGGAACTGTGCCATCTCAGGAAGTTGTTAAACGTGGTACTTCCGCTGGGCACCACCTTTATCTTATCACCGTCAGACCAGATTTCCATACCTACCAAGGCCACTTGAACATCTATGGTGTTATAAATCTGTAGAAAGAGCATTTATCTTCATACAAATGTTCATGATTCCTTTTGTGTTTGAGAACTTTTGTTGACCCCAAGTGATGGATAAAGTGACAGACTGTAAGTAATGAATTTCCATTTTGAAAGTAAAAATTTTAAAATTTGTCTTTGTTGCAATGCATATAATTTCACCTTGATGTTGATCCTTGTTCTGCTAAAATTTCCCTGAACTGTTTAACTTAAGGCATTTGTGACCTTTTTAACTTCTTGTTGGTGAAATCATAGGGAAGTTCCAGGCTTCTATGCAGAAACACGAGGTTTACATGACTAATGTCTTACCACATTGAGTAGGTTCATCACATCAAACACAAAGCTTCTTATCAGAGTTAGATTCTCATTATAGTTCTTATACTGTAAAATACAAAACACAAAGTATAGTGAAATGGCAAATTACACTGAGAAAGCTGATGGCATACAGGATTTCACATTTTAAGAAAAATTATGCATTTCACTACAATGAACATCTGTGCATTCCATAATTAAATAATGTAAAACTGTGTTCTGGCAAATTCTATTTCAAATGTTAAGAGTTTTTTGATAAAAGTGAGACATTCATGTAAAATTTTAATGTTCTTATAATTTTATGATTTTAAGTTGAATAAATCAAATTAACAATTTTAAGGTTTTTAAACAGAATCATGTGATTAAAATTTGATTACAAAGCAACATTTGCTAGATAGAAATGTAGATTCTAGTATTTTCCTCTGTATCTATCAATATAATTTCTAAGTTATATAGAGTTTTGTGTTGATTTTATATTGACATAATATTTATATTAAATATATTTAATTTTATATTAAGATATGAAGTATTGTAATATTTTAATAATGCATTCTTTTTAATTTTTTTGGTTGATTTCCTGTAGCTATCTGGTGTTAAGTATATCGCCAATATCTAAATATGTTCGTGGCAGATGGATATTAAAGGGGATGAGGAGATAATAACTATTGCTGGCAAGGCAAGTAAACAGCCAAGACACCCAGGTGGACAAATGCCCCATTATTAGCTAAAATAGTTTATTGCTTGCTTTTGCTTGATAAGTAAACTTAAAAGGTGACTGAACTGGCCAAGAGGCCTGTGTGTTTCATACTCACAAAGGCATTATCCAGCACCAAATAGAGATCAATGTATTTCTGTGCCCGAAGAAAGTCTTCTTGCTTTACAAAGAATAAAAGAACATTGTTAGTCACTGTCTTTATCCTAAAAGATTCTAAAGCTTAAAAGGAGACTTTTTTCCCCTAAAATAGAAGATAAATAGAAAAATAAGTAAATAAATTAAAGACTTGACACATGTTACTCATTTCTAAGAATAGTAGTATATCGCCTATCTTTGCTGAGACAATCGAAATAAATGATGAGGTAATGGAATTGTATTCACCTCTGGGCTTTTGAGTGATCTAGAGATTCGAATTGGGCCTTGTTTCCCGCCAGTGCTCCTCACACCACATGTGTAGTTAGCTGGGTCTTGCTCCTCCTGGTTAGATGTAAAGATGGCATGTTCTTTCTCATCTGTGCTTTTCAGAGGTTTTATCAGGTATCTTT
This sequence comes from Macaca thibetana thibetana, assembly GCF_024542745.1. NCBI lineage: Eukaryota > Metazoa > Chordata > Mammalia > Primates > Cercopithecidae > Macaca > Macaca thibetana. The sequence continues at coordinate 119,141,767 of NC_065585.1, forward strand.
GATGATGATGTGTGAAGTATCCTCTGGGAGATATAGAGACTTGTATTTCAGGATTCCTGACACACAGAGTCATATTTGCATCCAAGAATGGATTGATGTCTGCCCCTCCATCCCAATTTCACACATAGTCTTGTTATTCTTAGACCTTTCAGCTAACTTTTGGTAATGTAAGTTAGAATCACTATTTGTCGATATAAAATGAAGCCTAGCTTACTTACCAAGAGAATTCTGAACAAGAATTATAAAGATGAAGCAACCCCAAAGAATTTGGAATTTGCACCATGGTAAATATTTTTCCATAGTTTATTGATTCATTTAACAAATATTTCATGGCAGATCCTAGGACTATAATGGAAAATGGAGTAAGGGAATGTTTAGATAGCAAGAACCCCAGAGGGGAACATGAATGATCAACAGGCCAACCAGAGTAACATGCTGGGATTAGAAGTAGCTTAAAGAATCCCTGTTTCTATAATCATAATAGTATGATAATTTGTTCATAAATAGAAGGTGAATCCATATAATAAAATATTACAATCCAACATAACTGTTCAAAATTATATTCCTGAAGGTATGTTATGATATGTGAAAAACTTGTCATGTGTGTTATGAGCCATGTTGGAAGAACAATGTGTTCTACTTTTTTATTTCAATGCTGTGAAAGATACATTTGTCTATATGTGTATATAAGGGTGCCAACATGACAAAATGTTAATAACACTGATCACTTAGAGGTCAACTTTTGTGGTAGTTGTTATTTTCTTTTTCTTTTTTTTTTTTTTGTTTTGAGATGGAGTCTCGCTCTGTTGCCCAGGCTAGAGTGCAGTGGAGCTATCTTGGCTCACTGCAAGCTCCGCCTCCCAGGTTCATGTCATTCTTCTGCCTCAGCCTCCTGAGTAGCTGGGACTACAGGTGCCCGCCACCACACCTGGCTAATTTTTTTTTGTATTTTTAGTAGAAACGCGGTTTCACCGTGTTAGCCAGGATGGTCTCGATCTCCTGACCTCATGATCCACCCACCTCAGCCTCCCAAAGTGCTGGGATTACAGGTGTGAGGCACCACGCTTGGCCTGTTATTTTCTTATTTGTGCTTTTTCTTACTTTCCAAACTTTCTCTCATTGGCAAGAATTATCTGTGTAAACAGAAACACATATACTTCTACAATTAAGTTCGATTGTGACAATTGCAGGGAAGAATGTTTTAGAAAACAAGAAGTAACTGTTTCAGAGAGTAGGGTGGACAAACATGGAAGTGGATCCAGACATCATCAAGGTCCACAGTGTAGCATTCTTGTTTTACCATTCTAGGCCTGACTTCTCCTAGAGCAGCAGATTATGAAATGATTGTCAGGGTAATACTTTGTTCTTCACTTTAACCACATATATTCAGCATTTCAGCAATGAAAAATTTACCAAAATAGTAAGAAGACAATATCTAGTAGCCCTTAATTCTGTGTAACAAAAAGCATCTTGATCTTGAATGATTTTGATAGTAGTTCTTACCTCAACCCGTCGCAAGTACTAATGCTGGCAACAGAATTCTTTTCATTTAGGATGTTTCCTTTATAGTAACAGTGTTCCTGGAGTGGAAAAAAGAAATTTTGCTTCAGAAATGTGTGTGTGTGTGTGTGTGTGTGTGTGTGTGTGTGTGTGTGTGTGTGTGTGTAAAATGTATGAACTATGAGAATACATGTATCACAGTTGTGAGGAAAGCTACTGTCTTGAATATGTAAAAATTCTTCAAGTAGGGACTGTGGCCAGAGCAATTCTCAGAAACACAAACAGCAAGAACCTCCGAGGTTTTCAGAATTGCTTCACTGGAAGCTCTGTATATTTGGTGACTGAGCTGTTTTTCTGACATTAATTTACACTAAGGAAGAGCCCAGGGAAGTTAAACTTAGGTGGGCTCGTAGTGAAGGTGGTTGTTTTCTCTGAGAAGTGGCCAATACTCTAGGGATTTACAGTACTCCCGGTGGGTCCTCAGGTTTGGGGGTCAGTGCTCAAGAATTTGGCTTCCCTGTCCTGAGTCCCAAAGGCACTGTGCATTACAAATAAGTAAAATGAGACGTCTATTTTTCTAGACTGGGGAATCCTCAATACTTCACACTGTCACTCCTGAGCTCCTCAGACTAACTGATTTAATCACTGTTTTAATTGATCTATTAGTGGAATCCCTTTATCAGCCTCAAAGACTCAAAATTACTTGTCCACAGCTAGAGATTCAGACATGATTGCTGGCCCGCATCTGCAAAGTTAAGGGGCCACTTATGTGGAGTGATCCAAAAAAGGTAACGAAAAAACTCCAGTGCAAAATAAATTGACCTGCCTCAGGGTCTGAAATTCCATCTGTGGTCTTTTCTCCCTGTTTGGAAGAGATCTTGTCAACATAAACATTTTTTCATAGAAGACTTGAGAATATTCCTCATTAATGTATCATCAGCTATTAACAATTAAGCATGAATTAATTTATCAGACACTGTCCGCTGAAGATAGTGTTAGCAAAAATTCAGACGTTCATGAAATAAGTTTTGATGAGCATGGGGAACAAAGAACCATTTTGTGGCAGAAGTCTCTCTCTTTTTTTTTTTTTTAAAATAGAGAAATACACGTTTAGGGTACCTTGTAGGATGGCTCTGAGAAACTCTCCTAGCTTGGGAACGTGAACACCTCTTGACTGAGATTTGTTGTATTCTCTTCCTGATACTATATGCCATGATTCTTAATGTCTGACATTTGGCCCTGGCATTATCTACAGGTTAATGATTTAATCAGATATAAAAATATTAATTAAATAATTGATATTTCATTGCTGACCTCAGGATAAATGCATATATCTCCAGAAAATAGTAAATAGTGACATGAGGTTTTAAGTACCCATAGAGAAGAATTTTTCTAACCTATGGATAAAATGGTCTAGGGACAAGTGGACTTTTGGTTGCTTCCAAAAATGTGACACTTGGAAGCCTTCTGCTGCTCCTATGTTTTAAAAGCTGAATGTGATTTTCCAAACTGTTGTCTCATTGGTCACAGATGAGCACCTTGCTTTCAAGTCCTTTGATTATTTTTTGAAGTTGTTCTTGGACCTATGAATTTTATAAAATAATTGAGTCCTTTGGGGATCTTAGTTAACATTAGCACAAATTAATAACATCTAAACTCAAAAGAGTCTCACAAAGGATTCGGACCCTACCATGTTCTCAGGCTTCGTGGTGATTTCCTCTCCTCTGGGTGAGTACAGTGTTTCAGTATAGTCTGGCCCCAGGAGATGCCTATAGAGAGCAGAGAGCTGCATGAACCACTCTGGGTGGTAAGAAAGCCAGAACTTCCTGAACTTCAGCACTAAAAAAGTGATAGTGTCTACAATGAGAAATAGCTAAGGTTCTGACCTACTAATCCTCTTCCAATATTGGAGCTCTGCTACTGAAGCAAATCAGAGAGTTAGTTCTTCCTATTAAATCTGAGGGAGGAAGTCCCCTCATCTCCTTCTCATCTGTAGATTCCCTGTCTTCAAACTAGTCATTTTGAGATTTCCTGCACCAAGGACACAACCTCTACAGAACCTTTGAAGGGTGCTGAGTCACAAATATGCTTATAGGCCCATTGCATTCAGGGAGAAGTTTACTAACTGTTATAAAACTAGGAGGAACCCTATCCCCTGGAATCTATCTCTAGGTCATGCATCTTGAATCAGCCTTGGACATACATTCTCATAAAAGAATAGAAAGCATCATCAAAGTCTTGAGTTTATATGAGTAGAAAAAGATGTTCAGTAAGTTCCCGGAAGATCAAGGAAGAAAGTCATTTACATATGCCATTCCTTTTGTTTTACACTTTGTATATAATTTCCTAGGAAATCTGCCTTTTTAGCACAAACTAATATCATGTAAAGCTCAAAATGCCTCATGTGTTCTATGTCAAACCACACTAAATGGAGCCTGAAAAAGATTGCTCCCCAATTTCATAACCTAATCCAGTGATTAGACTTTTGGAAGGTACAACTTACTTGGATTTTTGTAGGGAGAGAATGATTTCTTCTCCATTTAAGATCATCTGATATTGAACTTCGGGTTCATACCTTTCCTGAAAACATTTAATTACATCAAACAATTTATATTTCTGAACATAACTAAAATAATTGTAATGATATATGTAGTATATATTAGAAGAACAATTACAAATGCATATAGGATAAAATCAGTTCTCTGGTGTTTTCAAAATATGTAAGACAAAACACATTATGCACTAAAATGGACTTTCAAAAAGTAGAATTATGTGATAATAACACTTATAGATTAAACTAGCTGTAATACATGAGATAGGGACTTCTCATTTGTCCTAATGTACAGTATACTGTCTCAGGATCCCCCAGCCAGGGAATCAAAACAAGGTGTGTATTTTTCTTACTTTAAAACCAAACTAAATACACTTAAAAACAACAACAACAACAACAAAAACTCACAACCCACTAAGAATTAGGTAACAATTACAAAATGAGGGAAATACTTGCAACAATGTAATAGTCAAATAATTGATATCTTTAATCAATAGTAGAAATATTGTGTTAACTATGGATACAAAATTTAATTCTTCACTATTGACAAAACGGCTGAGGAAAAAGACAATTCACTGGAGAAAAGGGGTGGTGGTGAGGCTGGCCAGGAACAACATCTCAGTTAAAGATGGCTGACCTTCCTGGGCTTCTCTCCTCACTCTCAAACTGAGAGAAATGTCTAAGCAGCTTTATCCTTTCTTATCAAGTGACGTTGTTGACTCTGCTGCTTAACCATAGCGGCATTCTGAGAAATTGTGAGCTGTCTCCTGAACACAGAGGAGCTGTATACATGGGCTTCAATATGAAACTATTAGATGGTAACTGTAACATCACTGCTGTTAGTGAAAAGGCTTTTTATTGCCTCTTTGGATGATTGTAACATCTACCACAGTCACTCACCTTGCTTACCTCTTTGCCATGCTTTTCTGTCTGGTTGCTCTCGATCTCTCTTTTGTGTAAAATGTGAAGTTTTATAGGACGAACTATTTCATGGAGCGTTAATTCAGGTGTTTGCTTTATGGCTATTGCTAGAGAAAGAGAATATTCACATAAAAGATTTAAAGGTTTCAGTTTTAGTCGTCTTGTGTTTTGTTTTCATTTGTTGGGTTGCTAAAAGGGCAGTGAAGACTACATTCCTATGTAGAGAGCAAACATTAGGAATAACAAATTGATTCTCCTACTTCAGCTTTGATGACAAGGATTTTTTTTTTTTTTTTTCTCTCCCTCCCCGCATTCTGAAAAGACATGAAGATTACAAAACAGTTCTTCAGATGATCTCTCAGTGCATGCAAACGCTGGACCACCCAGAAAGGACAGGTTATGGATTAAGAACAGGGGTTGTGTGAGCCTAGAATTCTGCCTGTAGTAATCTATTTCCTTCTTGCTTTAGAGTCTTCTTAAAAATCGTGAAATTTTCTCTCAATGCCCTCCAAGACTTTTTTTTTTCTTTTTTATACCCTTTTCCCTCTGAAGCACAACTCCTGACTATACACTCTAAAAATAAAATTTTTCCTTTGTATATAATACTTTACTTTTAGGAAAGACTCTACTAGCAGTAATTTTATTCCTCAGTGTGACAATAAGCCATGATGTTTTTTCTCTCAGCATTTTCCCTCAAGACTTTAGATTTCAAAGAAATAAAGATTTTGTTTGCCTCTCTTTGAAGAGTTTTAAAGCCTTAGAGAGGAAGGAGAAATATTGTTTATGGACACAATGTTCTTCTTGATGTACTTGAAATTACATTACATAGACAGATTTTCATTGTTTACAAATAATAGAAATTATCTTGGAGCCAAAAGATGTGGTCTTATGCCCTAGCTAAATAACCTCATAGAAGTCACTTCAGCTTTGTACCAGTTTATTATCTAAGGTATAGGTTAGTGTAAAACTTGAATAAGATAAAATATATAAAATTATTTAGCACCCTATTAGGAAGATGGCAGCATACTTTTTCTATTTTTTCTTTTAATTATTCAATCATTCTTATAAGGTCAGTCTTATTTCTAAATGCTCACATTTTCATACATACGTATCTGTGCTTAGAGACAGTTTTCCACTCAGTATGACAGAGTGATCTTAGGGAAAACAGGAGATTTTATACCTGGCTGATACAGAAAATGAAATCACAAAGCAAGAATTCCCTCCTAGTCAGCTCCCAAAGTTCTGCTGCAATACTCTCCCGAGCAGGATTCATCACACACTAAAACAGGAAATCTACAAATGTATGAGTAAATGATCTTTTATTAAAAGAGAATATGAGTCCATTAGTGGAAAAAGCCATGCGCTTGGAATGAGAATGAATTTTAACAATGTCTAGTCCCAACGCTAGCACTAATCATGCAATTTTGGAAGAGCCCTCAAAATCTCTGTTTTCCTTCCTCACTTCTTGTTCTACCTACCTTATTTGTCTTTGGGGAAACTTTATAAGAGTAGATTACAATGTGATTTAGACAAAAACCTTTGCAAGATATATAAAGTAAAAAATCAAAACAACAACAACAACAACAAAAACCACCCAAATCAAACAGTGTTGTTGTTTTGTTTTGTTTGTTTGTTTTGAGACAGAGTCTCGCTCTGTCGCCCAGGCTGGAATGCAGTGGCCCGATCTCAGCTCACTGCAACCTCTGCCTCCTGGGTTCAAGCAATTCTCCTGCCTCAACCTCCTGAGTAGCTGGGATTACAGCTGCGTACCACCACACCCGGCTAATTTTTGTATTTTTAGTAGAAATGGGGTTTCACCATGTTGGTTAGGCTGGTCTTGAACTCCTGACCTCGTGATCCACTGCCTTGGCCTCCTAAAGTGCTGGGATTACAGGCATGAGCCATTGTGCCCATCCCAACAGTGTATTTTTAATGAATATCAAAATGATAGTAAAACAAGGTTGAGTGAAATTTCAACCTCTTAAAAACATATTTTAAAAACGGAGACATTGGGTCAATATTATACTCTTAACTATGATGTGTCAGATCACTACATTTGATTTTTTTACATAGAAGAAAAATAATGTAAAAGTATTACATTCTTTTCTAGACAGTAAGCAACTTATCTTCTCTGATATTTCTTTTATATTAAAACTCAAGTATTCATTTGACAAATATGTATTGAATGCTGACTTTAGGCCAAGCACAGTTTGAGGCTGTCAGGTTAAATGAAATAATAGAATAGATAGTGACCCATGCCCTTATAAAATTCATTCTATTGGGAAATGATGTTATATTACATATATTTATACATATGAAGTATACATTATGAATAATTAAATTATTTACAGGTTGGAAGATGATAAATGCTATGGTGATGAAATATATCAGAGTAAAGGAGATTGTGAATGCCGGATTAGAGGTGAGTGTTGCAATTTTAAATAGGGAAGTAATGATAGTCACATCGAGATGATCACTTTTAAGCCAAGACTTCAGGAAGATGTGAGACTGAACAATATCATTCTTTGGGAACAAAGAGTTCCGGATAGAGGAAAGAGCTAGTAATAAGGCTTTAATGTGAGATCCTGGACAGAGAGTGCATTTAAGAAACCACAGGGATCTAGCTGGAATGGAATGAGAAGAGTGAATAATAGAATATGCAAGTAGGTTGGTTATGGAAATGAATAGATTGTGCAAGACCTGATTGACTCTTACAAAATTTGGCTTTTACTCTGTGTGAAATGGGGGCCACTGGAGAGTTCAGAGCAGAGAAGTAACATAATCTGACTTTTGTTTAATAAGATTGCCCTGTCTGATCTGTCAAGAATATCCTGCAAAGAGGCAAGTGTAGAATCAGAGAGATCATTTAGGAGGATACTGCAATAATCTAAGAGAGAGGTGGTGGTGACTTAGATGAAAGTGGTATCAGTGGAAGCAGTGAGGTGTGGTCAGATACTAGATATATTTTGAAAGTGAAATCAATAGAATTGGTGAAGAATTGGATATAGAACATGAAAGAGAGGAATCAAGGATGACTCGATATTCTTGCCTTGAGCAAACAGAATTGCCATTGACAGACTTGGGGAAAGGTGAAGGAAGAATAGATATGTGGGAAAGGTTCTGGGTATGTTGTTTTGAGATATCTACTAGGCATCTGTAGAGGCCAAAGCAACTCCATCTTGGATGCTAATCTGGCAAGCTGGCTTCTGATTAATCCCTGTTCTGGGAGCCCTCTAAGATTTCCAGTGTATCCATTGTTCGTTGTGTAACAGCAGGTACTTATCATAAATGTTGCCTGTAGGTCAAACAGCTGTGATGCTATCATACCTCAATTGTCCTGTACATCCCTTCTGAACCACCCCTCCCCTACAGTATAAAGGCCCTGGATCTGGAGAGTAATGGAATAGGGATCCACTGTCTGTGTTGTCTCGTCACCACTCAGGACACAGACATGAGTTATCTTTGTAAGCCCTTATTAAGACTTGTTTTCTAAAAAACTGGATCTTTTAGCCTCTTTCTTTGGCCTCTCAACTTCCTTGGGCTTTGGGGCGGTTTGCATAGACCTGCCCACCATGAACAGCATCTAAGTGGGTTTGTTAGAAATAAAGTGTACATTTTAGTGTGGAAGCAAAAAGTTGGGAGTTGTCCTCTTGTGGATGGTACTTAAAGCTAAAGATTAGATAAATCACCAAATGACTGAACACTGCTACAAAAGAAAAGAGTATCAAGCACTGAGCCCTGGGCTATTCCAACATTAGGAAATTGAGGAGAAGAGGAGGAACCAGTAAAGGAGGCCAGTGTGAGGTAGGAGTTCACCAAATGAAATGGTGTGTTTCAGGCCATGGAAAAGGAAAGAGAGAGGAAGGCAGAGAAAGAAAGAGTTGAAAAACATGAGAATACGATGCCCCCAAAATGACCACTGGATTAAACATCCTTGAAGCCGTAAGAGCAGTCTTGATGGAGTGCTGGAGATGAAAACTCTGTAGAAGTAGGATAGAAGAGAATAGGGTGAGACTAACTAGAGAAAAAGTGTATACACAGCACCTTTGAAGATTTGTTATGCAAAAGGAAATGTGAGTGATTGGTCAGAGTGGTGGGAAAAACTATAGGGAAAGGATGCAAACCTTCTGAAAGTTCAGAAGATTCTGCAGAGCCCCGGGAAAGAATAACTGAAGGCAGCTGTTCTATAACCCTGAGGCAGAGGGCAAGGAGCAGGTACAAGGGAGTATAGGGGGCTTTCTCTTAAACAGGTTCATCTACTTATGTTGACCTGGAACTGACCTTTGATCATCCACGCACCTGACGTTCCCTGAAAGGGGAACAATAAATGTTAATTACCTACAGGTTGTTTTTGCTCCAGGTTTTCGGCATTGAGCTTGCACTGAATAAAAGCAAGCAGCTCCAGCTTCTCAGGGCTGCTCTCTGGCCACCAGAGCCAGGCGGTCACCTCGCTGTTCTTACAGTACATACCTGTGTCTGAATACTCATTTCATCCATCTGCCAGCATCTGCGGGACAGACCCGGCAGGTGGTGCCCCACGTGAGGAATGCTGCAATGGATGGCGATGAAACCCTCGAGAATGAAAGTGAAGTGACTGCAAAGTAAGTAATTGGTGATTGGTGGGGATTTCAAAGTTTGAGGGGATTTTCAAACTAGGGTTTCATCATGGGACAAAGTTATCAGCTCAACAGCAACAGTATATAAAAGTATTGAAACAGCTGCTTAAAGCTAGTGGAGCCTGTGTCTCAGAGGCACAATTAAAGGACCTAATGCAAACTGTTGCTTTCTATAACCCATGGTTCCCAGAAGAAGGCATGCCAAACCTAGAGCTCTGGGAACAAGTGGGGGAGAAATCTTAACATCATGCACAAGGGCAACAGGTCCCAGTAACATCTTTAACATTATGGGCCTTAGTCAGGGCTGCTTTGTCCCCACTCTACACAGAAGAGCCTTAAAAGGGAAGGAAGGAAGAACCATTATCTACCTTACCGCCGCCTCCTCCTCCCTCAGCCCCACCATTACTGGGTAAAGGTACCACAGAGTGAAACAAATATTTTCTCTGAGCCCCCTCCCCCAATAAAATGGAAAAAATACAAGGGATACACTACCGTTATGGGACCCTGTCTTAGGCAAGTGGAATTAGAAGGGGAACTCTTGACCTGTCCAGTGATGCAAGATCAACAAGGCAAACAGGTACATGAACCCACTGCTTTCAACACTTCTAAAGAAATAAGAAAAAGCATTAGAGAACAGAGCTGCTAGCCCATTTATGAAAGGATTCATTGAGGCCATAGCAGACTTCCATATGACCCCATGGGACTGGTCAGTGCTAGCTAAAACAACTTTAGAGACCAGGCAATACCCCCTCTGGCAGACAGAATATGATGAGCTGTGCAAACAACAAGCCAACCAGAATCAATTGGCCTGGCAAAACGTAACAGCTGCTCTCTGGCCACTAGGGCCAGGCAGCTCTAGCTAGCTGCTCTTACACTGCATACCTGTGTCTGAGTACTCATTTCATCCATCAGCCAGGGTCTGTGGGACACACTTGGCAGGAGAGAGAAAATTTAGGACGTTAATTGGCAGAAGAGAAAGAAAAAGGATATTCATTTTAAGTTGGGAGAATTTATATGCTGACAGGAATGATTCCATAGGGAATATGGAATAGATACAGTAGGAAGGAGGGAAAATGTTAGGTCAATGTCCTTGTATGAGAAGGGATACGATCTAGAAAACAAATAGAGGTGTTAAGCCAGCACAGATAGGTCAGAGAGAGGAGCAGAAGGTAAGGCTGATCATATAGGGACAAGAAGCAGTAGACTGGTGAATATGGTGGAACACAAAGTAAAACCTTCTTACAATCCCTCCCATTTTCCCCAGAAACTTCTGGCATGTTTTTTATATACATAAAGCAAAACAAATGTAATGCTGAAGTTCATTTTGCTTAGCAGTTCAATGAGTACAAGTTTGTTGGAACATGATTGTTTCATGTACTATTCACAATGATGGTAAGATTTTATGGAAGTTCCAGAAAGTTGTGAGCTTGAAAGAAGAATAATTTACTAGATAAGATTGTGTGTGAGTAAACATAACATTACGAGGTATAAAATTATCTAATTAACTGCAACCTAATGAATATCTTCTAAAATAATAGCTTTTATTGTTAACTATTGGGTTATGTAAAGTAATAGGGAGGAACATTTAAAAATGTAGGGCTGCTTGGGCACTATGGATATCGTAGACTCTCATCAAATTCAGAAGTATTTCAGTGACTTTTTCAGCAGAATTTTGAGAGAACAATACAATAGTAATAAAAAGAAGTTTCACTTTTCTAGAAATGTATCAATGACTGTTTTGAGGCCTCTGAGGAATGGGGGAAAAAGATGTGTAGATGATTTTTTTCATTTCAATCAAATTCTATTTCATTATATGTTGTGTGACTTTAGATACAATTCTCATCAGACAGCACAGGCATAGTTGTTCAGTTGGTCAATTAATGTTTTCTTTTGTTTAATAATGCAATTATAATATATCTGATTTTGGTTTAATAATGGAATTATATATGATTTAGCCCTCATTCTATTTTAAACTCTTCCCTGTTATTCATCCTAGCAAAGGTATGATTAGGAAGTTGTCTTAAATACATGGATTTGATTTTTGGCCAGGAAGTTAGTTCTGTGTTGTCATTGGGATGGTGTGTTTTAGAAAAGAAAATAATAGATCTAGTAGGGTTATTAAATAAGAAATACAATTCCAGAGACATCCTTCCCAAATCATTATGCAAATCACGAACTGTTGACTGTAAGGCTGTCCTTTTATATTTATATGGATTGAATAATTGCAAAGACTTCAGTAAGCTATGTATATATATCACATAATTATTAGTATAATACTCTATTTTATCCTTTTTTGGGGTATAGTATTGGTGATGGACAATGAGGAAATATAAAAGAATATGAAAGCTAGAGCCAGCCATATGTGTGGAGCTTTTGCTCAGCAACCTTTAGGCAAGTGAGAATTTTGTGGGGAGTTTGGATAACTCCTCAACTATGTACTTTACCTGTTTCAATACAGGGTTTAGCACAAATATGTTTAACATGGAAATGTGCAAGTTTACAGCTTGACTTTTAACATGCTTATTATGTGATCACTAGTACAATAACCAGTGACTTGAAAATTATTTTTAGGGTGTGTATAGAGTGTCATCAAATTGGTTCATCTATCAATAATCAATCTCAAAGACAAAAGGGATTTCCTTTCCAGAACTAGTAATTCTGACCCTGTCATTCTGCTTTTAAGAATTTTTCTCAAGGAAATATCCCAAAGTGCAGATTTTTAAACAGCCGTGATTCATGAAGATGTTAATAAAACTTTATTTACTAGAGAAAAGACATAATGAATGGAACAACATGTAGCTTTTTGTTCCTCTATTTTGGAAAATACTGTGCAGACATAAAATTTATTTGTTAAAATATATAACAATTGGAGGAAATAGGACAAATTTTAGAATGCATGTTTCATATAGTGGTTTAAAATATCTTCACTCAAAAAGATACACACACATATGTATATATAGTTTGCTTTTGCAGAGAGGTAGAAAATATACCAAAATGCAAATAGTAGTGATCTTTTGACCATAAAAACAGATGCCTTTTCTTTTTTTTTTAAAAAAAAGCACTTTAAACATTCATCAAATAATTTGACTTTTATGTAAAATGCTGGTGTAATGGTACTTACCTTGAGTTTGAACAATGAGCCAGAGTACAGACAGCAGGACCCAAGACATGGTGGCTACTGCAGGTAGCTGGGAGGTCCCACACAGCGTGAAGTTGTGGTCTCCCCAGTGTCCAGTTTTATCTTCCCCAATTTCTCTTTAGAAGTTGAACAAGAAAATGAAAACTCCCACTTTTTGTGTGAGATTGGGGAATGTTTCTTAAGAGGGTTGGGAAATTGTCAAAAAATTGCAGTGTCAACATCATGAGAATGTTCCTCATCTTTGAGAGATATTTACGGCTGTGGTTATAGCTCGTTAAGGACTCACATCTGGACACTGTTTGCCCTTGGTGCTCCTATAGCAGTGGGAATGTGTGAACTGAGACTGAGGTGCTCGCGTGCATATCTACATACTCGCCAAACCAGACCATCACGATTGCTGTTCAGTATCTTTATAGAAATAAATCCGCATATTTAGGACATATATCAGCATTCTGTACATATTTCGAGAAACTGTCACAGTGAACACAATCTAAAAAGCACCAGGCAAAGTCCTACAAACCAAGATACTGCAAATCTCTCAAATGTTCAGTCTCCTTATGAGTCAACAGGGGATGCTGATAATATTAACTACCTCAAGATTCTTATAAAATTCAAATGCATTTGCACACACATGTGCACATGCATGTAAAATTGTAAAGAAATGTGCATGTATAAGAAATGTGCAAAAAATGTAAATAACCTTGACAGTGCTATCCTTGACCAAACTCTACAACCTATGAAATATGTTTCAGGTGTACTTTTTGAGTTCTACCTTATAAAATAACAATGTTTCTCTGACAAATATGGTAGATTTTCATGATCATAATGTCACAAGTTTATTATGGGGAAAAAAGTTGATTGCCAATGATCTGACATCAAGAAATAACTTCTGTTAACATTTTTATAATGTATTTTCATCTTTTTATGGAGAAAAGGAAAGCTAACCTTATTGGGCAAAGGGTTTAAGAAACTTATTTTTTCAAGGCACTATAACATTAGCATTAAGCATTCTCATGACATTGAATATTAAGATGTAATTTTAATGACTATCATATTTTGTGCATACGTTTGTGTTGAGTGTCCATGTAATGTGTGGTTGTGTGTATTTCTTTAATAGAATTTCTGGCGACTTCAGGATAAATGTCTAGAAGTGCTATTTAGCTAAAAAGGTTGAATCAACTTGAGATTATTGATACACATTGACTCAGTGCTTTTCAGAAAGTTAGGGCCAAATTAAATTATTATGTATAGAATTTTCCCAATCTAAAAACCCATACCTTCTAACTGCTGAACTTACTTTCCACTGATACATCTGGGAGTTTCTTAGCATCTAAGAGGAAGTCTAAAAATCCCCTCTCTATGTCTATTCTTCATTTTGTTGCTGTTCTAGCTTCCTTTAAAATAGTAGCATTTTCTCTTATTTTGCATTTCTCTTTCTGGTCCAGAAGATAAGCATTCTTCTTATATCCTTTGTGATCCGCCTTGAATATTTTAACAAAGTATAATTCTAATTATGTCTCTATCAAATAATAAAAGAATCCTGGAATGGTGAACTCTTATCAGTGCCTTACTCTTTGCCACCTTGGAAGTTGTCAAGTATTTCAGTTTGTTATGATTTTGACCCCCATGTTACTCACTATTTTTGTGTTTTCTACAGATGTTTGAAATTATTCATGTGTACCAACTTCTTTGCTCACAGGTCCTTTTAGCATCAGTTATTGTTTCTTTTTAATTCTTCATTAAGCATATTCGTTTTTATTATTTCCATAGGTTTTTGGGGAACAGTTGGTATTTGGTTACTTGACTGAGTTCTTTAGTGGTGATTTGTGAGATTTTGTTGCACCCATCACCTGAGCAGTATACACTGAACCCAATTTGCAGTCTTTTATTCCTCACTCACTTCCCATTCTTTTCCCCCCGAGTCCCGAAAGTCCACTGTATCATTCTTATGCTTTTACATCCTCATAGCTTAGCTCCCACTCATGAGTGAGAACGTACAATGTTTAGTTTTTCATTCCTGAGTTACCTCACTTAGAATAATAGTCTCCAATCCCATCCAGGTTGTTGCAAATGCCATTAATTCATTGTTTTTTATGAATGAGTAGTATTGTGTCATACATATATGGTATATACATGGTGTATATATATGTTATACATGCATACATATATACCATATGTGGTGTGTGTGTGTATATATGTATATGTGTATATATACACATACACATGCATACACACATACCACAGTTTCTTTATCCACTCGTTGAATGATGAGCATTTGGGCTGGTTCCACATTTTTGCAACTGCAAATTCTGCTATAAACATGCAATACACAATGAAATACCACCTTACTCCCACAAAAATAGCCATTATCAAAAAATCATAGATGATGTTGGTGTGGATGCAGTGAAAGGGAACACTTCTACACTGCTGGTTGGAATGCAGACTAGTACAGCTGCTATGGAAAACAGTGTGGAGATTCCATAGAGAACTAAAAGTAGAACTGCCATTTGATCCAGCAATCTCACTACTGGGTGAAATTTTGCTATCTTTCGGTGACCATTGTTGCTGTGGACAATTTTGCTTTCTGGCTATTCAATGGAATTATATAAGTAGTAGTGCTAGGGCAGTTGAATATTGAAATCATATTAAAGTTGTTTCTAATACATTACTACTACATTTCTAAGAATTCTAAGATGATTCTGACACTATCCTTGCTATTCAGATATTCCTGCAATAAAGTCTAATAATGGAGACAGCCACAAACAGGTAGTCTGTACAAATATGAAGTATTATGATTGGTGTTTGTGTATTGTGTTGAGATGGATTTTAGAAGGGACATATCACTTGATAGGTGGAGATAATCAGATAATAACTAGAAAAGGAATAGTAGAGCTGGTACCATGAGCAAAGCCATGAGTGTATAGAAAATCATGGTGTTTGTTGAAGCATATGTTCCTCATGACTTGAACATAACATAAAGGAATCAAACCAAATGTCCACCAATGATAGACTGGATAAAGAAAATGTGGCACATATACACCATGGAATACTATGCAGCCATAAGAAGAGGGTGAGTTCATATCCTTTGCAGGGACATGCATGAAGCTGGAAACCATCATTCTAAGCAAACTAACAAAAGAAAACCAGACACCACATGTTCTCATTCATATAAGTGGGAGCTGAACAATGAGAACACATGGACACAGGGAGGGGAGTATCACACACTGGGGCCTGACCGGGGCCTGTTGGGGGATGGGGAGTTAGGGGAGGGATAGCATTAGGAGAAATACCTTATATAGGTGACGGGTTGATGGGTGCAGCAAACCACCATGGCATGTGTATACCTATGTAACAAAACTGCACGTTCTGAACATGTACCCCAGAACTTAAAGTATAATAAAGTAATAGGTATGTGATATAAAACTTGTAATATATGCAGGGGCCAAGTTATGGGGGAACAAATGATCTTAAAGAAGGTACATATTTGAGCACTACTTAGCTTATAAAAGTGTCAGACTTGCTGATTGATTGTATGTAGCCACTCACAGTTGGAAGAGACAGAGGAATCCAGAATGACTTCTAAGGTTCAGCTTGAGCCACTATATAAGTCTTCCAATTTGGCGTCTTGATGGAAGTTGCAGTTTGTTAATTCATTAAAAACAGGAAATATATATCCTGGGGCACCCTTCAGGACCACAGCACCATGATGGTAATAGATGTTTAAGATATTCATTGAATATATGAACACCATAAAAAATTTGAAAACTAAACTCTGCATAAGATACAGATGCTGTTTATTAGATAGTTGAATATCAGCTTATAAATCAAAACTGTGGGAATAACAGTGAAGAAATTGTTTACCCAGTGCATCTGGAGGGAATGAGAAATAGAATATATACAGAGCCTTATGAAGACAATATTTAAGGATTGACTAAACATAGGATTTAATTTATGATCCTAAAACTAAGAAATCACAACCAACATCCTGATTACCGAGAATTTTATTCCCATAATGCTTGCAACTTAACATTTTGGAATGTTGCAAAATAACATATCTTTGATTTGGGGCAGATGTTTAAATGTTGTCTAACTACAAATGAAAATAGAACAACATGGACAAAAATTTTGGTAATATCTTGCACAAGTAACAACTTTTGCATACATTATTTTCTTTGGTCATATAACAATAGATATAAGCAGTCGGTTCAAAGATTTTGGTTCCCATTTTATAGATGACTCAGAGGTTAGGTGATGTATTATACTTCAAATCACCCAGAAATGTAATAGATGTCCCCAAAGTCATTAAGGTGGGAAAAGACGTGCTTGATAAAGAATTTCAAATATTTTACTGTGGGAGATCTCTAGGGTGGCTTCAACTGCTTCAAAGAAGGCTATCTCAAGGATATGAGAGTGTAAGAGTCAGAAGTTCGAGATGAGAAGTAACATAGTAGTGTCCATGCTCTGAACTCCTTTGATACTCAGGAATCCCTATTTGCTTATGACTGACATTGGGGGAGGGGTCATGTTCCCTACCTCGGTGGTCTATCAGTGTATTGGAATTATCTAATGAGATATTTTTTTTCCAATTTGAGCTTGTCCAAACCCACCAGGAATCCCTACTGGAGAAAGCTGTGTTAATAGTAATATTAGCTGACAATTACATAGCCAGGCATTGTTCTAAGTGGCTTGCATGCATTCAAACATTTTATGTTTATTACAACCCTATTTAAAACATATTTAAACAAAAACATGTTTAAATATCTTGCCTGGATCCTACCAATTTTGCTGACCCATATAATGTCAGTACATCCAGTTTTTCTATTTTTTTCTAATTATGGACATTTTTACCTTAAAATTATAACTGCTAAGACTTTGAAGTAACATAGCAAAAACTTCGTGTTATATTCAGAGCAAAAATAAAGATACAACTTTATGCACATAAATTATACTTTTAGCTTTGGAGTTCAGTGAAATCTTTCACTAATGATACCTTGATGAGCTAGAAAAAAATACATATATGTATAACACATTATCTTTTTGCCTTTATAATTATCACATTTCTTCTAACATTTTATATGTATAGTGTACATAGGTTGTATATATAATGTATATTTAATATATAATTATATATAGTATGTATATAATATATAATATATAAAATATATAATATAATTTATATTTACAAATATTATTTTTATATAATATATAAATAAAATACATACATATAATATTAGAAAGGTGAGAATTGTAAAGGCAAAAAGTGGTTGAGGGATCAAGGTCCCAGAAAGGAAGGAAGTACATGGCGTGAGCTTGACATTCCTCCCAAATTTCCCTCTAGGCATTTAGCACTTCTTGTGTTCCAATTAAGAGGTTAAGAATCCGAGCAGATGAGTAGATTGCAAAAATTTTCTCCCATTCTGTAAGTTGCCTGTTCACTCTGATGGTAGTTTCTTTTGCTGTGCAGAAGCTCTTTAGTTTAATGAGATCCCATTTGTCAATTTTGGCTTTTGTTGCCGTTGCTTTTGGTGTTTTAGACATGAAGTCCTTGCCCATGCCTATGTCCTGAATGGTATTACCTAGGTTTTCTTCTAGGGTTTTTATGGTATTAGGTCTAACATTTAAGTCTCTAATCCATTTTGAATTAATTTTCGTATAAGGAGTAAGGAAAGGATCCAGTTTCAGCTTTCTACTTATGGCTAGCCAATTTTCCCAGCACCATTTATTAAATAGGGAATCCTTTCCCCATTTCTTGTTTCTCTCAGGTTTGTCAAAGATCAGATGGCTGTAGATGTGTGGTATTATTTCTGAGGACTCTGTTCTGTTCCATTGGTCTATATCTCTGTTTTGGTACCAGTACCATGCTGTTTTGGTTACTGTAGCCTTGTAGTATAGTTTGAAGTCAGGTAGCGTGATGCCTCCAGCTTTGTTCTTTTGACTTAGGATTGTCTTGGCAATGCGGGCTCTTTTTTGGTTCCATATGAACTTTAAAGCAGTTTTTTCCAATTCTGTGAAGAAACTCATTGGTAGCTTGATGGGAATGGCATTGAATCTATAAATTACCTTGGGCAGTATGGCCATTTTCACGATATTGATTCTTCCTATCCATGAGCATGGTAGATTCTTCCATTTGTTTGTGTCCTCTTTTATTTCACTGAGCAGTGGTTTGTAGTTCTCCTTGAAGAGGTCCTTTACATCCCTTGTAAGTTGGATTCCTAGGTATTTTATTCTCTTTGAAGCTACTCATCTGACAAAGGGCTAATATCTAGAACCTACAAAGAACTCAAACAAATTTACAAGAAAAAAACAAACAACCCCATCAAAAAGTGGGCAAAGGATATGAACAGATAGTTCTCAAAAGAAGACATTCATACAGCCAACAGATATGAAAAAATGCTCATCATCACTGGCCATCAGAGAAATGCAAATCAAAACCACAATGAGATACCATCTCACACCAGTTAGAATGGCAATCATTCAAAAGTCAGGAAACAACAGGTGCTGGAGAGGATGTGGAGAAATAGGAACACTTTTACACTGTTGGTGGGGTTGTAAACTAGTTCAACCATTATGGAAAACAGTATGGCGATTCCTCAAGGATCTAGAACCAGAAGTACCATATGACCCAGCCATCCCATTACTGGGTATATACCCAAAGGATTATAAATCATGCTGCTATAAAGACACATGCACACGTATGTTTATTGCGGCACTATTCACAATAGCAAAGACTTTGAATCAACCCAAATGTCCATCAGTGACAGACTGGATTAAGAAAATATGGCACATATACACCATGGAATATGATGCAGCCATGAAAAAGGATGAGTTTGTGTCCTTTGTAGGGACATGGATGCAGCTGGAAACTATCATTCTCAGCAAACTATCACAAGAACAGAAAACCAAACACTTCATGTTCTCACTCATAGGTGGGAACTGAACAATGAGATCACTTGGACTCAGGAAGGGGAACATCATACACCGGGGCCTATCACGGGGAGGGTGAAGAGGGGAGGGATTGCATTGGGAGTTATACCTGACGTAAATGACGAGTTGATGGGTGCTGACGAGTTGATGGGTGCAGCACGCCAACATGGCACAAGTATACATATGTAACAAACCTGCACGTTATGCACATGTACCCTAGAACTTAAAGTATAATAATAAAAAAATAATAAATAAATAATCCCCCCCCCCAAAAAAAAAAAAAAAAAGAATCCGAGCAGAGTTCTCTGAGCCTCACAGTGCTACAAAGACAAAAACTGGAATGAAGGATCTCTCAAGAAGGAGGATGGGTCCAATACATTTCCTAAGAATAGTTTGAGACCAAGGAGAGTCTACACTCTCAACCCTAGTTGCCCAGTTAAGGCAAGTCAGAAATACTCTAGACCTTAACAAAATTGAAAACTAGCTTCTGATTAACTCAATCCAGATTGGGTTAAAGTGATTTACCTTGAGATTAACTGCTTGCCAAAAGTAAAGTATATTTTGGTATAGCCACACAGTGAAATTCTAGATAGCAGTAAAAATGTGTGATCTACTACATGCAGAATCACGCAAATATTACAAATACATTTTGAAAAAGGTTATGATTTCACCGAAATACAGTCCTAAACTGGTAAAATTGATCTAAGGTTTTAGATATCAGGTAGTGGTTTCCTTTGGGAAGGAGAGATTACATTGACTGCAAAGAGATATGCTGTCTTCTAGGGCACACTCTTAATGTAATATTTGCTGACTGGACTGGTATCTACATGGGATATATACTTGGTGATTATTCATTGAGCTGTACCATTGTATATTTTGTGCACTTTTTTGAATAAATACATGAAGCTGAGAAAATATATCTCACTAGTTATGGCTGCATTTTAAATAATAGGCTGTTAGGAAATCTCCATTCTGGGGGAAAAAAAAGTTTCCAGGAACCACTATTCAGTTGAGCTGTTGCTTTCACTATAGCAAATTTTTACAAGTATATATCATTTGGAATTTGTATATATTTAGATTTATTCCTGGAAGAAGCACAATGTTTTAACCCCTTCGTAAGATTAGTATCTTAGGAATTACTTAAAACAAATATTTTAAGTAATACAGTACATCTCGCATGTTCCATCAGTTGACCATTTCATATTTATTGCTAGTTACTTGATAATTTCTGATACTATTATAAAATTACCTTGTCTTTAATTTTTTGATATTTCTTCCTTTGTTTTTTCATATATTCATACAGTTGTATGACTTTAAAAAATCATAAGTAACTCATTGATTTACTTAGTGACTTTATTAGAAATCAGTTGATCTCTGTGTAGGTCTGTTTCCCCTTTTTTTCATCAATATCACACTGTCTTGATAACTGTAGTTCTATTTAAAACAACAAAACACTTAAAATCAAGTAGTGTATGTAATCCATGATTCTTATTTACAAGTTTGTTTTAGCTCTTCTGGGTCTGTTACATTTTCATACCAATTTTGAATTCAACCTATTAAGTCCCAGTAAAGAGCTTACTAGGATTTTGATTGGGATTGCATCGAATCATTCAGTCAAATTGGTAATAATTGATATTCTAACTGTATTGGTATTCTGATGCATAAGCGTGTATTTCTCTGCTTAGGTCTTTTTAAATATTTGTCTCATTGATGGTTTGTGCTTTTTAAAATAGAGGACTTGGACAAATTTCATCAAATGTATTTTGAAATATTTTTTGCTTTTCGATGGTATTGTAAATAAAATTATTTCTCCATTATTTATTGATAGCATATAGCAATACAACAAACACAATCTTGATTAAGTGGAGTTTATTTCAAGAATGCAAGATTGTTTGTTAATTGCAAAGACCATAATTTACCTTATTGACAGAATAAAGGAGAAAAACCATAGAACCATTTCAATAAGTTCCAAAAGAAAAAAATCCAACATTTTTCACAAAAACTCAACAAATTGCCAATAGAAGGGGAACTTCTTAATCTAAAAAGGGCAAAATAAAACTTACAATAACTTATTTGTTGATGAAATTTTGAACATATTTTACAAATATTTGTTCTACTGGTTCTAGAAGTATAAAAGGGCAAATAAATAAGCATACATGTTGAAAAGGAGTAGTGAGACTTGCTTTTTACAGGTGGCATGATAGTTTACGTTGAAAATCTTCTAGAATGAATAAGATTTATGTATGTGTGTATGTGTATATATGATGTATATGTACATAAATATGTAGTGTTTTCTTAGGGAGTTTTGTACCCATATTCATTAGAGATGTTTTCTTACAATTTACTTTTCTTGTAATGCCTTTTTAAGATTGTGATATAGCAAAATTATGTTGATCTTATAAAACAAACTGCATAGAGTCCTATTCTTCCATATTCTAAAAGAATTTCTTTAGGATATTCTTTTTTTATTATACTTTAAGTTCTGGGGTACATGTGCAGAACATGCAATTTTGTTACAAAGGTATACATGTGCCGTGGTGGTTTGCTGTACCCATCAGCCTGTCACCTACATTAGGTATTTCTCCTAATGCTATCCCTCCCCTAGCTGCACCCCCCTCCCCGACAGGCCCCAATGTGTGATGTTCCCCTCCCCATGTCCATGTACTCTCATTGTTCAACTCCCACTTATGAGTGAGAACGTGCAGTGTTTGGTTTTCTGTTCCTGTGTTACTTTGCTGAGAAGGATGATTTCCAGCTTCATCCATGTCCCTACAAAGGACATGAATTCATTTTTTATGGCTGCATAGTATTCCATGGTGTATATGTGCCACATTTTCTTTAGCCTATCATTTATGGACATTAGGGTTGGTTCCAAGTCTTTACTATTGTGAATAGTGCCGCAATAAACATACATGTGCATGTGTCTTTATAGTAGGTTGATTTATAATCCTTTGGGTACATACCCAGTAATGGGATTGCTGGATCAAATGGTATTTCTGGCTCTAGATCCTTGAGGAATCACCACACTGTCTTCCACATGGTTGAACTAATTTACACTCCCACCAACAGTGTAAAAGTGATCCTATTTCTCTACATCCTCTCCAGCATCTGTTTCCTGACTTTTTAATGATCACCATTCTAACTGGTGTGAGATGGTATCTCATTGTGGTTTGATTTGCATTTCTCTAATGACTAGTGATGATGAGCTTTTTATCAGGTTTGTTAGCTGCATAAATGTCTTCTTTTGAGAAGTGTCTGTTCATTTCCTTTGCCCACTTTTTGATGGGGGTTGTTTTTTTTTCCTTGTAAATTTAAGTTCTTTTAGATTCTGGGTGTTAGCCCTTTGTCAAATGTGTAGACTGCAAAAATTTTCTCCCATTTTGTAGGTTGCCTTTTCACTCTGATGATAGTTTCTTTTGCTGTGCAGAAGCTCTTTAGTTTAATTAGATCCCATTTGTCAATTTTGGCTTTTGTTGCCATTGCTTTTGGTGTTTTAGACATGAAGTCTTTGCCCATGCCTATGTCCTGAATTGTACTGCTTAGGTTTTCTTCTAGGATTTTTAGGGTTTTAGGTCTTATGTTTAAGTCTTTAGGATATTGTTTTATTCTGATAGTTTCTTCATTAATTTTGAATAGGATTTATCAGTGAAACCATGTGAGCAAGAATTTTATTTGTGAGAAGATTTTTAATTAAAATTCAATTTGTAGATACATATATAGGGGAATTAGAATTTCTTGAGTCAGTTTTAATGTGTTTTTAAATTTTTTATATTGAAATAACTATACTTGCATATGCAGCGTAAGATGTAATATGGAGAGATTTCATATACCCTTTACTCATTTTTCCCAGTGGTAACATCTTGCAAAACCCTAGTACAATACCACAATCGAAACATTGACATTGGTACAGTTACAATACAAAATAATTCCATCACCACAAGGATGCCTCCTGTTGACCTTTTATAGCCACAGCCACTTCCACCCACCCTGCATCCTCCTCAACCCCTGACAATGACTAATCTACTCCATTTCTACACTCTTGTCATTTAAAAATGTTATGTATGTGGAACCATACAGTATGTAAGTTTTGGGGATTGTTCATTTCTCCAGGATAAACACCCAGCAGTGTAATTTCAGCATCATGTTAGTTGTATTTGTTTTTGTTTGTTTGTTTTGAGAAATTGCCAACCATTTTTCAGAGAATCTGTACCATTTTACCATTTTCACCAGTGACATATGGATGATCCAGTTTCTCTGCATCCTTGCTTATTTTCAATGTTGTCACTATTTTTCATTTTAGCCATTCTGTCTGGTGTTAAGGATTTTTCATTGTGGTTTAAATTTGACCACGATTTTGCGCATGTGCTTATTTTCCATCCATGTATCTTCTTCATTGAAATGTCTCTTTGTCTTTTTCCAGTGTTCTAATTGGATTATCTTTTTTACTGCTGTGTCGTGAGTCTTTGTTTATGCTAGATACTCGTCCTTTGTCAGTTATGTGGCTTGCAAACATTTTCTCCTAGGCTGTAGCTTGTCTTTTCATTCTCTTAACAGATTTTTACAGAATAAATGTTCTTAATTTTGATGAAGTCTAGTTTATCAATTTTTTCTTTGATAGATGGTATATTTGCTTTTAAATCTAAGAACTCTTTGCCTTACTCCAGATTTTGAAGTTTTTTTCTATGTATTTTTCTTAGTTTATAGTTTTATATTTTATATTTAAGTCCCTAGTCAATTTTGAGCTAATTGTTGTATAAGTTGTGAAGTTCAAATTGGGGTTTGTTTTCCTTTTTGCTTATAAATGTTTATTCACTCCAGCACTACTTGAAAATTTCTTCGCTATTGAAATGCTTTTGCTCTTTTTTCAAAATCAGATGTGTTTGCATGTGGCTATGTCTGAGTTGTCTAATTGGTTTCATTTATTTATATGTCTATTCCTCCATCAATACATTACAACTAGATTACTGTATATATACATAATGTCTTAAAATCAAGTGAACTGATGCTTCTCACTTTGTTCTTTTCAAGATTGTTTTAGCTATATTAGATCCTATGCATTTCATGTAAATTTTAGAATAGTGTTATCTGTGTGCAGAAAAATTCCTGATGAGATTTTATAGGAATTGTGCTAAACATATATATTAATTTGCAAAGAATTGACATCTTTACTATGTTTAGTCTTCTAAACCATGAACAGGGAATGTTTTCCCATTTATTTAAATCTTCTTTGATTTACTTTATCAGCATTTTGTAGTTTTCAGGGTTATACATCCTGTATATATTTTGTTAGGTTTGCATCTGAGTATTTAATTTTTTAAAAAAACTGTAAATGGCATTGAATTTTTCATTTCGGTTTTCTTATATTCATTACTAATATAGAGAAATATAATTTATTTTTCTATATTCATCTTGTAATCTGTAACCTGACTTCACTTACTGGCTCTAGGATTTTTTTGGTAGATTCTTTGGGATTTTCTAAACAGACCATCATGTCATCTGCAAACAGGAGAGTTTTATTTCATCTTTTATCATATAGTTGCTTTCCACCCCTCCCCACCCCTGACCACCTGCTTTTCTTATCTCGTTGCACTGGCTAAAACTTCTAGCCCATTGTTGAATAAAAGTGTTGAGAGCAAATGTCCTTGCCTTGTTCCCAGTTTTAAGAGAAAAGCATTCAATCTTTTATCATTAGATTTTATATTAACTGTAGGTTTTTGGTCAATGTTCTTTATCAAGTTTAGAAAGTTCCTTTCCATTCCTATTTTTTTCTGAAGTGTTTTTAAATAATGAATGCATGCTTTGGTCTGAATGTTTGCATCCCTTCCAAACTTTATGTTAAAGTGCAATACCTAATGCAGTGTTATTAAAAGGTGTCGCCTTTGAAAAGTGATTAGGTCATGAGGATGGAGCACTCCTGAATTGATTAGTGTTTTTATAAAAGGACTGGAGGGAACTAGCTAGGCCCCTAGCTTTTTAAGTTTTATTACCAAGTATTACCAAGTATATAACATTTGGAATTATCATGTCTTCATGATGAATTAATTAGTAGGAAATGTTGCTCTTTATTTCCAGTGCTCGCTCGCGCTCTGTCTCTCTCTCTCTCTCTCTCTCTCTCTATATATATATATATATATACATATAAAATCTCTAACAAATACATAAAATATATATATTTTTAATATATATATATATATTTTACTAAAATCTACTTTTTGTGGTATTCCTATAGTCACACCAGCTTTCTTCTAATGAATATTTGCATGGTATGTCTTTTTATGTTCAATTTTATCTTTACATTAACACAATATATTTATCTCAGGGTAATTTAACCCAGTCTTTTTAAAACTGTTTCTAAAATGTGTCTACCTTTTATTTTAGTTGATTTGCTTATTTGTGCTTTATGTAATTATTGGTATGATGAGGGGATATGCTATTTTGCTTTTTATCTCCTTTTTTGAATTTATTTTATTATCTCTCTCCCTTTATTGCATTATTTTCTATTTGTCTTTTTCTTCCCTGCCTCCTTGTGTTATTAAAATATTCTTGGTATTTTTAATTCTTGTATTGCATTTTTGATTATATACTGTAATGCTTTTATAGATGTTTTTTCTTGTTGGGTGCATATGTACAGTAGATCTCGGTTAACAATTCTATTGTTCAGCTCGCCTGTATATTCTGCCTAGCTTTTTGCCTGTTTGCAGTATTCACAACCAAAAAGGAAATGTTGAATCTGACACAATGAAGGTGGATATGTCAACTTATCCTTCTAATTTTAAAAATTTATTTAGTTATAAAGATATGTAAAACCCTATATTGTCTTTGCAAATTGTACCTTTTAAAATTATACAGTAACTCTGTCACTTATCTCCTTCATCCCTAATGATGCTTTCCACTGTAAAGTATGTATATTTGATAATTAGATGCCTACATGAGCTGATATGTCTATTGCTAGCCATTCATTTTCAGTCTTTGCATGAAATTCTGTTAGATGTATTATTTAGAAACAATGTGTGTCTATATTTTATCTAGTCTGTCAATCTTTGTCTTATGACTTACCCACCATGCTTCAGATCCCTTGCTTTTCCCCAAGCCCTACAACATATTGATATTATTGAGACCTATAATGCCTGAAAAGTAGCCATTAATCCCATATGGCTATTAAGATTTAAATAATTAAAATTAAATACAATTTAAATATTTTGTTTCTCAGTTACAGAAGCCACATTTCAAGCTTGGTAGCTGTGTATTAGTGGCTACCATATGGAATAGTGAAGACACAGAATAGTTTCATCACAGAAAGTTCTATTGCACAGAACTGATCTAGGCTTTCAAACCAGAGTAATTATGGATGTAATTTCTGGTTTTATTTGGTTTTAATAATTTTATTTAAGATACATAATTTTATTGAGGTATTTGGTTATCTGTTTCATATGTCTCTTGCAGTATATTGTAAATTATCTTTCTTCTAATTTATTAATTTATCCAAAATACTTTTCCAATGGTTCTTTACATAGTTATGTTTCTGTAACCCTGTATTCCTGAGTATATTTTTTAACTAAACCCTTATAACTGAGTGACAATTTGGATGTAAAATCCTAGAGTCTAAGTTCCTTTCCTTCAATATTTTACTATTTTATTTTATTCTTGAATCTATTCCTGCTTCAAAAATTCTGAGATCATGGGTTCTTCCTTTGTTTCTATGTTATAATCCATTTCACTTAGAATTATAGAATTTTTTCTTTGTTTTTGATCTTTTTTTAAAATAATACTTGAAGTTCTGGGGTACATGTGCAGAACGTGCAAGTTTGTTACATAGGTATACACGTGCCATGGTAGTTTGCTGCACCCATCAACCCGTCATCTACATTAGCTATTTCTCCTAATGCTATCCCTCCCCAGCCCCCGACCCCCTGACAGGCCCCGCTGTGCATTGTTCCCCCCACTTCGTGCATGTGTTCTCATTGTTCAACTCCCACTTATGGGTGAGAACATGCGGCGTTTGGTTTTCTGGTCTTGTGTTTGCTGAGAATGGTTTCCAGCTTCATCCATGTTTCTGCAGAGGACATGAACTCATCCTTTTTCAGGGCTGCATAGTATTCCATGGTGTATATGTGCCACATTTTCTTTATCCAGTCTATCAGTGATGGGCATTTTGGTTGGGTCTAATTCTTTGCTATTGTAAACAGTGCCACAATAAACATGTGTGTACATGTGTCTTTTATAGTAGAATGATTTCTAATTTTTTGAACCAGATATTTTTATAATGCCATGATGTTCTTGGAGGCCAGGGTTGTTGTTTTGTGCCTTGTTTTTCCTTCTCTCTTCTTTGGCTTGCCCTGTTTTTTTTTTTTTTCTCAAGTCTAAATAATTTATCTCCATTATTCAAGTATTTCCTTATGTCCATTTTTTGGAAATATCAATTTTTGTAGAATTCATATTTTAATTTTAGCATTTCTACTTCTACCTTGAAAAAGTAATTTTTACTTTTTCTTATTTAAAAAATTTCTTTGCTAATTTTTCTTTTCTTCTTGAATATTTTCTCTATTTGATCTTTTCTGTTTGCTGATTTGTTCCTCAGTTCTATCTATTCTATTATTCATTTTACCTATTTTATCCTGTATTTCAACTATTCCATTTTTTATACCTGAAATGTTCCTTCATTCATTTTTGTTTTTTCTTATGGTTTCATATTTCAAATGTCTATTATGCCTGCTAATATATGTATTGTTATTTTTGGCCCCTCTCTTTTGATATTTATGCTTAGATTGGAATCTATAATGCAGTATATTTTTCTTTTCAAATGTTTGTGCTTCTCAATGTACTGTTTTTCTGGCAAGCAATCTCACTTATACTACTAAGCAATGCATATGGAGGGCAGTGCATATCAGATATTATCAACTGGAAAAGCTTATGGAGCTGGGAGTTGATGAATCCTCCTCATAGGTGTCAAAACCTGGGGACCAGAGTCAATCACTCCCCACCCAGAAATAGAGCTCATCAGATTTTCATCTTTTGTCCTTAGAGAAGCAGAGTGAACAACATAAACTTACTCCTTTTGGAGGTGTAGAGGTGGTGGAGTGAGAAAGCAACTGCCAGAGGTTAGTTTCATTTTCTCTGGTATCACATTGCACAAGGTTTCTCTATTGCCCTAAATTTATCTGAGTCCACTAGGACTAGTTCCAGCTTCTGCAGGTATGCACACAGCACTGTGTCCAAGGCAAAGTTGGCAAGTGGACAGAGAAGCACAACAATGCATTCTTTCTCTCACACAGACTCCCTAAACTGCCTTGTGACCAAACCCAAAGCACCGCACAGCCCAGGGTCCAAAATTAAACCCACTCCCGTTCCCACATCCTCTAGGGCTTTTTTTTTTTTCCATTTCTCAGTACTTTCTGAGACTAAAGAAAAAGACCACTGTGAAAAATGAGCAATTTGCTTTAAACCATTGAATTCTTTTTAACCAAGGCAAATATAGACATATTTTCTTTTTTCATTAAATTTACTTTACAACTACATCATTCAGTTGAGTGGGTCATTAAAAACCCCCCTTTTAGTATAAAACTAAGTTATACCAGCCTAGCTACCTTTCTTCTTCTTTACTTCTCTATTTTGTGTTTTAAAAAGAAAACAGAATTCTAAACTGACAGTTCTTGTGGCTTTAGTGGTGAGACACTGTTGCACAGTTTCACAAATTGCTGATGCAGGGGTTATTTGAGGTCATCTGAGTCAGTATTTATAGGATCTATTTGTGAAAGAATCTCCAGTTGCAACAAAGTAAAGGATGCTGGGGTTACTTCAGAAGCCTATGTCTAGCAAATAAGCATACAAAAAATACTCAACATCATATGTCATTAGGAATTGTAAATTGAAACGGTAATGAAATACCACTACTAGAATGGCCAAAATCCAGAACACTGATAGCACCAAATGCTGGTAAGGATGTGGAGCAACAGAAACTCATTTCTTACTGGTATAAAAGTAAAATGACACAGCCACTTTGGAAGACAGTTGGGCAGTTTCTTAAAAATCGAAACATACTCTTAACAATCCAGCATTAGCACCACTTAGTATTTACCAAAAGGAGTTGAAAACTTACGTCCACACAAAAACTTGAACTGGAATATTTATACAAGCTTTATCCATAATTGCCAGAACTTGGATGCAATTAAGATGTCTTTCAGTAGGTAAATACCACATTAATAAATACACTGCAGAATGTAGGGGTGAAATTTTTACCTGTACCCTTTAGAGTTTGTTTTTTCAACTGGTCCTGAAGATTAAATTGATATAAAACAGATAAACAGGAGAAAAACATACAAATTTATATAATGCAAGTTTTTTCTAAGTATCTAAAACTGCTCTAAAATACAGTCTATTTTTAAAAAGCCATGTCTTTGGTGCATGGTCATAGGAATGAACCTCAAATGAATGAAAGGACAGAGAGCTGCGCCTATTATGAGTCTCCCAAAATGCTTTGGATTCTGCTACAGTCAGGAACATTTTCTTATTTATGCTTGATATTTTTATACAAAGTTTTTTAGCAACCACCAGGAGGGAAATCGTAACCTCAAGCCTGAATATTTTCTTTTATTCATGATTTACAAGCTGATCTTTTCAAGATGATTTGCCTTTTTTTTTTTTTTTTTTTTTTTTTTTTTTTTTTTTTTTTTTTGAGACGAAGTTTCGCTCTTCTTGCTCAGGCTGGAATGCAATGGCACGATCTGGGCTCACCGCAACCTCCGCCTCCCGGGTTCAAGTGATTCTCCTGCCTCAGCCTCCTGAGTAGCTGGAATTACAGGCGTCCACCACCATGCCCGGCTAATTTTTTTTTTTTTTTTTTTTTTTTTTGTATTTTTTGTAGAGACGGGGTTTCTCCATGTTGGTCAGGCTGATCTCGAACTCCCGACCTCAGGTGATCCGCCTGCCTTGGCCTCCCAAAGTGCTGGGAGGATTACAGGCGTGAGCCACCGCGCCCGGCCGATTTGCCTTTTTAAAACATTTTACTTTGTAGAACTACCACTGGATCCAGCAATCCCACGACTGGGTATCTACCCAAAGGAAATGAAGCCATTTTGTGAAGAAGGCACATGTACATGCACGTTTATAGCAACACAACTCACGATTGAAAAGATAAGGAACCAACCTAAATACCCATCGACCAATGAGTGGATAAAGAAAATAGGATATATATACCCTATGGAATACTACTCCATCATAAAAAGGAATAATGTCTTTTAAAGCAACTTGGATGGATCTGGAGTCCATTATTCTAAGCGAAGTCACCCAGAAATGGAAAATCAAATACCCTGTGCTAAGTGGAAGCTAAGCTGTGAGGATGCAAAGGCATAGGAATGATATAATGGACTTGGCAAACTTGGGGAGGTTAGGAGGGGAGTGAGGGATAGAAGGACCATATGTTGGGTACAGTGTACACTGCTCATGTGACGGGTGCATCAAAATCTCAGAAATTACCACTGAAGAACTTATCCATGTAACCAAACACCACCTGTTCCCCAAAAACGGCTGTAATAAAAATAAAACGTAATAATTATATTCCAGGTAAAGTCAGAGGCTTTAGCAGTACCACCAGTTAAATATCCTATGTTTAGAATTTGAAAATTCTTTGGATAAAAAGTTGACATTAAAACATAAATTTGTGAATTTGAATTTTTGTAATCAAATTACTTTTGCTATTTTGGATGCTAATTTGCATGAATAATCAAGATCAACAGTTACAGCATACAATTAATCTCTTAAGATAATAGTAGGGATAAGATGTTGGTAGCCAACTACGGCTGAGATATTTCCATTAAATCTTTGGTTCTTAAGAGTACACATTAGATTCATCTCTAGAACTTACTAAAATATGTCTCGATTCCTTCCCTCTGTGTTCAGACTTTTTTGGTATAAGTTGGTTGATATAAAATGGTTCTTGACATATTTTGTCAAGAACCATTATTACATGAACTCTTTCAACAATGATTTTTAGAAAATGAAATATATATATATATTTCATTTTATATATATATGTAACTTTACTGTTTCTTTTACTCCATGCTGGATTGATTACAAATAAAATAAAGGGTAAGAGAACAAATATTGTAACACCCTTATATATACTTTAGTCACCAGAAAAGATCATCCAATATGCCTAGGAATCACTCTGTAGGAAAATAGATTCAGTTCCTCAAATAATCAACTGAGAATCTTTAAAAATTAATGATTAGGCAGTGATAAAAAAAAATGTAACCAATGTCACTAAAGCCACTGTGTTTTCAGATATTGAATTCCCTCAAAGGAAAATTTAAAGATGCTATGATGTATATTAAAAATTTGTAAGTATTCTAAAAGTAGGTGAAGATAACTTGTACTTGTTCAGTGATGATATGAATAGCCAAGCTATTACTTGGCTTCCAAATTCAGGATATGAAGCTCATATCCATTATTCCATTACCCTGAGCAGTGCTGAAAGTTATTGATGAAAAGGTTGAGAGGGTGTTCTAATTTGAGCCTATGTCTTGCTTCCTGCTGGGGTTTATTTATGGCTGTGTGCGTGACTGCAGTGTGGTTAGGGCAGGCAGCCAAGAGACTGTATCCATGAAGTACTGAGGGGCTCCCAGGGTGAGAGTCAGCCAAAAGGTACAGACAGGTTCTCTAGTTGGATACAACAGCAACACCATCCTGAGTGCAAATTTTAGGTCTTAGAAAGAGCTATGCTCAGTCTTATCCATTAATTTTTATTCACTTGGCTGATTTTGTTTTGTTTATGTGGTTTTGCTGTCTTCCATGATGTTATGTTTGTTCTTTATAGACACTGTGAGTCTCATATAAATCCTGTTTACTTCTCTTGTTTACTGTTTTATTCTTAGATAGTTTGGAGCTCATATTTATCAAACACGTAGGGCTGTATATTTTATATTTCACAAGTCTCATCTGACCCATGGCTTTATGGTTTCTAGAACTTTCTTGCTTTCTAATGTTCTTAAATGTTCATTTTTTGGGGATGTTATACTTTTCTAAATCTCCTGAATTTGTGTATGTACAAATATGTATGTACCTTTGATGAAACATGATGTATATATAAATACCTAAACATATTCAAAAATAACAATTTTTGGTTTTCTATAGTCCTGATGATCTGCTTACAGTTTCCTGAACATGTCATAGCCCTTCTGGAATCATGACTTTGCAAGGCTGTTATTTAACTCCATTATTTTCTAGAAGAATTTTCTCTTTTTCCTTTATAGGTCTGATAAATTGCAGAGTTCAAGATTTAAATGACACCTCTGAGAAACTTCTCATGCCTTCTCTTGGTAAACATTTACTCTGTGCTTTCTTGTACTCACATTTTAGCAATTTATTTTAGTGATTATTTTATTTCTATATTTATGTCAGTCTCTAGAGCTAGGATGTGAATCCCTGGACAGCAGGGAAAGAGGTTAATCTTTCTAGCTCCAGTGTCCACTTAGTAAATAGAGACTTTGTAAATGTTTGTATTACAGAATTAAAACAACCAGATAAGTGTAAATTACACAATGTATTCAACTCAGAATCTTGATGGAAGACTTTTGTTAGCTGATTTATTGAGTACTTATTTCCCAGGCTCTCTGCTAATCACTAGTAACAAGAGGGGAAAAATGAGAACTGATTTTCAGGAGTAGAAAATGAAGAGGCATAAGATTTGACTGCAGCAGAATGGCTATTACTAAAAAGTCAACAACGGATGATGGCAAAGCTCTGGAGAAGGAATGCTTTTACATTATTGGTGGGAGTATAAATTAGCACAACTCTTGTGGAAGATGGTGTCACGATTGCTGAAAGACCTAGAGGCAGAAATACCATTCGACCCAGCAATCCCATTACTACCATTACTAAGTACATACCCAAAGGACTAGAAATCGTTCCGTTAAAAAAAGACACATCCACTGTCTGCATTGCAGAACTCTTCACAATAGCAAAGACATGGAATCAACCCAAATGCCCATCAGTGATAGACTGGATAAAGAAAATGTGGTACATAAGCGACACGGAATACTATGCAGTCATAAAAAGAAATGAGATCATGTCTTTTGCAGTGACATGGATGGAACTGGAGGACATTATTTTTAGCAAACTAAGCCAGAAACAGAAAACCAAGTATGGCATGTTCTCACTTATAAGTGGGAGCTAAATGATGAGAACAAATGGACATATGCAGGGAAACAACAAACATTGGGGCCTGTCAGAGGGGTTTGGGAGGAGGGAGAGGATCAGAAAGAATTGCTAATAGATGTTGACCTTAATACCTGGGTGATGGAATGATATGTGCAGCACACCACCATGGCACCTGTTTAATTACCTATGTTACAAACCTGTACATCCTGCACATGTACCTCTGACGTTAAAATAATAGTTGGAAATGAAAAAATTTAAAAAAGATTTGACTGCAATTTCAGATACTTTCATTGGAAACATTGCCTAGAAGAATTTGTTGCTGGAGATAAAGTAGAATTCTCATACTTAATAATATAGTATTAAATGTGCTTCTCTGTGCAAAATAGTTTTGCTGCAGGCAGTGTGGTTGTGTGGAAGGACGTAAGATTCCTGTGCAACACTGTCACAAATGTTAAGTGATATTATACATGCACACATACAAACATACAAAAATACAAACTTGCATAAATCAGAATGTGCTACTGTGTACTTTTGTTATTACCTTATGATATCCTTTCTTTAAGAAATAATCAAATTTGAAATTGGCTATGATTTTATTTTCTAAAAGTTATATGACTTCAGTCCATATTAATTTCCCCAAAATATGAATCCAGGGTCTTTGCACAATGCAGCCTCGGATCTATGACAGTATTTTATTTGGCCCAGAAGTTCTGACTGAGATTCAACTTAATGTAAGATGAGAAAACTGAATAGGATTACGGAGAAAACTCTAAAAGCATGTCAGAGGGAGAATAAAAGACCAAGGAAAAAAGACTCGGCTGGGCACAGCAGCTCATGACTGTAATCTCAGCACTTGGGGAGGCTGAGACAGGAGGATGACTTTAGCCCAGGAACTTGAGACCAGCCTGGGAAACATAGGGAGACCCTGTCACTAAAAAATATTTTAAAATTATCCAGGTGTAGTGGTGCATGCCCATAGTTACAGCTACTCTGGAGGCTGAGGTGAAAGGATCACTTGAGCCCGGAAGGTCGAGGCTGCAGCGAGTCATGATCATGCTGCTGCACCTCAGCCTGGGCAACAGAGAGAGACGTTGTCTCAAAAACTCACCAACGAAATAGGTACTCACCAACTAAATATGTACTCACCAATGAAATATGTACTCACCAACTAAATATGTACTCACCAATGAAATATGTACTCACCAACGAAATATGTACTCACCAACGAAATATGTACTCACCAATGAAATATATACAAACAGCAAATAATTCTTTCCCCAAACCTTACTTTCTGCTCAAACAGCAAGTAATTCTTTCCCCAAACCTTACTTTCTGCTCAGAGACATATGACACAATAGACTGTTCAGAGAGGGTCTTGGTGCTGACAAGCCCAACAATGGAATCCTCCTTCAGGTAGGCACTGACGGATTACATGTTACTTACCTTTCTAGATGATGGACATTTCCCTCTTTTCTCTTTATATTTTCATGTTCCCCTTACATGTTTCTTAGAAAATCCTCTTTGGGGCAGGGCGCAGTGGCTCATGCCTGTAATCCCAGCACTTTGGGAGGCCGGGGTGGGGGATCCGGAGGTCAGGAGTTCGAGACCAGCCTGGCCAACATGGTGAAACCCTCTCTACTAAAGACACAAAAAATTAGCCAGGTGTGGTGGCGCATGCCTGTAATCCCAGCTACTCGGGAGGCTGAGGCAGGAGAATTGCTTGAACCCAGGAGGCGGAGGTTGCAGTGAGCTGAGATCACGCCATTGCACTCCAGCCTGGGCAACAAGAGTGAAATTCTGCTGAAGAAAAAAAATATCCTCTTTGAATATTGGTAAGTCATACATTTTTAATTTCATTTTATAGGGGAGTAAATGTACAGATGCTCAACAAATTGAAATTATTTGAATAAAGCTAAAGAACTAGTTTTTGGCAGAGCCAGGAGGACTGTCTATGTTTCATTTTCTGTGTGTGGCTTACCCTCCTGTACCATAAACTGACTTTTCTATCTCTTATTCTCTTGTCTTTATATTTCTGCTACATTTTTCTTCCCTTATTTCCTATCTGAGACTGTAGCTTTCCAGTGGATCTACTCAGCCCTGCCATGGGCACAAAAGAACTGATGGAGTCTTGCCAGGAACTGGCTCCTGCAGGCTCCATTTCAACTATAGTTACAACATGTCTCAAGAGACCCACGAATCTCAGAGAGCTATTGCACAGCAGTTAGAGAGATCTAGGCCAATTTGCAACACATATTGATGTACAAGGGAACAGAATTATCTGCTGAGACACAGCACTTGGCCTGTGAATTGGAGTCTTCTCTACGAGCAATGCAACAACTTTTGCGGTTTAGCAGCTGATGCCTGCTTTCTCAAAAGCTATTGGGACATCAGGAGGGGACCGTTATCTCTAGTCATATCATCATCATTTTATTTTTCATTTAGATACATTTCTGAACTTCCTTAAATTGTTGTTCCCATCAGGATTGCACAGCTAAGATTTCAACATTGAGCCCGAGGCCTCTGCTTGGTCAACTAAGAACAAGAAAGAAACAATGGATGTGGTTCTCATGAAGAAGAGAGGGACAATAACTGATTTAAATGAGGTTCTAAAGTACTAGGAATAAAGTATGTATCATTATCAATTTTAAAACAGGTTTGCTATCAAAAAAGTGTAAATTTAAAAAGTATAAAGCAGGAGAAAAACAATGTAAATTCGAATGATGATGTGGAGCAATGGAAATTATGTCCAGCCATCTCAAGTAGAAAATAGATTAAAAGATTACTAGGTTATTTAGCCTTAAAAATAAATGAAATGCTGATACATGCTATAATATGGATGAAACTTGAAGACATGATGCCAAGTGAAATAAGCCAGACACATAGATGGAAAAATACTGTATAATTCCATTGATAG
Organism: Macaca thibetana thibetana; assembly: GCF_024542745.1. Lineage (NCBI taxonomy): Eukaryota > Metazoa > Chordata > Mammalia > Primates > Cercopithecidae > Macaca > Macaca thibetana. The sequence goes on from NC_065585.1 coordinate 119,178,486, forward strand.
GAGCTACCTAGAATAGACAAATTCAGAGACAAAAAGTGGAATAGAGGTTACCAGAGTTTGAGGGGAAAATGTAATAGGGAATTATTGTTTAGTGGGTATAGAGTTTCTGTTTGGAATGAGGAATGGGTCCTGGAAATAGATGGTAGTGGTGGTTGAACAGTACAGTGAATGTACTTATGTCACTGAAATTGTATACTTAAGACTGGTTAAAATGATAAATTCAACATCATGTATATTTTACCACAATAAAGTACAATATTTGAGTTAAAAAAAATTTAGGTAGCTGAAGGACTCAATATGAGGACTGGAGAACCAAACTTGGTAGCTATGCAATTAGGAATTCCAGCCTGTATTGTGGAGCTGAATAATACAGAATGTCTCTCTCACCCTTGCCACTGTCACTTAACTGACACTGCTAATACTCTTTGCACCACATCAGCCTTGAACCAGCAACTGGAGCTAGTCTCAAGACTTCCTGAGGAACTCAGCCTTATTATGACATCCTGCATCACCAAAGATAATTCTCTGTAATTTCTGCTTTATATTACATACTTCTGATTCAAAGTTCTGGGAGGGGGCATCTGAAAGTTAGATCCTTGGCCATAACTATGTCATAGGTGCAAAAGAGGGTGGGCCAGGTGCTGTGGCTCAAGCCTGGAATCCCAGTACTTTGGGAATCCAAGGCAGGCAGAACACTTGAACCCCGGAGTTCGAGACCAGCCTGGGCAACATGGCAAGACCCCTTCTCTACAATAAATACAAAGATTAGAGTGTGGTGGCACAAGCCTATGGTTCAGCTACTTTGGAGGCTGAGGTGGGAGGATTGCTTGAGCCTGGGAGGTTGAAGTCACAGTGAGCCAAGATCATGCCACTCTACTCCAACCTGGGGCAAGAAAGCAAGACACTGTCTCCAGGAGAAAAAAAAAACAATCTGGTAACAACATGCAGAATACTTCCAGTTGCCACTACAAATAGCAAAGGAGTTATATCTCCAAGATGTGCAATGTGGGAATCCTGTAAGCAAGGAAAGGTGTTAAGATAGGCATTCTCATTCTTAATATCTGCCTATGTAGAAACAGTTTCATAAATTACTAATGGAAATTTAAATTCATATATGCCTACTAGAGAAAAATTTTTGCAAAGTGTAGCAAAAAAGTTGGAAAACTTCCAGGGAGCTAACCAACATAGAGTGCTATCCAAAGGAATTAAGAAGTAATAGATGTTTGGTGTGGTGGATCACACCTGTAATCTCAGTGACTTGGAAGGCTGAGGCAGGAGGATTATTGAGTCTAGGAGTTGGAGACCAGCCTGAGCAATGCAATGAAACCCAGACTCCAAAAAAAAAAAAAAAAAAAAAAAAAAAGCCTTGTTTGGGGCTGCACAGGTCCCCATTAAGCACAGAAGAACTTATCTCCCAATTGTTGGCTGTGCTACCTGCAGACAGCCATTAACTTGCCTTTGAAAATGCTTTCACTAAATACAGTCATCTTGCCCAAAGTCACAGCTCTTTCGAGAGCAATTTGTACCTGTGACTAGTTGACATGAGGGAGTAAAAGCTTTTCCCTTTTACCTCAACTTGGCTGCATTCTGAAGGATTACCCAGGTTTAGGGCTGGGTGGGCCAGCTAAAGCCTTCTTTGAGGCAGCCTCATTCCCAACTCCTCCAGCCTAATCCTGCTTTCTCCCATTCCATTAAACAAATACGGGACCTGACCTGAAAGCATTCCATAATAAACTTCCTGCATGCTAAAATCCATCTCAGATTCTGCTTGCTGAAGAACCCAAACTGTGATACAGAGAACTGCCTGAAGATGGTATATACACCATTGTTCATCACTGCATTATTTTAGCCATAAACATTTTGGAGAACGGACTTCATTGTTGAATCAGATATTAAGTAAAGCATTATTCATTCATAAAATAGTATTGATGGCTGCATAATCTCATATATTTGTGTCATTACTAACAAAATTAAAAGTAATACAAATAGCATAAATATTAATTATATACCAGACATAAAAGAGAGGAAAAAGTCATATTTCTAAGTGTTAATAGAAATCATACTTGGTGAGATGAGGAAAAATTTTTATGTTAGTACTTTCACTTGTATCCCAACTTTTCTACATTAAGCATATATCATTTTTAAATTGTTTTTTAAATTTTACTTTCAGTTCTGGGATACATGTGCAGAACATGAAAGTTCGTTACTATAGGTATACATGTGCCATGGTGGTTGGCTGCAACCACCCCCCCACCCATCATCTACATTAGGTATTTCTCATAATGCTATCCCTTCCCTACCCTCCCACTCTCCAACAGGCCCCGGTATGTGATGTTCACCTCCCTGGGTCCGTGTGTTCTCTCATTGTTCAACTCCCACTTATGAGTGAGAATATGCAGTGTTTGGTTTTCTGTTCCTGTGTTAGTTTGCTGAGAATGATGGTTTCCATGTCCCTGCAAAGGACATGAACTCATCCCTTTTTATGGCTGTATAGTATTTCATGGTGTATATGTGCCACAGTTTCTTTATCCAATGTATCATTCATGAGCATTTGGGTTGGTTCTAAGTCTTTGCTTTGTGAACAATGCCACAATAAACATACGTGTGCATGTGTCTTTAGAGTAGAATGATTTACAATCCTTTGGGTATATACCCAGTAATGGGATTGCTTGGTCAAATGGTATTTCTGGTTCTAGAACCTTAGTGAATCGCCACACTGTCTTTCACAATGGTTAAACTAATTTACAATCCCACCAACAGTGTAAAAGCATTCCTATTTCTCCACATCCTCTCCAGCATCTGTTGTTTCCTGACTGTTTAATGATCGCCATTCTAACTGGCATGAGATGGTATCTCGTTGTGTTTTTAATTTGCATTTCTCAAATGACCAGTGATGAGCTTTTTTTCATGTTTTGTTGGCTGCATAAATGTCTTCTTTTGAGAAGTGACTGTTCATATCCTTCACCTACTTTTTGATGGGATTTTTTTTTTCTTGTAAATTTAAGTTCTTTGTAGATTCTGGATGTTAGCCCTTTGTCAGATGGATAGATTGCAAAATTTTTCTCCCATTTTGTAGGCTGCCTGTTCACTCTGACGATAGTTTCTTTTGCTGTGCAGAAGCTCTTTAGTTTAATTAGATTCCATTTGTCAATGTTGGCTTCTGTTGCCATTACTTTTGGTGTTTTAGTCATGAAGTCTTTTCCCTTGCCTACATCCTGAATGGTATTGCCTAGGTTTACTTCTGGGGTTTTTATGGTTTTAGATCTTACGTTTAAGTCTTTGATCCATCTTGAGTTAATTTTTGTATAAGGTGTAAGGAAGCGGTCCAGTTTTAGTTTTCTGCAATGACTAGCCAATTTTTCCAACACCATTTATTAAATAGGGAATCCTTTACACATTGCTTGTTTTTGTCAGGTTTGTCAAAGTTCAGATGGTTGTAGATGTCTGGTGGTGTTTCTGAGGCCTCTGTTCTGTTCCATTGGTCTATCTCTCTGTTTTGGTACCAGTACCACGCTGTTTTGGTTACTGTAGTATCATTTGAAGTCAGGTAATGTGATGCCTCCAGCTTTGTTCATTTTTTTTTTTTTTTTTTTTTTTTTTTGGGGGGGATGGTGTCTTGCTCTGTCACCAAGGCTAGAATGCAGTGGCACGATCTTGGCTCACTGAAACCTCCGTACCCTGGGTTCAAGTGATTCTCCTGCCTCAGCCTCTTGAGTAGCTGGGATTTACAGGTGCCTGCCATCCTGCTTGGCTAATTTTTGTATTTTTAGTAGAGACAAGGTGTCACCAACTTGGCCAGGCTGGTCTCGAACTCCTGACCCTCGTGATCCTCCCAAAGTGCTGGGATTATAGGCGTCAGCCACCGAGCCTGACCAAGCATACATCTTTTCATAGAAGAAAATTAAATAAGTATTTTACATTTGTGATTTGTCCAGATTTTAAAATAACATTGTCAAACTATTTAAAGTAACAAATAGTTTTAACTTTGTGTGAGGTGGGAGCAACATAAACAACTTAGTCATCTTAGTCATTTAATATTGAGATGTCAGATATATCCCAAGAGTATGGACTTTAATATGAGGTGAAGGAGATAAACAGTTTAATGTTCACAAGAAGTTGCCTTCACAATAAATTATATACCATAATTTTCATGCTTAGGAATTTTTTATAACAATAGTATTCGCTTAGCATACTGCTAACAGTAATAGTGATATTGTATTAGTGTTGGGCATTGTAGCAGACTACCCAGGCCTAGTTGCTAAAAAGTGTCTAACATTGTCAAGTGAAGGCCTTTTTATGGAAGCCGCAAAAGAGACAAGGTGAATTCAAGGGCAAATGTACCAATGTGGCTACAGATTTTGTTAGAGGTGCTTTTTCCTGAGTTAGGATCTTCCCTGACAAGGTGGATCTCAGTATCTCCACACAGCTATGCCAGTCTTGCATTGGCCCACTTTGGAGAGAGAAAAAAATTGAGAAGAAAAGAATATGCAAGACTTGCTTATCACCCCAACCATTTCCATATTGTTCCATATTACATTCAGATACTAGTGCATGCATATTATTTAACTTACGCTCAAGAGATGGATTCTATGAACAAAGACATATAATGAAAGAATATTAAAAGCCTGATATTAATAATATTGGATGCACCAACTGAAAAATAGCAATATAACACTTAAGAAATAAGGGTGTCTTTGAATGATGGGGAACATACTAGTCAAGTGGCTGAGAAAGCATGTACTTCTGAAAAACATTTACTCTGGGAAGCAGTAATAAGGTTTATACACATTTTGCTTTAATTTTTAAAATGATATCTGGAAATGGAAGTTAAAAACAGTTAATTGGTTAGCCTTTATAAAATTAAACTGATAGGAAAGAAGAGAATGTTATTAAGTAAACAAGAGAAACAACTATAAATTTTGAAATTAGTGAACAGGAGGACTGACAGTACAGAACATAAAAACCAGTAATTTGGAAGATAAACTTAAGGAATTATCCCAAAATACCAAGGAAATACAAAGTGAGAAAGAATGTGATAAATGAGAATACTAGCTATCAGAGATTTCAAGTGAATCCTCGGTGCTAGTAAAGAAGGGAGAACAAATGGAAAAGACTAGAGACACAGAAAGGAAAAAAAGTTTTGCAGTGATGAAAGCCTATTAAATACAGTTAATTATACCTAAACCTGTCTGGACCATTTGAAACATGATATGGCTTGGCTCTGTGCCCATCCCCCCAAATCTCATTTTTTAATTGCTATAATCTCCACATGTTGAGGGAGGGACCTGGTGGGAGGTGATTGGATCATGGGGGTGGTTTCCCCCATGTTGTTGTCGTGATAGTAAATTCTCAAGAGATCTGATGGCTTTATAAGTGTTTGACAGTACCTCCTTCACACACATCTTCCACCATGTAAGATGTTCCTGCTTCCTCTTTCATCATGATTGTAAGTTTCCTGAGGCCTCCTCAGCCATGTGGAACTGTGAGTCAATTAATCCTCCTTTCTTTATAAGTTACCCAGTCTCAGGTGGTATTCTTTATAGCCATGTGAAAACAGACTCATACAAAATGTTTGTTCTCTACTTCCTTGTGTCAGCTGTCTATTGCTGCATAACAAATATCTCCAAACCATAACAACTTAAATAAAACAACTCATATTAATTATCATACGGTTTCTGTGGGTGTGTAATCTGGACAAAATTCAGCTGCATCCTCTACTTCAGGGTGTCTCACAAGGCTGAAGTCAAGATTCAACTGGGAAGGAACCTAATTCCAAGCTTATTCAGTGGTTGTTGGCAGACTTAACTTAATTTATGGGTCATTGAACTCAGGGGCTCATTTTCTTAATGGCTGCTAGCCAGAAGCCACCTTCAATTCCTTAACACATAGTAGTGATTTCCAATGTGAATAGTAAAATCTTAATTATAATAATAACCCTTTCCATATTCTGATTGCAAACAACTAAAATTTGCTTTTTTTCCATGCATACTTCATTATTTTTTTAAAAAGCTAAAAGCATTCCCAAAGCCCATATAAAAGCAGCAATTTGGTGAGTTATAATAAGTAGACAAACACTATGGTATCTTAGTCTTAGAGTAACTGGATAAAAACACAATTTCACAATTTAACCTAATAATGTTACTGTTTTAAAGTAGAGAAGGTAAAAATAATGATAAAAACACATTCGGTGGCATATCTGAGGTGGCTAAATGTCAAATAAGCAGAATTCCCTTAAAGTTAGAAAGTTATGGCTGTAAGTGTGGAAACAGTATTGTGAAATCAAAGTCTGTTCTAAACTCCTCTGCAGTTCAGCTGAAAGGGAAACATTGTAGGACTTGGATTCACAGTTCCATGATAAAATACCGGTTTTCCTGTCATTGTACTGCATTATTTCTCTTCAAAAAGGAATTGTGTATCTGCATCAGAGACCTGGTGACATCATTTAGGAACTTGCAGGAATGTTCACATGCCACTGCTTGAGAGTGTATGGTTTAGTTTTTGCTTGGGTTATAGTACATGGCTTGTTGAGGATTCACAGGTTTAAGATTTCCATTCCATCAGTATAAAAAAGGATTATATGAATCGATTACTGGGGACAGGTGTTAAACACACACACACACACAGAAAAGGCTCATAAGTTGGTCACAAGTACACAATGGCTTTCCAGGAAATAGGGATTTATTTCCGGGTCAGGGGAGAGTCTTCTGAAACATCACAGGGCAGATAAAGCTCTACTTTTTAAGTTGTTCTTGTGCAAATGCCACATGGAAAGAAAACCTCTATCCTTGACAGTGATTTGATCAGTGGATTCTTGATTTCCTGAGGATTGAGATTCACTTTTGAGGCCAGAGTGAACTCATCTAGAACCTCATACTGCAAGGGTAAATGAACCATAAAGTTCCTCATGAAGAGACAGGCCTGTGGGGACGAGGTGAGTGATGGAAATTGGTGAAGCAGACAAATACAAGAAAAACTGTAGCTGTGAAGACGAACTAAAACATGTTCCCTGATTATGGAAATAACTACTTTACCAGTTAGGATGATCTCTGTTGAAAAATGAGAGAAAATCCAACTCAAATGGCCTAAACAACAAGGAAAATTTATGGCTCATATAACAAGGAGTACCAAGAAAGTGTGAGGTGACTCCAGCAGTCATTAATCTACCAATTCAATGACATCATTGAAAGGCCAGGTTTTATTCTTTTCATCTTTCTGCTCTATCTATCTTCTTCAGCCTTCATAATCACAGTGTGGAGTGCAGCAATACCAGGTAGAGTATTCAGATGCCCATATCTGGAAAAATTTGCCAGAAATGTCCTAACAAATTCCTCTCTTGTCTTATTGAGAAAAAAAAGGGCATGGAGGGGGGTGGGGAATAAAATCATCTCCAAGTCAACTACTAGCAAGGAAAAAATGAGGTTATTATAATTGACTTAAAGTGACAGGTATTTATCCATGAAATGGAGATATTTTTTCCTAGAAGTGGGCAGGTGAACAAAATTAGGGTTCTAAAAGCAAGGAAGGAAGGGGATTATTTGGTAGGCAACCAATAGTGTTTGCTATGTTACCCATCAACTAAGCTGACGGTTGCTATGGGCAATGTAATTCTATTGTTGACAAAGCATCGGATTACTTTTTGATTACATCTGACAACGCTGAGAATCTGGATGTTTATGCAAGATCTCTCAATTTTTAAATATTAGCAACACATTCAAAACATTTAAAAGTACTATGTGTCCAATGTCATTCAGACCAAATAAAATATATTTGCAGTGCAAACATGGCCTACAGGTCACCAGTTTGCAACTTCTGGTTTATCGATTAATTTAACTAAAATTTTCTCCATTTAAAAAGTGAAAACCACTTTAACCATGCCAGTAATTAATTATACAAATATATATGATAAAACATTTTTTAATTCATAGTTTTACTAAATTGTAGAAAACCTCAAATGGTATAGCTAATAATGATTTCAGAAGCTAATGTAGGAAAGAGATCCACAAAACAGAACGTTTACATCATTTTCTTAGCTGAGATTCTAATTTGACAAGTTAATGGTTAAAGCAATCAAGATGTTGCTACTCATTTAATGGATGTATGATTTTTCTTATTCCTCCAAGATTAGTGTAATGTTTTTACGTTTTGTTTTCATTAGAGAATCAATTCCTATTAAAGATTTTAACTTCCCAGATATTTCTTTACAATCATTTTCCTTCTTATAAGAATGGATAATTGAAATTTTTAAACTCATGCAAAGGTTCTCAGGCATATGCCCCTCTTGAAAATTCTCTTTAGTCTCTTCAAAGTCTAACATGAATCAGAAAATATTAACCTTCTTGAGTCAAGAGCAAATACTAGTGAAAAATAAGTGTATTTCTCTGCCATCCAGATTTTCCAGTTTTCCAAGTTGATAATTGAGCCATCAGTTCTTGCTTAGCTGTTGCCTCATGCTTTTGGATTTGAGTCCTAAAAAAGACAGAACTTTTAAATGATCAACTTTCTTCAAAAATTTAGATATTTATTATGAAACTGAACTATGAAGAAATTAAAATTAATTATCTGAAGTCAGTTTCTATTTCATAGGTCACTTGATACAGCAAAAATGAAGCAGAAACGAGAGAGGATAGGAAGGGAGTGAGAAAAACACCACATGAAGTTCTAAATATCTATCTGGTAATTAGCATAATATGGAGAAGGTGTAGGGGACCTTCTCCATATTAGGTAGAGTTATAGGATACTAACTCTATAGAAGGTTTCTTCTCATGTTCATCCTTACGGAATATTTCTGAGAAAATAAATAATATTGGTGTCTACATAGCTTTCTAGCTGAGGCCCTTCTAATTTCTCTCTTTTTAATTGTTGGCCATACTCAGAAGGAAGACATTCATGTCAGCACCCATCTCCAAATCATACAGATACTGTTCTTAGTAAATTTTTTCTAAAAAGACAGGTGGGCCTTCTCTTCTTGATAGTAGGAGATAATACAAGAAGATAATTTGGCTATAGATCTCTCACCTTAGGTGTAGATGTTCACTTATCGTTGAAAAGAGTAGAGGGAAGTGCTTTTGTATCTTTATGCTACATTAATTATAAAAATGGTATATCATTAGAAATGCTATGCTTGTCCCATCTTGGCTATATTTATTTCCTTAATGAAATTATTTCTTACCTCTTCTTCACTCATTTAAATTCTCCCCAACTTTCAGGGTCCAGTTCAAATTCCAACTACTCAATCAATGAATATTCATCCTACTTTAACCACTCCGAACCCACTGAATTTCTCCTCACCATATTTTTCTTGTCAGTGTCACTCATCTTGGGTGATACTACAAGTAACAGTTGAGGAATCAAGTACTCCATTTTTACATGACTTGTTTTCTCACTAAAAATGTGAAATTCCTTGAAAGATAAAAACCTTAAATTTTGGTCTTTCTTATTTACCCACAGCAGAATACCAAGTACAAGAAACATGGTCAGGAGCCATTTAAGGAGTAAATGTACTGCAATTTTTACTTCATGAGCACCTGACTTTTATTCCAGGTTGGCTTCTATATCACCTGTTTTTCATACCCTACCTCCTACAGAAAACTATGACTAATAATAGACCTTATTCTATCTATAATATATATATATAATGTAAAATATCACATAATACAATTTTATCTCCTCTTAAATAAGCATCTAGAAATGAATCTTTGAAGGAGACATTTTACCTCACACAGCAGAGCTATTTATCATTTCTCAATAATTACATAACAGTAACGCTTTTATAATGAAACATCAATACCCATACTAATTTATAGACAGTAAGTGGGCCTTGCTTTTTTAGATATCCCTGGGACAAATGTGCTGTGATATCTCCAGTGAACCTCAAGAGCACACATCCTGATAAATAACCCATGCATTTGGAGACAGCATTCACAATGAGCAGAAGAGACATTAAAAATTCACCAGTGACTACCTGATACTTACAAGGAAAGAAGATGATCTAGGTGCAGGAATTGGAGGTGGTGAAAAATCTGGCTTTGTAATTAGCTAGTAAAAGGATAAAAAAATTAAATTCAAAGATTGGGTCCTGAAAATAGGTGCGCATGAAAAGGCTTATATCATTTTCAGAAATGGAGAAGCCGTGACCCCACCCATGAGAATATTGTAAACATACGAGTTTGATTGCTTTCATTTAGTTGCACACACAATTGAGACCTAAGTCCAATGCCAGTAGGTATCTGATGAAGATGACTGCTATAAACTGTATCTTTGTGTCACCCCACAATTTCGTATGTTGAAACCCTAATCCCCAGAATGATGGTATTTGGCGGTGAGGCCTGTTGGAAGTAATGAGGTCATGAGGGTGTAGCTCTCGTGATAGGATTAATGCCCTTATAAGAAGAGGCACAAGAGAGATGTTCTCCCTCTGCTATGTGAGGATACAACAAAAAGACAGCTGTCTACAAGCCAGAAGGCTGCTTCACCAGACACCGGATCTGCCAGCTCCTTGAACTTGGACTTCCCAGTCTCCAGAATGTGAGAAGTAAATATCTGTTGTTTAAGCCACTCAGTCTATGATAATTTAGCTACAGCAGCCTGAGCTGATGAAAACAGTGGTACTCTATTAACCAGATTAGTCCTCTTCTTGTCACAAGTTGGCATGGAGTGGCGTACATGTTCACATTTTATATTTTCAAACTATTTTGCAGAAGAATTTGTATTTTATATTAATATTCACATAGATTTCAATATTGTCCTGAATAAAGAAGTGTTGTGGGCTATGACTTTCACCGATATTTCCTGGAGATTGAACTAGGGTGATATTTAAGAGAAGTTGCAAACTCACAAAAGAGGCTGGGGGCTCATTGCCTTCTACTGGCAGATCATACACATGGAGCTTCATCTGACTCATCTGAAAAGAAGAATGAATCTTTCAAAATGAACCATTAGTTTCATAAGCACAGTTTTTAAGGAAGCAGACTTTTCAAGGCATGGAAGCTTGGAACTAAGCTGACACCAAGAGACCAGATAGAAAACCACAGTGGTCCAGCTGGTGTATTCCACAGAAGTATTTCCCAGAGCTGTAATGAAAAGTTGTCATCAAAAAAGGATTACCAATGTTATCATTAACCAACTTCAGCTAAAATCTTTAAATTTACAGGACATGAGTAGGACATTTGGGTTATAAATATTACATGTATTATCATACAGACATACATATTTTTGGATCTATTAGTCAATTTGCAAAGAAATAACCTAGAGTCAGAGCAAGAGGGAGTGTGTGTGTGTGAGAAAGAAAGAGGCAGAGACAGAGAGACAGGGACAGACAGACATCTGCTATGTCCCTTTTTGTTCTCCTTATTCTGTTTGCATTTCATGAACCCCAGCAAAGCAGCTCTGCATTTTAGGGACTCTCTTTTGCATTTAATAAAAGGCAAAGGAGACACTTCTGAATGTGGAATTGCAAAACACTGCTGGGTAGAAAGGATAGGTAGTCAGGATAAGAGTGTGAGAGAAACGCAAAGTGCGGCCATGGTCATCACAGCCCAAACTATATAGTTCACCTCTTGTGGTTGAACAGCCTTTACCATCTGGGGTTTCCTCTTCTGCTTGTGTGGCCTGGTACCAGTGGTAGATAGTGGCCTGTAAGAGAGAAACATGTGGTATCAATTGACTTAGCAGCTCCGTCAGCATGACAGGGAAACTCAGTAGATGATTCCCAGCTTCTTTTTCCCATTGTGTCTTTCTTGCCTGTTGCCTGGGTTTTTATCTGCTCTCTGGGTCATTTTTCAGTTTTTACTTCCCTATCAGCCTCCTTCATTGCCCTGTCATTCATAATCACTACTCATTTTCTTTTTGTTCTCTACAGATCCTGACTTCTAAAAATGATAGTGTTGAATCCAAATTTATCTAAATTGTTTTGTTAATGTCATATTCAATATTAAACTCATCATGGGTAAATAAATCATTCTTTCTTTAAAAATACTAAAAAAAAACCCAAAAACACTGTGGTACCAGAATCACATTTGTGAGACCAACCCAGGCTCCACCACTTACTCTGCAAGACTTGAAAGCATGTTTGCTAATCTCTCTGAGCTTGTTTCTACATCCATCAAAATGTGAAGTTCCTAACCTTGCACAATTGTGTTAGGGTTAACGTAAAACACTCTTCATCTGTAAAATGAAACTAATAACCACTTTATGAAGTTCTTGTGACATTTAAATGAGATAATAGATATAAAAGGGCTTAGCACAGGGCCGGGTGTGGAGACTCACACCTGTAATCCTGGCACTTAGGGAAGCCAAAGTGGGTGGATCATTTGAGTTCAGGAGTTCAAGACCAGCTTGGCCAACATGGTGAGACCCTGTCTCTACTAAAAATACACAAATTAGCCCGGTGTGGTGGTACACGCCTGTAATCCCAGCTACTCAGGGGGCTGAGATAGGAGAAGTGCTTGAACCTGGGAAGCGGAGGTTGCAGTGAGCTGAGATCGCGGCATTGCACTCCAGCCCGGGCCACAGAGGGAGACTCCATGTCAAAAAACAAAAAAAAAAGGGGGAGGGGGGCGGTGCTTAGCACAGTGCTTATCATATAGTGATCAATTAATGCTAGATATTTTTATAATAAATTCAAAAATCCATCATTATGAGAGTTAATATCTATTATTAATTATAAATCTGGTGACTAACAGAAGGAAAAACATTTCTAGATGTGAAGAATTTCCCAGTTAAAGGGAAACTCAGCTTCTGGTCCAAAAAGACTGTATCTGCATGTATTTCTGAATATTAGAAGTAAACCAATTCAATTTGAAAGGGTAGGTTATACATTGAATTTAAAGTAAAATAAGGGTCAAAGAGTCCCTACAGCAAGATAAGATAAAGGATCACCTCTGATCTTTCTTCTGCTTTTCTCTGGAGCTCTGTTGGCGGATTACTATAGCAACCACCAGAGAAATGACAGCCACTGGGAACAGCACCGCAACCACAATGGAGAAGTCTGCAGCAGAGAACAGGGACCCGCTGAGAACTACAGAAACACGCATCTGCACATCACACTAGTCCTTGTTTCTTTACTTTGCACACATTCCAGCTACCCTTTTCTCTAATGAGCATAAATTGCCACAGCCAGTAAAATGAAAATGTATTTTGATTAGGCAATTACATTAATATTTGGATAGAAGAAATATACATGAAATCTATAGGAAACATTTAACATGAAATAAGTTTTAAAAATCATAATATTGAGAATACTTAGAAGGGATAATGTTTGTAACAATTGGAAAATGAGCTGGGAGATTAGAAGAGAATATACAGTAAGGAAGATGGCAAAAAAGAAATGAAACATTTTTGAAAAGCAGTCTTGGAATAAAACAGAGAAAAAGAAACTAAAACTTTGAAAATACATTCCTGTCAGTAGTAAATAAGAAGCTGAGGTGTGACTAAGAGAACTGATACACAAATAATTGAGTGTTTCACTGATGTTGGTCTACACTGGAATTACAGACAGGAAGTTATGTGACCTTGAGAATGAGGAAATGCTTTAAACAAATATTCCTGGGCCCTCGTGGTGTTTTTTCTTTTAATGACAAATTTAAATAATGCATATAACTTCAATCTTTTGCTCTCAACTGTTCATTTCTCTCACAATAATTGGAAGCCACAAGAGACCGGGAAGTAAAAGATTGAAGAGTAATGCCAACAGTTACCATTATCTTTTTACAGAAATTAGCAAACCAATAGCAAGGTGAATATTTGTATAAATGCAAGAAAAGCTCACAAGTTTGAGCACACACACATGTAAATAGAGGTAGACACATCGGAAGCAGAATTCTAGGTAAGACAATGACTTTAGTTCAAATATTCACTACTCTCCACCCTCCACAAGATTCCAATCCAAAAAGTCAAAGGAAAATAAAACATGAAGCATTCTGTTATCATGTAGATATATTCAGAATGAAAAATACACACTTACTTGCACAAATGTCAGAATTGTATTTTCAGAAGAATGACATATTAGCAGAGAAATAAATGGGAATTTGGCAGTACTTTACAAACACACCGAACTTGAAAAGAGCTAACTAAAGTTGGGGCATAAGACAGATGAAAGTATAATAACGGAAGGTTTGCAGGTGAAGATAGAAATCACTGAAGAGTAAGTGCAGCCTCTTCTTGTTTCTGGTAATGGTGGATTAGGAAATTGAGACCAACCTGCCCATTAAAAAATCTTTAAATTTTTTGCAAACAAAAGCTTCCTAAAAGTATAGAAGTACTTAAAAGTTAGAAAAAATTACTTTGTAGAGATTAGTGAGTGGTCAAGAACCCAGAGAGACGGAAAAGAAAATAATCCTAGGTAGAAGTTCAGAAATGCAGAAAGAAATGAAAGGCAAATGAACCAATAGCAAACCCTAATGTAAACTGTGGACTTGAGGTGATAATGATGTGTCAATGTAGGTTTATGGAATATTTGTTACCATCAACAAATACTCCACGGGAGTGGGGGATGTTGATGGTGAAGAAAGCTGTTCAGGAGCGGGAGGTGCCGGGTATATGCCAACTATCTGTACTTTCTCTTCAATTTTGCTGTGAACCTAAAACTGCTCTACGAAAGAAATTTTTTTTTTTTTAAAGCAAATGAAGTGGGAAGTTTCAGGATAATCATTAAAATATAAAAGAAATGCATAACATCAAAATAATAGAATCAATAAGTATAAGAAAGGAGAGAAAAGGGAACATAAACAGGAAAAACAAATAGAAACTATATAATTGTGGATTTATACCCAAGTGTATCAGTAATTACATTTAATTTAAAGGGACTATGTACCTCAGTTAAACAAAAACCAAAGATGTGAGTACTACTAAAAAATATATGTGCATGCTTTCTTTAATAAAACAAAGACAGATTTAAAGCATGATTCAGAAAGGATAAAAATAAAAATAGGGAAAAATGTTACTCCAGTGCAAATACAGACCAAAAGAAATACGTTACAGCTCTATGGTTTCCAGGAACTGTAGATTCTCAAAGGTAAGAAGTGTATTAGATAGACACACAACCATTTCATAATGATAAGCTGTTCATTAATTTGGAAGATGCAACACCCTAAACTTGTATGTAAGTAATAATATGCTCTCAAAGTATAAAAGTGTTGATAGAGCCAGAAGTAGTAATCAAATTCACAGTTACAGTGGGGGTATTTTAACACTCCTAGCACAGTAATTGGTAGAACAAACAAACAATGTTAGGATTAATTTATATATTAGACAATTAATAAACTTTATACATAATATCTGGAGAATACTACAGAACACATGTATGAAAAAACACAGTCCAATTATGAACCATGAATATAAACTAAGAGCAAAAAAAATACAAATTCTTCCAGAGAATATAAACGAACACTCTCTAATACACTTTATGTGACTAGCATAACATTGATACCAAAATTCAGCAATTTTTTCAATATGAAAAAATCACAGTCCAATATCACCCAAGAGTATAAAATAAAAGTAAACATCCTTCAATATATAAAAAAGATACTATTTCTAAGTTAGGTTTATTCAAAGGTTGCAAAGTTAGATAAATATTCACAAACCAATTGATTTATTTGACAGTACTAATAAAGGGGAAAACATTTTAATAAATAAGGAAGTATTTGATAGAATTCTTAGAAACTTGAAAGAGAACTAGTGGACTTCCTTAATCCAGTCACTAGAATGGATGATATTGAAAGCATAAGGTAGAGAAAAAAGAAAATGAGCATAGAAAAATTTCATACATACAAACTTTAAAGGCTTGGTAATAATGATGTGTCTGGGTATGTTTATGGACGTAACAAATGTACCTCTCTGGTGACAGATGTTGATAGTGAGGGAAGCTGTGTTTCCTGTGTTTACAAACTTTATATACATGGAATTATATAACCAAAAGTTGTTGTTTAAGGATGTGTATTTAGGAAACAAAACTACAAAGAAAAGTAACAAAATGATTATGATCAAAGACAGATGAATGGCCAACCCTTAGAGAAAGAGAGGAGTTCATACTGAAAAGAGGCAGGAAAGCAGATGTCTGGGTCTATTTCTTGGCCCTTATTATATTACATGAATGTTCATTTTGTAATCATCAGGTTTGCCTTTATATTTACATGTTTATTATATTTTACAAACAAAAAGATGGTGTTAATAATCTTGAACGCCAATGGCTGTGTATGGTCATGTTGTAGGGCAGTGCTCTTAACCTTTGTTATGCTGCAAATCATTTTGGCAATCTGATAAAGTCTATAAACCCCTTTTCTGAGTGTTTCTAAATTCATTCATAAAAGGCACAAGATTTAAAGGAAGCTATTGATGGTGGGATACAGTTGTCAAAGTATTATAAAACAATTCATGATATAGTAAAGTATGTGTTTATTAACCTCTGAAATAATAAGTTCTAACAGTGGATCAGTAACTACCAAAATTTCAAACAAATGATACTTATGTGGTAATTGGAGATACATCCAACAACTGCAATGAGATATTGAAGTATTTATAATTTATATTGGTGACAAAGTCATGGAATATTGCTAATAGTATTATGGTTTATAAGCCATACATTCCCATAATTGTAGAAAATTCTAAACTTTAGAATTTAATGAAAATAAAAATGTAATTTTTTCCCATTCAAATTTAGATTTAGGACCCTAGCTATAGTAAAAATTGTTATCCTCTAGGGTCTGTCTTCTTGGTACAAGGACACTTCTGAACTAGGAAATGTTCCTCAGTCTATCTGAGGCTTTTCTTGACTGTTAGATAAGAAATAGCACTGAAAGCGCACCGAACCCACTAACACAATGCCCTGAAAAAAAAACAAGGCTTGGGGGATAAAGTTGAATTCTGATACAGTGGTTTCAACAAACAGTAAGTTGAGACAAGCTTCCACTGTATGTATTTTGAACTTCTCCAGCTACCTCTTCATCCTGCTGAAATACAAATTTCATGTAATATACTGTAAATTTGTATCACTAGTCCTCCAAGTTAAAAATTTTGAGAAATACTTTTTAACGGTGCTTATCAGAATTAATTCAACCTTATTGGATTATAACTAAAGAAGAAAAAGCATCAGTCGAATCAAAAGATTAGGTATAAAATAACACATAGAAGTAGAAGTATACATAAAATATATACTTTCAGAAAATATAAGGAATCAAATTTGGGGTACTCTTAATGCAATTAAAATATAGACTGCAAAAAAACTAGTTATGAAACAAAACCAACTGGGATAAAAAAATCTTTCAAAGAGACGTAAAAATGCCACTGAATACTTTTAAATGTCACTATGAGTAACAAGAGAATTAACATTGCTAAAAAGTTTATATTATGATACAGAGAATAATCTTGAAAAACTTTCCCAGAATTAACAAGAAAAATGACCCAATGTGGAATATAATATGGGGATCACACAGTAGAGATATTTTGTATAAATAATTTACATTTCTGATTCAGAAACCAGAAAACTGAAACAAATTTTAAAACCTAAAACAATAGAAATATTTCTTAAACTGAAGAAAAAAAACAAATCCTCAGTTTGAAGAAACTCACTAGGTAACATGATAATGGAAAGAGAACATCACCCAGGAATAAAATAATGATTTGTTTTGATTAAGTAGTAATTCTAAAAGCATTTAAGCCAAAACAAACCTAACGACTTTTTAAAGGGATGTTATTTAACATCAACAAAAAATCAGGCTTTTTTTTTTGACATTAAATATAAGCATCTACTTTAATAGTCATGAATGCAAACTTGTGATTTAAAAAATCAAATTCAATCAAACCTGCTATGCATGCTATGATATAGAATATTAATTAAAATATTAAAAATATTTGGCAACAAATACATTCTCATAAATACAACTTAGAAAGTTTTATGTGGATGCATTGTTACAACACGAAGAAATTACTCATAGAGGTGACTTAGCAAATCAATAGATATATCAAAATAAAGCAGTCAAAGTCATAGTTCAAAAGGATTTTTAGTGAGCATTGAAACCATTAAAGAGTTTTCTAATTAAAATAGTTGATTGTGCTCATGCTCCTTTCAAAATACATGACAAATACATGTGTATATAATAAAATCATAGGACATGAGAAAAAATAATTTTAAAAATCTTAAAGATAGGAAGTTAAGGGATTTATGTGGATGAAAACAGAATAAATATAGCCTAAACATCAGAAATAAATGTTCTGTCTTGGAAAGTCTAACAATCTGAATTTGGGACATATCTCACTCAGGTCTACCTCATCTCCTGTGTTTATAGAACAAGTTGAGCTCATAACCTGAGATCAAAATCCTAAGAATTTCTCTGTTTCTGCCAACAGAGGATGCAGGAACACCAAAAGGAGGATAGAGGCTTCCTCTAGATTCGTACGCTATATATCAGACAGAGAAGGGAGGGTCAAGGAGAAGATGATGAGGAAAAGCAGCTCTCTCAGGAAATGAGCTCCCTCCTCAGGGTAAAATGTTCCTCATCATAACAACTGGAGGTGGGTCCCCACTGTGGCTCCTTCCCACCCTAAAGAGCCATAGGCAGACCTACCTACCTGCCCATAGAGCTCCCAGCCAGATTCCCCCATCAAGAAAAATATCAGTAGGTACAACAGCACACACAAATGCAGAGAAATCCCATGTGAACTAATCCAGGTCTACCAATTCCACATTCAACTAAGGATCACATATCCTGAAGAAAAGTAATACAACAGAATATAAGTGACATGGTGACAGAACAGAACAAACCAACTCAAAAGAAACAGATAATTCAAAGAATAGAACTGAATGTACAAAAATAATCATATTCTTAGAGAGTTTTATAAGGATATTATACTTTTCCATTGAGGCTGCTATGAAAATGGAACAGTCCTAAAGTAAGAAAATGTGTGAAAGTAAAATAACATTACAAATATAAAAGTTGCAGAAATTTTTTTGCATGTGCAGTGAAAACAAAGACATGGAAAATATAATTAAAATGTGTTAAGGAGATTTGGGGGATAAATATTGTGGATTCAATGTCTACAGAACAGAAATCTCAAGAAAAGAGAAAAGAGGCAATGAAATCTCATGTAATACAAAATAAAGGCTTGGAAGAGGAGAGCAATTTTCTCAGGTTAGATGTGTAATGTTACCTACAGAAGACCACTGAGGAGTCATCGCAGTCAGGAGGGCTCCATCCTTCCTCACATTGACACTGGAGCTCATGGTCACACACCTAGGGTAGCAATGATCCTGTTACTGTCCCCGCTAGACTGACCGCAAACTCAAATCCCTAATCATCCATAATAAAGTTCATGCTGAAAAAGGAATAACCCCAATCTCCAGGCTTCCATCTATCTACGTAAAGTATGAATGAATGACAGGCATTTCATGAATGATTCTCAGAAGAAATTTCTCCTTGAACCATGCTACTGAAGGCTTGGATAAACTTAGTAATTCTCATCATTTAATGCTGAAAACATTCCTTTAGCTTTCTTATGACTGACCTAGAATGTCATAAGAGTCAGAGAGCTTAGGGAAACATATTTCCAGAACTTACAGCATGTCCTTTGCATTTAGATGAGCAATTGGTTGATTTGTAGGCTTTCTCAATATCCACACATTCTGCATTAATGCAAACCTGAAAGTGATGTAGAAAACATGAAGCTTCATCCTCTCTGCATGTAGATGAGAAAGTTGAGGTCTGTGTGAAGAGGCTAGCAGATATTGTTTAAGGTCGCTCTGCCAGGAGGCTGGTGCAGAGGAAGGGAAATAGAGATGGGCTCTGTTGCTTACATTATCCTCTTAAACCAACCCAAAAACGTTGATAAAATCATCTAAGCATTTATGTATTTTTAATAAATCCAAACAACTCTATATTCCAGAAGCAATGACTATGCAAGAAGTTCAGGGATAAGCAATAATGAGATGATCTTAATACCAGGGGACCCTGAAACACCTCAATTCTGCCCTAGTCCCAGTACCGTCCTCCCTTAACACCCAAGCACCGCAACACTCGTGCCAGGTCATGTGATAACGTCTCAATGTCTTTAAAGTCTTCAGCACTAGAAAATATAAGGAAATTTGTATTTGAAACCTGGAAAACCCAATTAAAGATTATATTTTATGTAAAATTCCTTGCCCTTGATGCTGGCATATATTTCAGGAAAAATTGGGGTAAGGATAAATTTAAATATTGTGGGTACTTCTTATAGGGAAGACCTAATATTTTAACATCAATAAACTTTGCTAAATTTTTATTTTCAGCTCCAAGGGCTCAGAGACCACATCAATCTCATTCACTTTTTTATATTTACTTTTTAAAACTGTATGAGCAATACCCACACTGAACCACTAAGATAATTTTGGACTCACCATTGAATAAATTTACCTTTGAATAGCGAAATCAGCTTAAGTAAATAAGATATGTTTTTAGGACTGGCTTTACCACAGTGAAAAATCAGGGGAATTCTTTGGTCATGTGGATATCTTAGTGAGATAAATAGGGTAATTCTAATCTCTTAGGAGAGACAAACCTCCTCATTGTCAAAGTTCATGAGTTGGTTGGCCCTGGCTAAACAGTACTTGTACTTGAGATAAGTTCATTATATTATTAATGATATACAGGTCTGTTAAATGAAGCCCAGTATCACATACACTGGCACTTTCAGTGAGTTTTCAGACTTTGTCTATGAAAGTTAAACGGATGCTACCATGTGTTATCCACATGACAATATGATACTCTTCTTGAAATCATGACTATGAGAGTCAATTTCCAAATTTCACCATAGGGTTTGAGAATGTTAATGTCGATGTGCTTATTCCTGCTATTTACTAGGTTCTGCACCATTTTCACTTCTGTGTTCCAAATTCAAACTCTGTGGGTTCTATTATGGCATGGTGAACCCCAAAATTGGGAAACAAGGCACGTAGTGAATAACCAAGGGGCAAAACAACAAAACACATCAAAGTAAGAAACACTATTTTGAGTGAAAGCCACAATGTCAACTTACCTTGTTATGGCCACATTTAGTTCCATTGGCCACCATGCCTATTTCTTCACTTGTGTCTTCAGGATCAAATGTTTTACATGTCAGGAAAGTCACTATCCGTCCTTTCCAGGGCAAATTATCTGACCCACCTTGACAGAACAACTTCCCACACATGGTGTCACTGAGGAAAAAGCCAAAATTTATTGCAGGATTCAAACTGCAGTTTTATATAAATGCAAATCAGCTCTAGGACTATGGATACTTAACCAATGTATTTTTCCCTGTAGCTGAGACTTTTAGTTGTACTTTACACTCATTTTCCCTTATTTCTCAGTAACAGGATGCCTGAACATTAGCACAATACATTATTGCTCAAATAAACAGCATTACCCAGATGCCTGTACACCTAATTTTTGCCAGTTGCCTAAGTGCTGGCCCATGAGAAGAAAACAATCTTAAGCACAAATTCTAGAAGGTGGCCTTAAATGAGGAATTATCTTCTGTTTCTCAACATTTTCTCATTTTTGCTGATTGGAGTATGATAGCTGGAGAAGCCATCACAGGCCTAGAGAAACACTTGGAAATGAAGGTCATGTGGATGATGGAGCTAGAGATAAAACATGGGTTCCTAACATCATGGAGGCGTCTGAGACATCAATTTCTATCTTGTTTCAGATAGTTTACTCATTTATTTGTACAACTGGCTGCAGAATAATTCCACCAAAAGAAAGCCCATGTCTCCACTATAATTCTGTTGGAACAAAGCTGAGCTTCCCTTGATACTGCAAGGCATCAAGTGGAGTTACTAAAAGAACTGTCTCCCTGAAGGTGCAGATTAAACTGCTCAACACTCAATCAAGCCATTCATTTACTGCCAACGGGACTAAAAGACAATAATATTGAAGTCAATTGCTTTATGCAAAATTCAGAAGAGGGCTGTGAAAAAGTATCCTGAAAGTGATGGCATCAGATTTTTTGATATCTCTTGGCTGTAGAAAACATGTTTGAGCAGAGGAGAAAGGCATATATTCTCTCTAAACGCAACAGTGTGTTTTTCTTGAATCATTTAGGTAAAGCCATAAAGGATGGCTTTAGAGCACAGGGAATTTCAGGCTAACCCTTCACTATAGCCAATGACTACTGTGAAGTGACTAGGATGGCAGTTTGTAGGGTGAAGGAGCTGCTTGAGCCACTGGCTGCAGAAACTAATGCTCACGCAGAGAGTTATATGGGACAATGGTGTGTGCAGAGGAAAGATGGCGAGGCCCACTCTCTTCCCATTCACCACCTCTTCCTCTGGCCCTCACATACTGCCTTTTACATAATTTCCTCTTCTGAATCTGCCCTGATTTCCTATAGAGAAGAGACCACAAGACCACAGAAAATGATTGTTCTTTAGGAACAGATTCTCCCAAGAGATAACTCTATATCCAAAGCATAGTTTGGTAATATCTGTCATTCAGCAAATTCATGTCCAATAGACAAATTTTGGGAAATGTTGATCTTGTGCAATCTCTTGTTATAAATTACTCTGCATGTGTCAAATTTGGAGCAGGTACAAAGAGTTTACTATAATTGAATTTTAAAAGCCACCTTAAAATTGCCGAATTAAAAATAAACCATAGAAAAGTCTCACGTTCATCTGGTGTGCTATTCTATAGTATTTTCCCAGATAATCAGTACTAAAACTAACAAACTCTTCACATGAATTGTCAATAAGAAAATATTTTCTTATTGTATTTTTTCTTTATGTAATTCTACTGACAATTTAAAACTGTTCAAGCACTGCATCTGTTATTCCTCTGGGGAGATAAATATTTCTACTCTGAATCTTACAAGGAGAAACGTGAGATTGAGAAAGCATCTGATTTATACTGGGAAATCCCTGGACAAATTTCCAACCAGACCCATTCATCGTTGCCTGTTCCATCATCAACCATTCATTCTACCCAACAATGACTGTGTTTGGTGTCATCTGAAGCACTCACCATGAGATACTTGAAGAAAGAAGCCATTTCTCATTTCTTTTCAGACTCAGTACCTAGCCCACATCATGGCACATAGTAGTTACTCAATAAATGTCAAATGATTGATGGCCAAATGTGCTTTCCCTTTAACTGGAATAAATTAGAATGTGCAGCTGGAAGTGCACCATTGCTCTAGTCTGTGAAGCAGGAAGGTTCAGACAAGGCCACTTACTTTGTTTTGCAGGGAATGAGTGTGTCGTCCACTCTGCGACAGTACCCGTACTTTGACCCACCTTCATTCCTGTTGTAACATGACTGATCTGCAACCTTAGTTCCTGGGACCAGGATCAGTCAGTAGGGAAAAGAAAATCGATTTTTGAGGTTCCAGAGATATTTGAAAAGAAAAGAGATTTTTAAAATTCAGTGCTGGCAAGGGATTTATAAAATATAAAGCAAGAAAAAAATACTATTTTAGCATAATTCCATTGACCACTCCTAGAAACATGGGTGTAGTAATCTGGTATCAAATGAGCTGGCTGGAATTACGAATAATCTTTTAAGTAATCTGTTACTCCACAAAAAACTCCTACTATGTGCCAAGTACAAAAATAGGCATCATCACATATTTCATGTCTCAGGTAATCTTCCTTAGATCTCTATCAGACAAAACATGTTAGTTAAGAGCTCAGGCTTTAAGCAAGACTGAGTAATTGTGTGAACACGGGCAAATGTCTTAACCCCTGAGTTTTCTCATCTGTAAAATGGTGTAGAATTTATATGTGAATATATATATATATTTAATATATTTACACATATATAAAATGTATATATACACATTACATATAACAGTACCTACCTCAGAGGTGTTTTGAAGATTAAATCACTTAATACAGGTGAGTCACTGAGAACAGGGCCTGATCAGCAGTACATGGTTGACAAATACTAGCCATGCTTATTGCCATTCTCAATTTATCAATAAGGAAACAGAATCATGTCGAGTCACAGAGACCTATGTTCCTTCTTGGTGCTGAGGTGCCCCCTCTTCAATAACAATAAGTAATTCTGTCTTAAACGTTTGGAAATTTTGAGTCTAGCCTTTGACAAACAGCAAACTAAGTTAAAATAAGAAGACACCTATGAAGATACTGAATTGTTTTTAAGAAATACTTTTAAACCTACTATGATGACTTGTAAACTCAAAACATTTTAAATGAATTCCGTGTTTCAGTGTGCAAGATAAAATGAGTTTTGTTGCCTTTTTTATTATTTGTATCTTAGTAAAATGTATTCATTTTAATATCTACTGTGTAGATATTTATACAATATCTACACAGAAGAATCATTAGTTATGAATAATCAGGGAAAAGCATTAAATTCCTAATCTGAGACTTCAAAGTTATTGCTGCTAATATTGTAGACTGTATCATTCATATATTTGGCATCATGCTGTTTTGTAACTTCTTGCCCATTAACAATATAGCTGTCCTTTCCCCAGGCATTAAATTTTCTAAAGCATCACAGCAGCAAGAATTGTATTGAAATAATACACTTTATTTAATCCGTATATTTTGGATTTTGAGATGTTTTTCAATTACTATCATTAAAAATGCTGGCTGAAAAATCGTCGTAAATATTTGAGTGCAATTGCTAGGAGAAAGAGTAAAAAACAACTATTTTTAGATTTTGTGCATGCATTTTTCTCTCGGTAAAGATGATGCTAATTCGTATATTTACCAGCAGTGTAGGAGGGGAGTTGTTTGATTATGTTTTCACTGACACTGAACATTAACATCTGTAGCAAACTTTTGCCAATTAGCAAATGTAGAAGATTAACTTGTTTTCATTTAGGTTTTGTATATTGCTAATGAGTTAAAATGGTTTTAATTTTATGGCACATTTGTATTTCTTCTTCATGATGAATTGTCTGCTCATGCCTTAGCCACATTTTCAATACTTGGAACTACAATTGATTTGTGGGAATGATTTGATGCCAAAAAGAATGATTTTTAAATTACTTACAAAGTTGCAAGACTTTTCAAACTTCCCAGATTTATTTAGAATAAATGGGTAATCCTCTGTGAATTATAAAATTTGGAATTTTATTTAGGCAAATTGTTTTCTCTGGCCTCTTGTAATGGCTGTATTTAAAAGTATGACTTAAGAGGTCTACTCCATTTCATGATCAGATAAATATATTCAATAGACAATTTTGAGCTTTTTACTAAAGCCAGGTACTGTGCTGGGAGGCACTGGGAATACAACTGTGAACAATGTAGACAATGTCCCTGTTCCAGGAAGTTTACAGATTTGCTGAGGAGACTAATCGTAAAGTCCGAAAAAGGAGGGTAACAGTTAATATTGTTTGCAGTTAATATTTACTACAAGATAATAAAGGCGAAGCTCAGAACTTCATCTCTGTGCTAAAGATTTTCTTTCTCCTGGTTTTTGCCATATACTGAAGTTAGCCAAGGAAACATGAGCCTCTTAACCAACAGTCAATTTTGTTTCCACCTTTTTAACCTTGCACATCCATGAACTGGAGGCAGGATTGCTGAGGCCTGGTTCCGGGACACCAGTGAGCTTGCTGACGTACTAACAGCATTGAGCTTTGCTCCTCAAATTGTGTCTCAACCCACTGTAGCCAAAGACAGAAGTTTACAGGGAGGTTTTTCTAGGGTCTTGTCTATTTATTTCCCAGGTTTCTTGTTTTCACAGTGCATTGTAAGTCAGGAATTTTTGTTGATTTTCTCAATCTTGTTTTAGCTGTATTTTCAAGAATTACGAAAAGTTTCTGGTATGCGATGACCCCTTTCAAATAATTTTAGGAATATGTAGATTTTCTCTATTTTAATAAATACTGTTTCAGTCATTTAAGTAGAAATCTGAAACTATTAGGAAGGGGGTATGGAAATTACATACATGTACACAATACACATCATATCCAGAAAGTCCAAATAACTGGTTTTTAAAAACTTGCTGTTTTCGACTTAAATTTTGTATCCTCTGACCAACATCTCCCCACCTCCTCCCCTCCTCCCCTCCTCCCTGTCACCCCCTGGAAACCAGCCTTCTACCTTCTACTTCTATGCGTTCAACTTTTTTAGGTTTCACATATAAGCTAGATCACTTATATGATCTAAAATTGCCTTTCTAATAAAGTTATTTAATACTATATAAATTGCTGTTTAAATTTTCAGATATCTCTCTAATCTTTTATTTTTCCAAGTTTTCTTCTTGGTGAAATTAGAGAATATGGTCTCTAAAATTTTGGTGTTATGGACAAAGTGACCATTTAAGAACTTTCACTATTCTGTATTGCCTTTCTGCATTTCCAGAGTTCTTCTTTTCCTTTTTCCACCTTTCCTTATTTCTATCCCATCCCCCAGTGCTTCTGCCACACCTGTGCACGTGCACACACACACACACACACACACACACACACACAGATTTCCAAGGGTTCATGATCTTAGTTAGGGTTTGCCAGATTTAAAAAAAAAAAAAGACACCCAGTTTAATTTGAATTTCAGATACACAAATAATTTATTTTAGTAGGAGCATACCTGAAATATTCCATGGGATAAACTGATGCTAAGACAAAAAGCTTGGCTGTTAATTTGAAGTTAAAATTTAACTGGTCCATCCTTATTTTTATTTGCTAAATCTAGCAACCCTAAAACCAACCTCAAATCTTAAAACCTTTCCATGATTTTGAGTTCGAAGTTTCTAAGAAGGATAGGGCAGAATGGTCCTTTGGCCATGGTTAAACACTGTCATCTGAAATTTGTTTTCTTTCGCACATGCAAAAAAAAAAGATTTGTCTTCCTACCTGGTCCCCACAGCTCAGTGCACTGCTCCTGCAGTGTGGGGCATGCCCCCATCAAGCAGTAGCCCTTCCCGTGATGGCAAGGGAAGCCATTGGCACGGAATCTATCATCAGGACAATTACCAGATTTACCGTCACACATTTCAGGCAGGTCACACTCATCTTTTGCTGGTCTGCACACCATCCCAGCCTTTTTAAACTGTAGAAAAACAAAAATAGAAGGCTTTTTGTTTTCCCTACCTGCTTTACCCTGATACCTCAAATTAACACAAAGATTTTTCCATTTGGACTTTTTGGGCATAGTAGTTTGAAGTGTCATTTCGCTGAAGCTTACATCGTCATTATAAATTAAAGCCATCATCTGCTATATCACTTCTATTAATATTGGTTAATGCCCTAAGATTTTAAGCAATCAATATTTCTGAATTTGTACCAAAAACACCAAAGAAACATAATGTAGAAAAGTACAGGGACAAAAAAAAACAGGCAACAACTTAGATATAAGGAAGGGAGTTATTTCTCCCTTGGTTGAATGCATCTCTATCAGGAACTCCAAGGAGATTTAAATCTGCAACTTCAGAGATGTACTGGTGAAGTGGGTCTTCGGTATTCAAGGAGATAAGTTTACAAACACCAGATCAGCAGACTGGGGCTTTCCCAGGCCTCGAGTTTCCTAATCCTTAATTCCTTTTATTGTAAGTTCAGCCGGTTCCTTTCAACTCACTTCTTTCATAGAATGACATATCATGAGGGAGAAATAACCAAATATTCCCTTGCTGTATTAACTCGATTGTAATCAGATACTGCAAATCTTACTCTTATTTGCTCAGAGAAATGTTAGTGAAACATTCTGCCATTCCTGCAAAACTGAGAAAGCATGTATGTTTGTTTGTTTGTTTGTTTTTTCCTTTCTAACAGGAGCAGGTTTTTTACTGCATCAAATAACTTTGAATATCTTAATGCCAGTGATGGGATCAAATCCAAATTTCAATGCAAGCATGTGAGATCCTCCAAATTCAACCCATGGGTCCAGCCAGACCATTCCTTACTAGATACCAGACAAACCATGCTTGTATCTCCTCTTATGTCTTTGCTGTTTCTGTGTCCTCATTTGGAAATTCTTTTTTTGTTGTTGTTGTTTTATGTCTAAATCTCTTTTGTCCAAAATACTTTAAGTCCAGTTGAAAGCCCCTTTCCCACCAAGTCTCCTCTGACATCTTCAATACAAATTGTTGCTCCTGTTTTCATGTGCTTGGGAAGAGCCTTGAATTCAGATTTAGAGGATAGGAATTTGAATTTTGGCTCTGTGCGTGTCTGAGTGCTGAACTTTGGAAAATGGATTTAATCTCTCTGAAAATCCCTGTCCCCATCCAACATCTACTTTACAGGGCCATTGTGAAAATCAAGTGAGACTGTACAAAAAAGTTTAATATATCATTATGCTATCTACATGGCCATTGAACCACACATTATATTTTCATATGTTTCATATATGTATATCATTGCTCTAAATAAATAGTAAGAAACTGGATACTTTTTTATGTACCATAATCTAACAAACAGCATTTACTAAACATTCTTTGAGTACTGCTTAAGTTCTCAAATTTACTTCCTTTTGGACTTCTTTCCTCTCTCTCCAACATTAAAAACAAAATTACACCAAGCATTCCTTATAACCTGGTATGCCATCTACACATCCATGCTGCAGTTACAGATCATTTAAAATGTATAAAATTCTGTGCTAGGTGAAAGTGAATCAGTCTTCTGGCCTTAGGAGTCAATCTAACTATGGAAACAAACACACCCTCACAATGTAAAAGGATATGCAACAATAGAAAGTTAAATACTAAACTTGAAGGACAATTCAGAAAAGCACCACAGAGAACATGACATGTCTTATTTAGTAGAATTTCACCCTGAAGTGACTTCAAAGATTGAAGATAGGGACACCTCCACACTACTCAGAATAAAACTTCTTCCATCACACACATTGCTAACGGGAGATACAATCAGTTTTGTGAGATTTGACCTGAGAAAGCCATGAAGCATGAGAAACAGCAGCAGGTAGGAGTAACTAGCTGTGGCTTTGGAGATGGTCACACTTGGGGTTATCCCACTCAACAGTGGCCACGTTTGTTTTTACATTTTTTTGTTGTCTATATTTAAGGTGTACATGATGTTTTAACATATATGTACATAGTGAAATGCTTACTACATATGTACACCTACTATGTGCCCACAAAACTTTAAAAAGAATTTTAGAAAGAAATGATTACTACAGTCAAACATTGATGTATTGGTCTCTTACATAGGGGTGTGTGTGTGTGTGTGTGTGTGTGTGTGTGTGTGTGTGTGGTGAGAACACTTAAAATCTACTCTGTTAGCAAATTATTAATATACAACATGGTCACGTTGTACCTGTGCCTATAGTCATGTTGTACATTATGTCTTTAACCTTACTCATGCTAAACAACTATAACTTTGTCCCTTTTGACCATCATCTCCCCATTTCCCGAGCCTCCTTGCCCTTAGTAAACACCATTCTACTATGCATGTATTCAACATTTTTGGACTCCACATATAAGTGAGATCAGTATGCAGTCTTTGTCTTTTTATGCTGGCTTATTTCACTTAGCATAATGTTCTCAGGTTTATCCAGGCTGTAACAAATAGTGGCCATATTATTTTGGTCATTTTCTACTCTGCATTTTATTCTCAAAACCAAAATGAAATAATATCTACTATGAAGGATCATTGGAAGATTCAATAGGCCATGTATGTAGAACACTAAGTAAGTGCTTCGTATATAGTAAATATATCATTTTATTTAAAGAAAAATATTGCATTGCTTGTTTTGGTTAACATAATCACTGAGATGTTAATGTACAAAAAATGTAATAATTATTAAAATAGAATAAAATAATCTTACTTGGCATTTTTCACAACATTCTCCTGATGTACATTGAAAACCTGCTTTGATTTTACATGTCTTAGCATCACAGCAAATATTGGTACACTCCTAAGAAATATGAGAAACAAATGTAAATGCAACATTACTTTTTGGTCCCAGTTCAGCACAATTTGTAACACAATACAGTCATCAGGCATATGTTACTTTCGTGGAGTCTAAATATGACTTTTTCAAAAATAAAGATTAAAAAATTAGAAACCCTGAAATTTTGGAGCAACTGATGGCTTATGGTTTATCTGAATTCCACTTATGTCACTTTTCTATTAACTAGTTTCCTCGGTCTCCAATAATACTAAGGAAAGATCTATTCTTTTTGGTAAAACATGAAGAAAAAACACAGTTCTTACAATAAGATTTGTCTAATTGTAGAATATAATTCCTTCAACTCATCAGTTATGTACATATCTAACAGTAGATCCAATTGCTAGGATATCTACTGAAAAGCTAAAGATATAGCTCTTTATCAAACTTTAATATTTAATTCAACTGTGCTTGATGCAAATACTTTGTCTTAGTCTCTCTGCTTTGTGTCAGAATCCTACCTGCAAAAAGTATTGGAGAAACTCCTACCTCAAAACTGTTCCCTGCAGCTGTCTAGATTCCCATAGAAGATTGAGAGTTTTAGAGTTACAACATTTTAGGGTTAAAACTCTGGCCCTTAGTTCAAATACAGTCATCAATCAGGACAGACTACTTTTTCTCATAGATTGAATAAATACATAATTAAATATATAATCATATTTCAAAGTTACTGAAAGCCAATACTCTGAAGGCTTGATGCATTACTTATATTAAGCACTAATAACAGGGAAGCAGAGGTCCCATTCAAAATCCCAGCTGCCCTTTGAAGACGGTCAGCACAGAACTTCTGATGGTAATAACTCCTGAGTCCCAAAGCAGTAAGGGATGCACCAGATCCCTGTGCTGGGTGGTCTTGTGTTTCAGAGCTGAAAACAGATACATTTGATATCAGTTCTTGGCTCCTCCATTTGCCAGCCCAGTGACCTTGAACCAGCAAGCTCTTTGTACTCTGAGCACTCATAGTGCTCTGTCTAAAGTAATACAGGGTAAGTCATAGTCACATAGGGAACTTCAAGTATTTCACCTAGAAAGGGAGGGAGGAGGATACAAAGCCCATGTTAGTAAATAGTCCTTATAAAAAGGAATGAATATAGAACCCTGGGAGAGAAAATAGTAAGGTCTGTTCAGCAGTTCAGGGTTCGTTGTCAGAAAGATTTTCCTGGAAAATACCTACAAATGGACATACCCAAAACTACCCAAAAAACCTACAATGTTATAGTGGGCCACGCATTATTTTATAGTTTATCTTCTTAGCAATTGAAAAACAACTATATCCTTTTAGAAAGTGATTGGTCATACCTCAGATGTCCCACAGTCACAGTCCTCTCCCATTTCCACCATCTGGTTCCCACAAATTGGAGTGGATATGATATCTGTAGGCAATGGAGCATTAAAGAGGCAATTCGATAATTTATCTTCAAAAAACTTGTCATAGCTGACACGGCTGCAGGAACTGAAGTCTGTGGGTATATAGAAGCTGTGAAGATAAGGAAAGAAAAACTGGAATATAGTCATGCTTAAAATGTGGGAAGCAGTATCTGACATTAGGCACAATTACACCCACAGCCTGCCCCAAAAGATAAAATCCAATCCACTGACCAACTGCCAGATTGTAAGCTCATTTGCATGCCTGAATTAACCTACCTGGGTGGACACAAACACCTCCAATTTCATGAGAAAATATAGTCACATTTCAAAGTATAGCATCCAGGCCACTTTTAATAAAACAAATACGTCTCTGACTTCTCCAGATAATCTTAGATCATTTGGGTGTTGTAAAGACCTAAAGGTACCAAAATATGTATTTACATGTCTCAGAATTCACTTTCCTTTAGAGGAATTCCTACTGATAGGATCTCTTCATTATACAGATAAAGATGAGGTTTACAACTGCTGTAATAGAGGGGAGAGGTAACATAAGCTCTGTAACTGGCATGCAGCCATATGCTGTTTCGTGCAGGGGCTTTGGAGAATGACCCTAGCTTGAGTGGGCTGAGGGAGGAAATGAAAATAGAAAAGAGGAAATAGAGTTTATAGAGTGAGTTGTATGTATAGAAAAGAGGACATGAATATATAAAAAAGATGGTGAGATTTTAAAAGATAAGATTGCCTAAAAATTTTGCCTAATTCAGGGTAGAAATGTGTGATGTCTTTTCATAGACTGTCCTCATTGTCCTATGAGCAGTTTCTTCTTTAATTAGAGTTTTATTCTAGAACTCTTTTCTGACCACCATCTATTCTGAATTCATGGAAAATCTGATAAATGCTAATGATTTTTCTGAAGCCAGGTATTGTATAGATGAGGATAAAATGATGAATTGCCCCAACAGCAAAGAGACAATATGTTTAAATTATGTCTGAGTTATTAAAAAACATTACATATAGATGAGGTGGCTTGGCACAAATGCACATTTATTTAATGACTCAAAAACTTGAACACGTTGTTGAAGATGACCTAAAGTAGTACAGCCCATGGTGGATCAAAACCAGGGCTACATAGCATGTCCCCAGAGCCCAGATGAGCCTCACCTCAGTGCTTTGTCCATCACACATATTGTAGAAGGACACTTGCAAGAATAGTTGTCATGAAACATTCCAAAGTTGTGGCCCATTTCATGTGCCATTGTCCCTGCAACTCTAAGAAGATTGTCACTATGGTCCTAAGGGTATGAAAGAAGAAAAAGATTCTCTGATTTTCGACTGAAATTATACTTCACTCGCCATCTCTCTCTCTCTCTCTCTCTCTCTCTCTCACACACACACACACACACACACACACACACAGTACTAAACGGAACTGAATGCCCATCACAGCATATACAGTCTGCCCTTTGCTCTTTGAGTAGGTTCCTATAATGAAGGAAGTTGTTCCAGTTTTCCTTCCAAGAAAGATGGCAAATTTTCATCAACAATAAGAAATAAGAACTTTTTTAAAGTGATATATCTCCCTTACCTCTTTGGCTTGCCTTTTAGAAGTCTTTGATGCATTTGGCCATTAGGGATCTAAAATTGTTTGTCAGCCTAGCACTTTAGCTCTATTTGTATCTTTCTCAATTCCGTAATTGCCAAGAGTAGACATCAGTCATTTAAAAACTTGCCCATTGCATGAAATCAGCCTATAGCCAACTTGATCACCAGATTGTTTCTGGTTTGAGGTGCTTGGACTCAACTCCAAGCTTGCAGATAAATTAGAGCTTGCAGCTATAAATTGTCCAGGAGCAATAAAACAATGCAGGAGAACCATTGCAGGGTAAAATGTCCTATTGAGGAGACAAGAATCTGCCAGTAACATCCACCTACAGAAGTCTGATTCTCTTATCTACTTCATCTCAAAGAACTAAATGTAGAGTTTGATGAGGAACAGTACAAGAGTGGCAAACAAGGAACAGCTGTGTAAATTGGGAAGTTGATACCTACACACTGTATATTCTTTCATTCTTTTGAGATGAACATGGTAAACCCTCCTATATAGAAATATAGAGCTCTCCAAATGGGGAAAAACGCAAGCCAAAAAGCCCAAGAAAAAATGTGTTTAGAGGCCTATCTGAAGCTCCTTTCAAATTATGGTTTATTTCTTTAAATAATGGTTTTCCTAACTTAAATGATTTTTGCCCTCGAATGATCTCCATTCTCTCTTGCCCCACTCTAAATCCTACCTACCCTTTGAGGTCCATTTTTTTTTTTTTTTTTCCCTGAGACTGTGTCTCACTCTTGTTGCCTAGACTGGAGTGCAATGGTGCAATCTCTGCTCACTGCAACCTCCGCCTCCTGGATTCAAGTGATTCTCCTGCCTCAGCCTTTTGAGTAGCTGAAATTACAGGCACCAGCCACCATGTCCAGCTAATTTTTTTGTATTTTCAGTAGAGACAGGGTTTAACCATGTTGGCCAGGCTGGTCTTGAACTCCTGACCTCAGGTAATCCACCTGCCTCGGCCTCCGAAAGTGCTGGGATCACAGGCTGAGGTCCATCTTAATGCAACCTTTCCTGACTATGTTAATATTCATCAACAATCACCTCTTATGAATTCCTAGCATGGTTTTCACTTCCATTAAGTAGTATTAAGCTACCTACTATATGTTAGAACTATTGCTTTAGGTAGGCCAGTTTCTCTTCCAACTTTATGGCAAGCTATTTCAAATTTGAAAATATGTATTTTACTTCCTCGGTATATCCATGAAGCCTATCACAAACCGAGACTCAAAAGATAGTAAGTAAAAAGTATGTTAATTCCATTTCTATCTAGGATGTAGAAAGCTGGAAAGAACATTATTCTTACACTAACAAGGATAAGGCAGATAGATAACTATAACTTCCCTTGAATCCACCGGTAAGTTGGGGTTACAGGACATCCAAAAAGTCTGTGAAAATATATTCAAAATGAAAGTAAGATAAAGCCTTTCTTAGACAAACAAAACTGAAAGAATTTACTGTATTATAAGGAATGTTTTTAAAAAATTCCCTTTAAAGGAAAAAATATGTACTAGATAGAAATTTGGACTTTTATAGAGAAGTAAAGAGTCCTGGAAATGCAATAAAGTGATGGTAAATATAAAACTTTTTTTAAACTTCTATTATAAGTTCACAGGTACAAGTGCAGGATCATTACTTAGGTAAACTGTGTCATGGGGGTTTGTTGTACAAATGAAAAATATTTTAATTTTAAATTGCAATCAAAGATGGATATCTAAAACAAAATTAATAACGTATTGTGTATTTATGTGATATAAAGTTAAACATATGATAACAATAGCACAATAGATGGGAAGAAAGAGAGGCATACTCTTAAAAAATCTGTACGCTTTTCCCAGCACCATTTATTAAATAGAGAATCCTTTCTCCACTGCTTGTTTTTGTCTGTTTTGTCAAAGATCAGATGGTTCTAGATGTGTGGTGTTATTCCGAGGCTTCTATTCTGTTCCATTGGTCTGTATATCTGTTTTGGTACCAGTACCATGCTGTTTTGGTTACTGTGTAGCCTTGTAGTATAGTTTGAAGTCAGATAGTGTTATGCCTCCAGCTTTGTACTTTATCCTTAGGATTGTCTTGGCTATGCAGGTTCTTTTTTGGTTTCATATGAAATTTAAAGTAGGTTTTTCCGATTCTGTGAAGAAAGTCAATGGTATGATGGGTATAGCACTGAATCTATAAATTACTTTGGGCAGTATGGCCATTTTCATGATATTGATTCTTCCTATCCATGAGCATGGAATATTTTTCCATTCGTTAGTGTCCTTTCTTATTTCTTTGAACAGTGGTTTGTAGTTCTCCTTGAAGAGGTCCTTCATATCCCTTGTAAGTTATATTCCTCGGTATTTTATTCTGTTTTTACTAATTGTGAATAGGAGTTCACTTGTGATTTGGCTCTCTGTCTGTTACTGGTGTATAGGAATGCTTGTGATTTTTGCACATTGATTTTGTATCCTGACACTGCTGGAGTTGCTTATCAGCTTAAGGATATTTTTGGTTGATACGATGGGGTTTTCTAATTATACAATCATGTCATCTGCAAACAGATCCAATTTGACTTCCTGTCTTTTTATTTGAATACCCTTTCTTTCTTTCTCTTACCTGATTGCCCTGGCCAGAACTCCCAATACTATGTTGAATAGGTGTGGTGAGAAAGGGCATCCTTGTCTTGTGCTGGTTTTCAAAAGGAATGCTTCTACCTTTTGCCCATTCAGTATGATATTGGCTGTCAGTTTATCATAAATAGCTATTATTCTGAGATATGTTCCTTCAATACCTAGTTTATTGAGAGTTTTTAGCCAAAAACTTCATGCTAAACAATATATTAAAAAGATAATGCATCATCACTATGTTGAGTTTACCCTGGAACGCAAAATTAGTTCAACATTTGAAATTCAATCAATATTATTTACCATGTTAACAGACTAAAGGAGAAAAACTATCATGATCTTCTATAGATTTTTTTAAAGCATTTGGTAAAAGTAAATCATAGTACCAACAGTTTATCGTCATACAGACCTGAACAACACCAACTGAATGATAAGGAGAACACATTGTAGACATAAATGCAAGACCCACAGTCATTCCAGCAAATTCTGTTGCTCTGCAAGAAAGGAAGAAATTGATATAAAAAATTATAATGCTAAGCTCTATTTTTATAGACAATTCATCCAAAACCGTAAATGGTTACCAGAAAAACTCACTGTGAACCATCACTCAATGTTTTTCTTCAGTTTTTGAATTTGCATAAGGCATTTTTCTGTAGAATGGCTTTTGTGTCACTTAAAATCCAAACACCTAGATAGAATTATGTTGAATATTTTCTATCATTTCTGATTATAACACTTTTCATTGTGATATGTATCCCTTGTGAAGAAAAAAGAAAGGCTATTTTTGGTCCTAATAAGTATTTCTCCATATACATCTTGTTTTGATATTAGCATTAGCACACAGGCTTTGTTTTTATTTATATTTTACTCATATTTTTATATCATGTACTTTTGTTTTACATTAGCACTGTTTTAGTACAGTAGGTTTAGGGATTGGGCCCATTTTGAAAGCATTTGTATTAGTGATCATTTATATTATTCAAATAATTTTTATACTAGAGAGGGGTTTGAATCATTTGCACTTACATAGATAATGTTTTTTTTTTTTTTTTTAAATTTTTTTATTATTATACTTTAAGTTCTAGGGTACATGTGCATAACATGCAGGTTTGTTACATATGTATACTTGTGCCATGTTGGTGTGCTGCACCCATCAACTCGTCAGCACCCTTTAGTAATTTTAATTTGCTTTATTGGTTCCTTTTAATTTTTCTATAAATCTTCAATAATTTCATACTCGTTCCTTTTAGTTTTTTTTTTCCTATCTGTACAAGATCCTGGCCCTTAATTGTCTCTGGAAATTTGCCAAATTTGTATCAGGTTTTTAATTTCCTTAGTAGATGCATTTACATGGGAAATTGAACCTGTATTTTCCATAAAACAATATTAAAAATAGAAAGTATCGATTCTGCTGTGTAAAATAAATGAGAAAACTTCTCAATTTTTCATTCCCTGCAGATTTTATCCATTTAGTCTGATTTCAGATATTTATTTTGAAAATATATGTTACATTATACATACTTAAAAGGTTTATGATACCTGTAATCTCTTTTAAAATTATATCACAAAGTTATTTATACTTCATTCTACATTTTTGTGGTTTCAGTTCTCCCCACTTGCTCATTTGCAAAAACATTTCCTTCATTTTGGAGTTATATATTTTGGTTTATCTTTTAAGTGAACAGAGTATATTTGGACTCTAATTTTTTTAACTACTTATACCTAAGTATAGGTATCTTTTGTTAATTTGTTTGGTAAATGGTAAGACATTAATTGCATAACTGGAAGAACAAATATTTCCTTTCTGTTTTCATTTTTTTCTGATTCTTGACATTGTATCATTGTTTATTTTTACCTATACATTTATCATCTCGTCTATTATTTTTAAGCTTCTACACTATTACTGTACAGTGATGGAGTGTTCAGTAATTTGTCTGGCTCCCTTATTACTTACCAGCTATGAGACCTTGGAAAATCACTAAACCCCTCCACAAAGAATGGGCTCTTGAGTCTAAAACTCACCTTTCCAAATTAAGAAATTGTGTAGGCTACTTCCCAAAGGTGACCCCCCAATGAACCAGCCTTGCAGTATTCTCAGCCTGAGTAGTGCCTTCCCCTTGAATCTGGATTGGCCCTACAACTTACCCTTGATTAAGATAATATACCAGTAATGACACCCTGTGACTTTTGTAGTTAGGTCATAAAAAACCTTGATGCATTATCTTGTGCCTTCTTGAAATGCTTAGTCCGAGAAAAACTAGACACCTAGTAAGAAGTCCACCTACTCTAAGATAGCCATATTGAAGGGAAGCTCAAGCTGGGCACATGAAAGGGGATATAGACAGAAACATGACCAACCAGACTCACTGTTCCAGCCAAATGAGCCCACATGCCAATTATGTAAGTGAAGAAGCCTTATTTCAAGCCCAGAAAGTCAAGCTCGTTTGTCATGCAGTAACAGATGACCAGCACAGGAATATTAACTAATTCTGGTGGACATAGTTCACTGATTTCCCATGAAATTCATGGTTTTCTTAGATAATAGACTCTCCAGTAACTTCAAGTCAATCCTTACTGCTTCCTTCTATCTGATTTCAACTAAATATTATCCAGCTACCAGCAGCATTTTCTTGACCGTTTTGAGGCACACCCTCCAGTCTCATATAATTTATAGCCATTAGATTTATTTCCCCTATTGTTGTTAACTGGATATTTCAGCAGGAAATAAATGAGTGAAGATGTGGGGTTAGAATATAATACTTATTTTTTCTTCTAATAATATCTTAGAGGTTTCTTCTAACTTGAGCCTAAAGCCAATCAGTTCTTTAATTAAACACTGAATCAAAAACTATCTTTCCATTATATAAACTTGTCTTTTCTTCCTGTATACCCAATAAAAACAAACTTTTTATGAATCATTGCTTTTTTTTTTTGAAAAAAGAAAATACTTGGATCCAAAATAAGAGCATATTTGACATATAATCCAAGTAAGTGCTCTATAAATGTCTACTCCCCTATGTGTACACCTCACTTTGCCAAGGTTCAGAAAAGCGTCCACCAAATACCACATAGTGTGCAATGGGGGAAAATCTGTACATACGTGATTAACTGAGCAATATCATGACGCTTTCTTCTTGGGAGAACACTCCCCCTCCATTTAGAAAAATTTTCCAAGGTGAAGCTTGCATTTGGGGTTATGTTTATCTTATCCTCGTCAGTCCAGATTTCCATACCAACTAAGGCCACATGAGTATTGAGTTTTTTATAAAGCTGTCCAAAGAAAATAAATGGCAAAGCAATTACTTATAATGGTGATATCATATTAAACATTTTCAATGTATTTTGTATTTTTAAACATTCATCACAGCAGTATAAAAACCTTATTTCCAAGCACATTGGTGAAACAGAATGTATTGACTATTTTGTAGACACTAAAACTCCCATTCAAAACAAAAGACAGATACCCTAAGATAGTTCAGGTCTGTAAATTTATTTTTTTGGGGGGGTGGGGTGGTGTAGAAAAGGCCCTGTTAAGACAAAATATTCCTGTTTGTGCTCTTAAGAAATACTACAATTTTGTGTCAGTGGCCCATTACTATGGCTTCAATTGCCTATATGTTTTTCAGTGCTCTCAGAGTGAGAATATTTCAGAATTAGCAAAGTTTGCTCAGTACCGGTTTAGGCATTAAAGTAGTAACACAATATGATCAAATGTACATCGATGCATTTACAATAAGCTAAGTAGTTGCTATAGTTTGAATGTTTGTGTCCCCCAAAATTCATGTGTTGAAATCCTAACCCCCAAGGTGATGGTGTGTTAGGAGGTGGGGCCTTTGGGAGGTGATTAGGTTACGAGAGTGGAGCCCTCATGAATGAGATTAGTGCCCTTAAAAAAGAGATCCCCAGAGAATTGCTTTGTCCCTTCCACCATATAAAGGCACAGTGAGAAGGCAGCTGTCTCCAAGCCAGGAAGACAATCTTCACCAGAAACCAAATCTTGATGGAACTTGATTTGGACTTCCTAGCCCCCAGAACTGTGAGCTATAAATTGCTGTCATTTTTGAGCCACCCATTTTATGTATTTTCAGAATGACCCAATGGTCATCTAATCTTAAACATGAATTTAACCAAATAATCCACAATGCATATGGGATAAACTTTAGAAATAATGAGTTAAGCTTATGAGACAATATGCTTACTCTAAAGATAAAAGCTTAAATTACTACTATAGTTTCTAAAAGTGCACAGTGACATTCTCACCAGCAACTTTCTGCTAAGAAACTTAAATACTTCTTAAAAAAAGGTAGGTTGGAAAACAAGAAAAGCATTAAGGAATGCAGTTACTGAGAGTGAAGTTAAAATCCAGCCATGTTATCATCCTTCACTTGATTATTCCCTCAACTTCCTTAACTTCCTTGTTCCTTTCTTGCTTAATTTTACTCACCTGACAAAACTCCAATCCTGGTTAAAGCAACTTGCCTCTAAACCTCTCCTCCTTCTGCCCTTGAACCAGGGGAAAACACATTGTTCTGATTGCTCTCCTTTTTTTTTTTTTTTTTTTTTTTTTTTTTAAGACGGAGTCTTGCTCTGGCTCCTAGGCTGGAGTGCAGTGGTGCAATCTTGGCTCACTGCAAGCTCTGCCTCCCGGGTTCATGCCATTCTCCTGCCTCAACCTCCCGAGTAGCTGGGACTACAGGTACCC
Source organism: Macaca thibetana thibetana (assembly GCF_024542745.1). Classification (NCBI taxonomy): domain Eukaryota; kingdom Metazoa; phylum Chordata; class Mammalia; order Primates; family Cercopithecidae; genus Macaca; species Macaca thibetana. The sequence continues at coordinate 119,218,586 of NC_065585.1, forward strand.
ACCACCACGCCCGGCTAATTTTTTTTTTTTTTTTTTTTTTTTTTTTTTTTTTTGGTAGAGACAGGGTTTCACCATGTTAGCCAGGATGATCTCAATCTCTTGACCTCGTGATCCGCCCACCTCAGCCTCCCAAAGCTCTGGGATTACAGGCATGAGCCACTGCACCTGACCCTGATTGCTCTCACTTTAAAGCTGTGACTACCAACCTCAAGTAGTCCTTAACGCTTTCCAGCAAAACTGCTGTATTTCCAAATTCCATTCACACGCAGCTTTCTGCACACTTTTTTTGTACTTCTTTTCTTGGTAATTCTAACATTTCCTTTAAATCTGACTTTCACAGTTGTCCTTGCTCCACATGCACTGAGAGTATAAGAGCAATCTGAAGAGAACATCCGCAAGCTCCCACCGTTGGCCTATCCCCTCACCTATTCTTGTCCAAACATCCTGCGCCTCCCCATCTACTATATAAATGAACAACCTCTGAGTCTAAGACCAGTTTCTCCACGTACGTACTAAATCTCTTATTTCTGCCCCCATCAAGATTATTCCAACAATTCTTCTGTCTTTCCTGCATTATCAATGTTTAGCCCTCCACAAATCATTCCCATCAGTGTAAGAAGGAAATTTATTACTTCTTTTATTTCATATATATTGACTTCATATATATTGGTAACATATTTATTTCATATATATTGGTAATCACTTCACTATGCATATGCATATCAAAATAAGTATATTACAGCATTATATTGTACAACAAAAAATTATCTTTAGAGCATTTATAGAATACCACAAAGAGACTCATTAATTTCAAAATAAGTATGCCAACTATATATCCAACAAACAGAAAACTAAGAATTAGTACTTAAAGGTTGTAAAATCATTTTAAAAATATTTTGGAAATTAGATAACTCAATCATGTCTAAAGAACACAGTCAACAGTCGTATGACTCAAATGGGTTTGGAAATCTGACAAATCTATATTCAAACCTCATGGTATCCTTTTCTCACTTCGTGATCTTAGGTGAGTTACTTTGTTTCTGAGAATATGATTCCTTAGCTATACATTAGGCTTTAGTAACATTTAGGATTGTTCTGGGGATTACATGAGATAATTGTTTATGAAATATGCTACTGTGACAGTGCTTTGCATTTTTAAAATTATTTTTCCCCTCTGGATCAGCTTTCTGTCGGGATTTGGTCTTCAGCATTTTCTTAGTGGATTTTTGGAAAACACAATGCACCCACGTAAAACCAGTTTTTATGTCTTCTTATACCTGAGAATAGTGCGGCAGGTAAATAAGAAGTGTTGGTTTGTGGTATTAATATTCATGTTCACCTGTGTAGCAAAAGTCGTGGTCATCCTTCGGGAGCCAGTCAGCCACACTGGTCTCAAGTGTCTTACTTTGCTTCCCTGCTTCAGGTGCGTTCACTGAAAAACCCAAAGACATCTCCCAGCAAACTGTTTAAAACTGCAGGTAATAAAATATGTCTTACCATGTTGACATAATTAGCCATCTCAAACACCCTCTTTCTGATCTCATCTTGATTCTCATTGTACTTTTTAAACTAAAAGAAAAATTAAGAAAAAATATGGGCATTGATAAAAATTAATATACTTGGAAGGTTAAAAAGGTATCTTCTCTTATATTACTTATTATTGATTTCAATTAAAATTAGTTATTAGAGTTAATTAAAAGTTAGAATCAAATTCCTATTCATCTAGCTACATTAAAGCACTTTGGGAGTGAATATGATGTTTTCTGAAGTACTAGCTCAGTTTAAAGCTCTAAAGAATTATTCCAAATGTATTTTCACTTAAATTCTATAGTTTTCTAAGCTGTGCAGAATTAGCAAAAGGAATACCTTATTAATTTAAGAGAGATGTATATGAACAGTACATGAATTAAGCACAATAAGTAAGGCCAAAGCTTAGGGTCTGAGCTAATAGTTGACTTATATTTTCATACACATGTGCATTTTAAATTTAGAAAACCCAGTATATGAAAATGCAGTCTTACAGTAGAAGATAAACAGTGACTGTCACCAAAGATTTGCCTTTTCAGAGGATTCCATTCACTAAGCTTTCATTGTGACCAAGTAAGCTTTTATATTGACTCCCTAATGAGAATAAATTTTAATTTACAAATGATTTAACAACAAAAGACAAAATAACAGAAGAATATAATTGGAAACCTAGTTAGGTGCTCTTAAGTCAATAAGAAAATAGTATTATAAGTCCCAACAATTTATGCGTATCGTATCAATTGCCTTGATAGCTCTGAAAAGAAGAAATCATATCAACTTAATTACAAATGTCAAATTTCATAGTTTTAGAAAAGTATGTAACCATAGCTCATATGCATGATTCTTTAAGTCTCATCCAGATATTTAATGTCTCACATAATAAATAAATATATATGAATGGGAGTTTTGGAAGACAGCACATTTATCTCATACAATTACCTCACCATTATCCAGGACCAAATAATATTCTATGTATTTCTCATGTTTCTGAACCTTCCCATCATTCAATTTCTGAAATATAAAGAGGAGAATTACTGATACAACATCTTTTTCTGCAAAAGTTCTTATATTATTTGATATCTGTAATTTTATAAGCAGTTGGTTTATATCTGGAGTAAAGGCAGACAATATTAGCATTTTAACACCAATTCAACAGGCAGGATTATCTACCAACAAGGCTCATAAATTTGGAGGTGAAGGGACCCCAGTAATATTCTGGTCTGACTTCTTCATTTTATCAAGGGGTCTAAATTATGTTACTAGTAGGGGAGCTAGAAATAAAACCAAAGTCTTTCTGTTGTTTTGAACAGTAGACTTCTTCAGCATCCTGACACAAAATAGAGGAACTTTGCCTTTGGCATCCTTCTAGTGTTTTTAGTTAGTTTTGTTTTGTTTTGTTTTGTTTTGTTTTGTTTTGTTTTGTAGCCTTTAATTCATATCCTGGTGAAATACCTGCTCCTTTATCAATGGTGCAATGCAGAGACACCATTGTTTCTAGTCTACTTTTTTATCTTCTCTCCTTCCCATGTTTCAAACTTAACAATGTTCTGTTCCTCTCTCTATCTCAAAAACAAAAACAAAAACAAACAAACAAAAAAAGGCTAGGCGTGGTGGCTCATGCCTGTAATCCCAGCACTTTGGGAGGCCGAGGCGGGTGGATCACGAGGTCAGATCAAGACCATCCTGGCTAACACGGTGAAACTCCGTCTCTACTAAAAATACAAAAAATTAGTCTGGTGTGGTGGCGGGCACCTGTAGTCCCAGCTACTTGGGAGGCTAAGGCAGGAGAATGGTGTGAACTGGGGAGACGGAGCTTGCAGTGAGCCAAGATCACACCACTGCACTCCAGCCTGGGCGATAGAGTGAGACTCTATCTCAAAAAAAAAAAAAAAAAAAAGAAAAAGAAAAGAAAAGTTACATAGTGGATTGTCTCATTGAAAAGCGACCAATAGATTATTCCTACTAAATAATAGCTCACCAAAGTTTATTAGATTGCATTTCTGGAAGTGCACATCTTTTAGTAGGTAACTAAAGTTCAATTACAAAGAACAAATTCCTGAAGATAGACTTTTAGATGTTATCTAATGAGACATGAGACATGAAACATGTACTTACTTCCTGCCCTCCATGGGAACAAAATATTTATTAGCACTTACAATACACTGAGAGTGCTCTGGGAACTGCAAATGCAGTAGTGAAATCAACATGGTCTATCTGCTGATAAAGCTTACAAGAGACAAACATAAACATATCAGATGGTGGCCAGTACTATATGGAGGATTAAAGTGGGCATGTGATACTGAGTTACTAGGTAGTTATTTCAGAATAGGTGAAATTATCTAAAGAGCTGGTCGTCTAGCAGATGTATTAGGAAAATGAGAAGCCAGGCAAGGAAAGATAAATTGGAAGACAATTCCAGCAGAGAAAAAAAAAATTAGTAAATAGACTCTAAGGTGAAAAGTATTGGCATATTTAGAGCATAGGAAAAAAAATGCTTGTGTTCTGTATAACATAATGGGGCAGGTCACCGAGAGATGGGGAGTAAAGAGTAGGAAGAGACCAGAGAGGTTGATGGGACGACAATCATACAGGGTTTTGTGACCCGTGGTCAGTTGTGTGACTTTTATACTAAATGCTATGGGAAGACATCAGAGGGCTTTGAACAGAAAAGAGATGTGATGTGATTTACAATAAAAATAGCACTGGATTGATTGTGTGGAGTGTGGATTCTGCTGAACTGGGATGGGCAGGTCAGGCAGAGGCTGTTGTCATGGTTATTATGAGATGGTACCTTGGCATAGTCAGAAAAGGGAGCAAAGTAAAAGATCTGAAATATGTTGGAGGCACTTGCTTGTGGATACCATGTAAGGAGGGATGAAGAAAAAGAGAATTAAGGATAATTTCTAGATCCAAACTTGAACAAATGATGAGTGGTGGTAGTGTTAAGTAAAATGGGGAGAAAAAGAGAGGAGTAGGTTTTGTTTGTGGTTTAGAAATTTGTAGTTCTTTTCGGGACATATTTTAGGTTTGTGATATCAGATGTTTGAGTAGATATATTAAAAAGATAATTATAACAGTCTGGCCTTTAGGAGAGGGGCACAGGCTAGAGATACACATCTGATGGCCATTGGTGCACAGTTCCTATTTAAATAAGGCACAGGACAGGGTGAGATTACCTAGGAAGAATGTGTAGATAAAGAAAAAGATCCAGGATTGAGTTATGTGAGGTTCTCTAATATTTACCAGTCAATCAGAGCAAGGGTGACAGAAAGGAAATGAGAAGGAATAGCACTCCTGAGGTAGAGGAAAGTCAAAACGATAAAATGTCTCGAAAGCAAGGCTCTTTCCACATAGTTACGCAAGGAATGGAGACAGACGGATAAGAGGCCTGTACAAGCAAACCCAGGAGTCGATACTCATATAGCTAGGAGTTTCACCAAGTTCTGGCCAATCAAAGGTGGCCAACTCTTCAAACCATGTTCAAATAAGGCAAACACCAAGTTGTAACCAATGCAGCTGTTTCTGTACCTTAATACATTTTCTGTACATCATTTTTCTGTCCATAAATCCTCTCCAACCATCGAGCAGCACGGAGTTGCTCTGAACCTCTTCTGGTTCTGAGGGCTGCTGGATTCTCAAACCATTCTTTGCTCAATTAAACTCTGTTAATTGTCTATAGTTTGTCCTTAACAGTCCTCATATTGTACATTAGATCTTTCAACTGCTTCACCCAGCACATTGGCTATTTGGTATCCTTAGACCTGTATCTCCCCATTTCCTGTCCCTACCTAGACCCTGGTAACCACTGTTTTATTCTCTACCTCTATATATTTGACACTCATTCCCCCACTTTTTTTAGATTCCTTTTCATTTTGTTTGTTTTATTTGCTGTGCAGAAGCTTTTTCGTTTGATATAGTCTCTTTTTTTTTTTTTACATTTTTACTTTTATAACCTTAGCTTTTAGGTATGATATCTAAGAAGTCATTGTTAAGGTTAATGTCAAACAGCTTTTCCCCTCTATTTTCTTCCAGGAGTCTTATGGTTTAAGATATTACATTTAGGTTTCCTACTCATTTTGATTTGATTTTTAGTTATGGTATAAGAAAAGGATTCCATTTCATAGTTTTGCATGTGGATATCCAGTTTTCCCAGCACTATTTATTAAAGAGACTATCCTTTCCCCAGTGTGTCTTTTTGGTGCCCTTGTTGAAAATTAATTGACCGTATATGTTTGGATTTATTTCTGAGCTTGCGATTCTGATCCACTGGTGTAGGTGTCTGCTTTTATGCCATTATACTGTTTCAATTACTATATCTTTGTAATATAACATTAAATCAGGTAGTACAATGTCTTTTTTTCCTCAGAATTCCTTTGACTATTTGGAATATTTTGTGGTTCCATACAAATTTTATGATTTTTTCTTATTTCTATAAATACTGTAATTGGGGTTTTTATAAGGATTGCATTGAATCTACATATTGCTTTAGGTAGTATGAACATTTTAACAATATTCTTCTAATTCATGAGCATGGAATATTCATTTATTTGCATTTTCTTCTATTTCCTTCATCAATGTTTCATAGCCTTCGGTGTACAGGTCTTTCACCTCCTTAGTAAAATTTATTCCCAAGTATTACTTATGTTATAAATGGAATGGTGTTCTTGATTTCATTTTTGACTAGGTTGTTTTGTGGATAGAAATGTCACAGATTGTGTATGTTGATTTTATATCCTGCAACTTTATTGAATTAATTTATTGGTGTTAATGGGCTTTCGGTGGAATCATTAGGGTTTTCTATAGGTAGAATCATTTCATCTGCAAATAGAGGTAATTTTAGTTCTTCCTTTCCAAGTTGAACGTTTGTTTCCTTTTCTAAATGCTCTTGATAGTACTTCTGGTACATGTTTAACAGAAGTGGTAAAAGTAGGCATCCTTGCCTGGTACCAGAAGGATGGCTTTCTATTTCTCCTTTCTGATTGCTTATGATGTTATCAGTGGCTTTTCATAAATGGCTTTTAATTTAAAAAATAGAAAGAAGAGTCGGCAAGTAAACCTTATTGCTTGGGCTGAGACATATTTTAGAGTTTCACATCATTCCAGCTTCAAATAAAATAATGCAAAAGTGTTCTTAAATATTCATTATGGTTTAATCATCAACAACTGCATTGTACACTATCGACATTTGTGTGGTTGCTGAAAGCCTATCATTATGTGCACTTAACCACACCTTTCTTATCAAAACTCGAATTCCAACTAAGCGAAGGACAAAAGTTACATATTCAACGAATTTCAGAAGAAGACCCACATATTTGAGTGAGCACTTACTTCCATGAAGAAAGAAGAATATAAGAATGACAAAATCTCTGAAATGTAACTGGCATGTAAAAAAGTTTTCTGATTATAAACTATCAACTTTGATTTAGTTTTGGGAAACTAGCTGCTATAGAATGTTTACAAATATCCTAAATCAAGAGAATTGGTAACATTGTGTGTTAATAAAATAAGGCATATTTGACTGTTAAAATATATAAACAAATAAATAAATAAATGGCCTTTATGATGTTGAGGAACTTTTCTTCTATGTCTAAACTCTCAGATCAAGAACCATTAACTCCACACCATTATTTAACTGCCCAAACTTTTAATCAAGACAGCATGTTGAACTTCGTTTAATGCCTTTTCACCAATTGATATGATCATGTATTTTTTGTCTTTCAGTCTGTTGATATGATTGATATATTACATTGATCAAGTTGTGTATGTTGTCAGTATGCCAAGAATAAATCCAATTTGATTATGATGTATAATCTTTTGGATGTGTTGTTGAATTTGATTTGCTAATATTTTATTGAAAATTTTTACCTCAATGTTTGTCAGAATTATTGGCCTGTAGTTTTCCTTTCTTTGGTGTCTATGTCTTGGCTTGGTATAAAGGTAATGCTGGGCTTGTAAAAAATATTAAGTACACCTTCCATCTCTATTTTTTTGAAAATTTTAAAAATTATTGGTAATAATTCTTCTTTGAATGTCTGATACTTTTCAGCTCTAGAGTCATCTAGTCCTAGGTTTTCCTTGTTGAAAGGTTTTTAATTACTATGTCAATCTCTTTGTTATTGATCTGTTCAGGCTTTCTACTTCTTTCTGATTCAACCCTTATAGGTTGTATTTTTCTAGGAATTCATCTATTTTCTCTAGGCTATCAAATTTATTGACAAATAATTTTTCATATTGTCCTTTAAGATCTTTTTATTTCTGAGACATCTTTTGTAAAATCTCCACTTTCATTTCTGATTTTATATATTTGAGTTTTCTCTCTCTTTCTCTTAGTCTACCTAAGAGTTTGTCTATTTTGTTACCATTTGCATGGAATATGTTCTTCTTTCTTTTTCTTTCAGCCAGTGTATGTCTTTAAAGCTTAAAAGTGTCTCTTGGAGGCAGCATATAGTTAGATCTTTTTTCAGCCATTCAGGAACTCTTTATCTTTTGATTGGAAAAATTAATCCATTTATATTCCTAGTAATTATTTATAGGAAAGGATCTACTACTGCCATTTTGTTTTATAGGTTTATTTTTTTTTATTTCTTCCTCCCTTGTTTATCTTTGTGATTTGGTCATTTTTCTGTAGTGCTGCATTTTTATTCTTTTCTATTTATCATTTGTATCTGCTGTAGTTTTTTTTTTTTTTTTTTTTTTTTGTATTTACCATGAGGTTTACATAAAACATCTTATAGTTGTAATGGAGTATCTTATACCAATAACAACTTCAGTCATGTATACAAACTCTAGACTTTTATCTTCCCCCTGACAATTTATACTTTTAATGTCATAATATACATATATTATATATTTCTTAACAAATTATTATGGGTATCATTATTTTTGACTCACTTGGTTTTTAAGTTTCATACTAGAGATATGTGTGATCTACAGAGCACTTAAAAGTATTGGCGTATTCTGGGTCTGACTACATATTTACCTTTACCACTGAACTTGCTGGTAGAATTTAAACCTACAGAAAATTAAACTGACTAGAAATTTTATTTAGAACAATTATGCCCTGTGCTCACAGACTCTGAGAACATTTAAAAGAAATGATTGGATTTGAAATAAATATTGGAAATAAAAGTAGTATCAACAAGGAAATAAAACTAATGTCAACAAAGATATTTTGATATGTACTCTACAGACTAAAACACAACACTATATTCATTTTTCTCCTATGACTAGAAGCAGAATTCCACACATAAAATGATATTCTAAGTTCCTATAGCCAAATTCTATGTCTATCTTGCTTATTTCTATCCCTCCAGCACCTGTGACAGCACTTTAAGAGAGATTTGTTGAATGAATTTATGATGACAGGAGGATGTTTTATTTCAAAATAATAATAATCACTTCATAGCTTTTTGGCTAAAATAAAGAGCAAATTAATAATAATACTTTATGTCTTTGTGGTGTATTATAGGCTACAGGGAATACTGTGACAGGTTCCTGCTTCTAGAGGGCAGTTACATTTTACACTTAGTTTTAACCTTTGTACATTGCTGAAAATAGTAGTTGATTCCAGCCAAGTGCGGTGGCTCACGCCTGTAATCCCAGCACTCTGGGAGGCTGAGACAGGTGGATCACCTGAGGTCGGGAATTTGAGACCAGCCTGACCAACATGGTGAAACCCCATCTCTACTGAAAATTAGCCAGGCATGGTGGCACATGCCTGTAATCCCAGCTACTCAGGAGGCTGAGGCAGGAGAATCACTCGAACCCAGGAGGTGGAGGTTGCAGTGAGTTGAGATCACACCATTGCACTCCAGCCTGAGCTACAAGAGTGAAACTCCATCTCAAAAAAAAGAAAATAGTTGATTCCTAACTATTTGTTAAATGAATCATTAATGTCTAGCAATATTTAAGGATTAGTGTCTCTATAACTTACTAATTTCGAAAATGACTATAGTTTCAGTAAATTGCACTGCTAATTCTGGAAACCAAGGCAGAATACATGAAAGCATTTCAAATAAAAATGAAGTTACACATACTACTAGTCTGGTGGCAGGTCGGGCAATGTTCTGCAAATCATGGGCCCACAACACACCATCCGTCCCACAGGTGCTGTCATAATTCTTTTCATCGGGGTCATACTTGAAGAGTGCATGCTCCTGTCCATCCCGATGTATGGGGCTTAAAGGTTCAATAAAGTATCTTTGATTCCCCTGACTGAAGTAGCCCCTGAAAAAAACAGAGTTCTGGTTTCTTAACAAAGTATTACTGCATTAGGTTCATACAGATTTATAAGATCCAAAAGAGGACCTTTAAAATTCCTAGTCAATGTCAAAAACAATTTCAGCTCATGGCAATAAAATACAGAAAAACTTACAGCTGAAGATACCTTGGAGATTATCTAAACTTATTTTCTACAAGGAAGTAAGACATATTAGGGAGAAGTGACTGCTGCAATATCGTGCAACCAACCATTATCAGTTCTGGCACTAGAATGAATATTTCCTGACACTTGATCCAGCATCCTTCCAATTTTAATGCTATACTTGTTTTAAAGGTACCCTTAAAATGAAAGAGACTTTAGAGTTTTATAGATAACTGTTAAAATACTGGCTTTATAACTCATTCACTGTGACACATTGGGAAAATTTTTTAAACTCACAAGCCTCAGTTTCTCACTTTTATTTGTCCTGACACCTTCCTAATATTGTGATAGTAAAGATTGAATGTGAGAACATGTAAAGCACATGACAAATAAATATTATCAACTTCCTAATTTTCTCTGCTAAAACCTTGAACTAGGATTCATTCAACCAATATTCACTGAGTACCCATTATTCATTAGGCATTGGACCTAAGGGTAGACAGCAAAAATAAAGATATGGTCTCTTTTCTTATGGAGCTTATGTTCAAATGAGGAAGATGGATATGTATCAAATAATTACAGAATATATATAACTATATAGTAAGTACTTATATATAATTATAATAGATAATTGATGTGAAGAAAAAGTACAAGAGAATATAATAGACTGAATTAAGTGTACATAAAACTAGATAATGGCAAGACCTCAAGTGGTCCGCCCACCTCAGCCTCCCAAAGTGCTGGAATTACAGGTGTGAGCCACCACCCCCAGACTCCCTCCCCACTTTAAGCTCCCTCTCTCTCTAGATTGTCTTATCTGTGGTTATGACATATGTTTCTGTCTGTTAATGATATGCTATGCATCTCATGTCCATGAGATGCATGAATTGAGAAGATGATATGAGAAGATGAATTATTGCAATGGTCTGCATAAGGAATCATGGTAGATGGACTAGGATATTGCAGTAGAGACAGAATGAACAATTTCAGAAAGCGTTCAGAGGATAGAATCAACAAGACTTGGTAAGGGATTGAAATTGCAGGGCTGAGGGCCAAGCAAACCTCAAGGAATTTAGGTTTCTGAACTGGGCAAGTGATTATTTGATTATACCACTGATTAAGACAGAGACATGGAAACTGTACCAGACTCAAGAGACAATCATTAGTTTGGTTTAAGGCACACTGAAATTGAGATTTCTTTAAGATATCCAACTGAAAATATGAAAAAGAAAATTAGATAATCAAGTCTGGACATCAGAAGAGCCACCTTACTATAGACAGATGCATAGCATATCATTAACAGAAACATATGTCATAACACAGATAAGACGGTCTAGAGAGAGAGCTTAAAGTGGGGAGGGAGTCTGGGGGTGGTGACTCACACCTGTAATTCCAGCACTTTGGGAGGCTGAGGCGGGCGGACCACTTGAGGTCAGGAGTTCAAGACTAACCTGGCCAATATGGTGAAATTCTGTCTCTACTAAAAATACAAAACTAGCCAGGTGTGGTGGCTGGCATCTGTAATCCCAGCTATTCGAGAGCCTGAGGCAGAAGAATTGCTTGAACCCCGGAGGCTGAGATTGCAGTGAGCTGAAATCGCACCACTATACTCCAGCCTGGTGACAGAGCAAGACTCCATCTAAGTTAATAAGTAAAATAAAGTGAGGAGCGAGAAGAGAGAGCAGCTCCCATTCCCGAAAGATTCTGACTCCAAAACTGGGACTCAAAATCCTGTATTTTAAAAATAAGCTAACAAAAATATCTTTGAAAGCAATTCAGATATGTAATTTACAAACCACTATCAAGAGAAGCAGTGTTGCTTCAAATTTCAACATTTATGGCCCTTATGATTCATATGCAACTACATAAAAATTAATGATATTTGGGACTCATCTGGTTGGTTAGATATATACATAAATACCACAATCACAGGTGCATGCAAAACATTCCTGAAGTCTTACCTTAGACCCCTACATGTGCTGATGCTAGCGTCAGAATCCTTTTCATTAATGATATGTCCTTGATAGTAACAATCATCCTAAAGGAAAAGGGGTTTTGTAAAGAGAAGTACATGTGAATGTTAGTGCCACTGCTAAAGCCACATTTGAAATCTTGAAACAGGATTTTAAATACTTTAAATACTTTCAAACCACATTCTGCTGAACAACAGTACACTCAGAGACTTTTAAAAAATAATTAAAAGCTTTCATATAAATTGAAATTGCTAATGTCAGTCAACGATCCCAAAATGTTTACAAGGTATTAACTGTCAGTGTTGACTAAGTAGGATGAATGTCAATAATATTTAGATGGAATAAACTTGGATATGTAAGTTTAAAACCTGAGCTCCTAAAACACTGGGCACTCATTTTTCCTTTTGGCTGATTTCTCATTAACTTTTTTCTAGCAAAGATCTACAAGCCTCTTTCCAAAGGACGGGTTATTCAGATTGGGTTTTTGTTTTTTCTTTCTTGATTTATCTGAAGTGTTCCATCAGATTAGTTGGATCAGCATATTTCTTGCCTGCATTTGGAGCAAAATGCCCTTCTTAACATTTTTTCGTGTGGGTGTTCCATGAAGGACCTTTCCAGTTTGGGACAGATGAGGTGTTGGCCCATGTTAACTCTGGTATTATTGCTACAGAGAACAATGCTTGAAGGGCTTCCCATGGAAAATGGAGCTCAGAAAAAGAGGTAATGGTGCATGACGCCTCACATGGCTACACACTGTCATCTGCTCACTCTAAGAAAAGATGGGCTATGAATAGGAGTCAAGAGAAACTGTTAAAGAAAAACAATTCTGCAATTGCCATTGAGGAAACAGTCTTGGTTGAAGAGACCACAAATCCAGAGAAATGATAGAAATTGATTGAGAGCATCAGAGGTATGTAACTCTTCATGCTCATTCTACCCACCCTCCTATAGGAGTCCTTAAAGGCTGGAAAAACTTACCAGAGTTGCCAAGAAATTGTTTTGCTCTTGTTAAAATATATTTTAAAAAAAAGAAAAGTGGAAGATCAATTGGGTAAGGGCTACTGCTGAAAAAAGCACTAATGTTATAGACGCAGTTTCACTTCTATTATTTGCCTAGCAAGGACACTACCTTTAGGGCTCTGGGTAAAACCCCTATTAAAGCATTGAAGAGACTCTGTTATACCATAATTTGTGGGCTTGTGGTGATCTCCTTTCCAGTGGAATTATAATATGTTTCTGTGTAGCCTGGTGCAAGGAGGTTCCTAGAGAAAAACAAAAATGTTGTGGTTACTTGTGCTGATTGCTAAGTCCAGTGAACTTCTTAAGTCATTCGAGAGCAAAAGCTGATTAGTCCAGGTTTGTGCCAGCCATAAGCAGCAACAGACTCGGCACACTCTCCATATGCTGCCTTTCTCTTGCTGAGGATAATATCACAGATAAACGTACTTACTTGTTTTTTTTCAAATAAAGCACCGCAATTTTTCCATTAACTGTCATTTTATACTTTAATTCAGTTTCAAATTGTTCCTGCAAAAATATACAAACATTTACTTGTAATTAAAAACATACACAAATATTCACTTGAATATTATACTTCTATCTGTGTAGTCATTAGCAAGCAATATCTGCTTTTTAGCAGTGTAATACCAAATGCTTGCCTATTCCCCTTTTAACAGATCAAACAACTCTGGCAACTAAATAAACAAATTTTCTGAGAGCCTTTTATCCATCCATCCTTCCATCCATCCTTCCATCCATCCATCCTTGCATTTTACAAATATCATTTGAGCGAGTGCTGTTTCTTTGTAAGATACTGCTTGGTTTTGAAAATTCGACTCTAAGCAAGAAAAATTGCTACCTACTGTCAGAGAGCTTATAATCTTGTGAAAAGACAGACACTGACGTGAGTTATATGAATGATGATGGATGTATATAGTAGGATGTCTAACATCTTAAGGCCAGGAAAGGCTTTTCTGAGGAAGTAATGTTTAAGATGACACATAAATTACCCAGGTGAAGTGAGAAAGTGAAGTTATCTGATTAGAAAGAATAGTGTACACAGACGCCTAAAAACTTCTATCACATCTCATGATTTTTGGTCTTGAGGTCTTCTCAAGACTAAGTGGAACATAAACTGTGAGAAACATAACAGGAATATATACTGTAATGTGAGGAAGAACCATCAAGAAGAAACCACAGTCCCAGGTATTTAGGAGGAAGAAATATTACCTCAAGTCAACCACGTAAAAGGAGAATTATTTTAAACTTGGATATTGGTATATAAGGAGAGCTGTTGAGGACTACACAGAATTCTTTTAAAGAAGATGTTTTGGGGTACTAAGTTCTGACTTTCGTCTATAAAACAGGGTTATTAGATGTGGTTGCACTCAATATCTAAAAAGTTATTAGGAAGTGCCTCGTTACTGTCATTAAAGATATCTAAATATGGTAGACAAAAGGTGGTTGAGAAACATATATTATAGACTGAGTTCTGTTTCTTCTGCTGTGTTGCACCTAAGGTCAAGCCTTCCTTCTCTCCCTCCCCTTCTGGCCAGTATGGTATCTGAGCTCATAGAGGGACAATGCATGTTAGAGTCATCAGATCATGAGTACTGTTCTGGGATTTAGCCCTCTCCAAAGTTAATTGTTACAGTCCATACTTTCCTTAAATCCTCAGTTGTTGAGGTCTGCTCTGCTGTCAATAATCCCAGGCTATAAATATCCCCCAATGTGGGCCTAGATAAGTAGAGGTTGATGGACTCAGTTTATTTTCATGGACGATGGGAACTGGAAAGAGGGCATTGAAAATAAAAGTTATGCAGAGTAGTCATAACCTCTTATTGTTCAGGTTTAAGAAAGGCTAGCTAGAATGAAGCTACGAGAACGATACCAAATATGTTCTTCTACCAGAAATGGCCTTCCAGATATCTGCTTCCTGTTCAGCAATGGATTTTTAGTAGATTTAGTTACTAAAACTTTAGCTGAAGGTTGTTTTAGAAAAGAACAAATGCTTTTGGAGTGGAGTTTGGTCAACACTGGCATAAAGATTATGGATGGAAGGAAAGATCAAGGAAGAAAGCCAGAGCCTCTATGAAAGAGAGTACACTGGGTAATATAATAATAATATTTTGAAAGCGAGTTCCCTTGTGGAGAGCAAGGTTTGAGGATAAGAAGTGTTGTTCTAGTTGTGTACTCTGTGGGTTCGGAAGTATGCATCAAGAGAAGTAAGGTGCACCTTGATTTGGAGAGTACTCACTAGAAGGAAATGATTTCGGTTTTACTGAGGAAGACTAGCTAGCCACAGAAACATATAGATCCAAATTTTCTCTAAAAATAATGTCATGGGTCCTACTTAGAGGGTGGATTGTGAAAGCCACAGTTCTGGATGGTCCTGGGATGGGGCAAATCTGTAAGTTCAAGGACATGTCAATGGGCACACAGGAAATACCAAGAGAAGCCCTAGAAGACAGAGAGATTCTTAATTCTAGTAATATAACAGTTATTCAAAACTCTCAGTGAATCCATGAGCTCTAAAAACCCTGCTAAATCAGCTAATGGGCCTGAAAGAGTTCTCAATCTGAGGGAAGAATTGTGCTGTAAGATATTTTCTTTTATGACATGGGCCAATACCAAGATGGTTTGGGCCTCCAAGAACATGTACAATCTGGATGCTGAATTCTATGAAGAATAGTTACTGTCTTTAGAATGTAAGTTCCCAGCATCAGGGACTTTCACAGAGTATATGTTAAATATGTCTCTAGGGAGGTTTATGGGTAATATGCTCCAGTCATAAACATTTATTCATTTGTCCATTAGTTTACTTATTCATTGGTCATTTAACACATACTTATTTAGTCCTTATGTCATTCATATAAATACAATCGTGAATATAATTATGAATAAAATATTCAAAGTTCTACCTTTTCTTTACCCCCAGCCCCCAAAACTTTTTACAAAGGATTATTTCAGTCTAGCTGAAATATTAAGAGATGTGGCATGTGTGATCAAGTCAGAAAGATGGTGTCACACCCCTGGCATAGCTGACAGGTAAAGCCAGTGCCTCAGTTCTCTGGTTGTATAATAAAACAACACAGGGCACAGTTGTATAATGATAACTACAAAAGTCCTCCATCTGTTCATTGTCTTGAGAAGTGAAGCACTTAATCTAGGGTGAGGCCTATGAAGCTTTTATGGGATGGGATACAGAGATCCCCTTGATCATAAGGGTGGTCAACTGCACTATGAATTGTGGATTGTTTCAAGTAGTATTTGCTAATCAAGTCTTTGCACAGGGAAGACCAATAGTCTCAACACAGAAACTGCAAAGATAACTCCCAAGAACTTGGCTTATACCTGGAAGACAGCGTTCTTATTAGTCGTAAGGTGTGCCTGAGAGACTATAGAAGAGTCTATGCCAATGGAAATCATATATTTGTTGTGTGGCAAACAAAGATGTCACTAACTTCTTTAGTCTATGTTTGTAAAACAAGTATCATATGGCAGAACCCAATAACCCCAACAGGGCAGGATTGAGATATGAGGCATGCAGCAGCATTAGAAGCCTTAGGTCGTGGATAGGACAGAATCTGGAATCATGGAGAGATTGCTAGGGTTTAGTTCTGGATGTTCACAGGGTGATATCAAAAGCCACAGGATAGGATTGCCAGGTAAAATACAGGATGCCAGTTAAATGTGAATGTCAGATAAACAGAATATTTTGTTAATACATATAATACTTTTTAAAATACATGTGCCCCCTATGACCACTGTGACATACTAATGGAATATTTGTTGTTTACTTGAAATTTAAATTTAACTGGGCATCCTATATTTCTATTTGCTAAATGTGACAATCCTGCACATGGAGGAGTTTAGAAGATATGAGAAAGAATGGAAAGTAGAAATCAGTGACTAAGAAAAAGAGATGCAAATGCACTAGCTGGGAAAATTAGATTCATTCTGTTGGAATGCTTCTTTACAATTATATCAGAAATGTTGTGTGGGATATATATATACACACACACACACACACACACACACACACACACACGGTGGGGGGCGGGGGGGCGGAGGAGGAGAGGGAGAAGGAGAGAGAGAGACTCATTCTCTCACCCAGGCTGGAGTGCAGTGGCATGATCTCAGCTCACTGCAACCTCTGCCTCCCAGGGTTCAAGTAATTCTCCTGCCTCAGCCTCCTGAGAAGCTGGGATTACAGGTGCGCACCACCACACCCAGCTAATTTTTTTGTGTGTATTTTCAGTAGAGTCAGGGTTTTACCTTGTTGGTCAGACTAGTCTCGAACTCCTGATCTCATGATCTGCCTGCCTTGGCCTCCCAAAGTGGTGTAGGACATATTTATACAAAAAGATTTTTACTGTTTGTCTGAAATTCAAACTTAACTGGTACTCTGTATTTCATCTGGCAACCCTATCATGTGACGTTTGATATCTTCCTGTGAACAGCTGGAATTAAACGCTAACAAAAATTACTGCTAATGGTTTAGCCACCTGGTTATTGTGGGGTAATTCAAAGGTGTCACCTGACACCTGAGATATTAAAAAGTAAACATGGGAGAGTTATATTTATTTCTGAGATGCTGTGGAAGCATTCAGTGCTTATTCCATTATATTCATCAGGCCTGATAATATATTCTCTTCTACTCTCTACAACCACAGGGAGCAGGAGAGAACTTGGAAATGTAACAGATGAAACTAAAAAAATAAAAGTTTTTCCTTTTGAAGAAACGTTAAAAGGTTCTAATTATTTAGGTAGTTTTTTCTTCAATTATCTATGGTATTTATTTTAATAATCTTATTTCCTTTAGAGATAAAAATTAATGTGCTTTACAAGTATTTATTTGGACCCACATGTATTAATGAAACAAGTATTTATGTTCCAGGACAAGGATTGGCAGATGAGGGTGAAGGAGGAGTAGAGACATGGCATAGACATATTTAAAGAAAAAAAAAAAAAAACCTTTAAAAAAATTTACCTGGACAGTTTCAAACCGGAAGTGAAGGCTACACTTGCTCTCATAGAAACACATGCACACACACACACTTGTGAACACACCATCGCTACAGACACGTTTCTTTTTAAAATCAGTAGTTAAACTTTATAATACTGACTGTGACTGATGCACGATTTCAGGATAGGGACGTATTCGTGTATATAGGAATATGGCAAGTTGGCTTGACAAAGACTATAAGAGACTCTAAATGTAGAGTCCCCTAAATGGGAGGGACTCTAAATGTAGTGAGAGTATTTTAAGTAGCAAGAAATCCATTTAAAAAAGCATAGAAGTAGAAACAAGAATATTATTAAGAAAAGCAAACCAAGGTTGACAGTTTATGTCAAAAAGAAGAATTTTAAAATAAAGGTTTATTAACTGGGACATGAAGCCACAAAAACTGAAAATTAGTCATAAGAAATGGAATATGATGGTCTACACAGGGCCATGCCATAACATTATACATAATTTCTCTCTCTCTCTTTTTTTTTTTTTTTTTTTTTTTTTTTTTTTGAGATGGAGTTGGAGGTTGGAGTGCAATGGCATGATCTCAGCTCACTGCAACCTCTGCCTCCTGGGTTGCAACCAGTCTCCTGCCTCAGCCTCCTGAGTAGTTGGAATTAGAGGTGTCCACCACCACACCCAGCTAATTTTTTGTATTTTTAGTAGAGACGGGTTTCACAACGTTGGCCAGGTTGCTCATGAACTCCCGACCTCAGATGACCCACTCGCCTCAATCTCCCAAAGTGCTGGGATTACAGGCGTGAGCCAATGCACCCAGCCCATAGCATAATCTTGAATAGGGAGTTAAAATTTGGATCCTTCCTTGCTTTTCATATACATTATCCCAAAATATTTGTATAAGTATTATCATGATCATCTCTACTTTAAGACAAGAAACCTAACGTTTATGTTTGTCTAAATTTATACAGAGAGAATGGACAAAATTTACAGGTGAACACAAACTAATCCTCTGAATTCAGATCCTATATACTTGCACTGTGGATCAGGAAAATGTAAGGTTCATGTAGCCGTTTAACCTAGTAATGGACTAGATAAGTAATATAAACACAATAAATATCAAGCATATCATATCAACCTCATCCACCTAGTCAATCATTGCTAAAATTAATATTTTTCATCTAGTATGAGCCAGTAACTAGTCTGTGGCTTTTGTTAATCAAAGTATATTATTCAAAACTCAAATTTATTTTTTCAGTTGTGAGGAAATCATTTTACAGCTCTGATTAAAAATAGTTCACCTGTGTTTAAATTTTCCTCAAAATGTTCAGTGAAAAAAGGGTGGTGTGTGTGTGTGTGTGTAAGTAAATGTTGGCTTTTCTCGGAAGCGTTGTTTACTGTGAGTCAAAAACACATAAAGAGTAGATAATTAGTATAAATTTCCACAAGGACACAATCACTGGTTTAGTAGCAAAAGGTTGATGACACAGAAAATAGAGGTGAACTTGTGAAATTCGAGCTGACGGCTAACAAGAGAAGTGAACGACCTCTTCAAGGAGAACACACACGACTGCTTAAGGAAATCAGAAAGGATGCAAACACATGGAAAAACATTCCATGTTCATGGATACGAAGAATCAATACTGTGAAGATAGCCATACTACCCACAGTAATTTAGAGAATCAACGCTATTTCCCTTAAACTACCATTGACATCCTTCACAGAATTAGAAAAAATTACTTTAAAATTCATATGGAACCACAAAAGAGCCTGTATAGCCAAGACAATCTTAAGCAAAATGAACAAAGCTGGAGGCATTATACTACCAGACTTCAAGGTATACTACAAGGCTACGGTAACCAAAACAGCATGGTACTGGTACAAAACAGACACATAGACCAATGGAATTGAATAGAGAGGTCAGAAATAAGACCACACATCTATAATCCTCTGATCTTTGACAAACCTTACAAAAGCAAGCAATGGGGAAAAAAAATTTCATATTTAATAAATGGTGCTGGGAGAACTGGCTAGCCACATGCAGAAAATTGAAACTGGACCCCTTTGTTCCACTTTATACAAAAATTAACTCAATATAAATTAAAAACTTAAATGTAAACCCTAGAAGAAAATCTAGGCAATACCATTCACGACATAAGCACAGGCAAAAATTTCACGACAAATTGTCAAAAGCAATTGCAACAAAAGCAAAAATTGACAAACAGGATCTAATAAAACTAAAGAACTTCTATACAGCAAAAGAAATTATCATCAGAGTGAACAGACAACCTGCAGAATGAGAGAAATTTTTTACAATCTATCGATCTGAGAAAGGTCAAATATTCAGAATCTACAAGGAACTTAAATTTACAAGAAAAACAACCCTATTAAAAAGTGGGCAAAGGACATGAACAGACACTTCTCAAAAGAAGACATTCATGCAGCTAACAAACATATGAAAAAAGCTCAACATCACTGATCCTTAAAGAAATGCATATCAAAACCACAATGAGATACTGTCTCACGCCAGTTAGAATGGCGATTATTAAAAAAACAATAGTCAAGAAACAATAGATGCAAGGCTGGGAATTCAATCATTGTGGAAGACAGTGTGGCAATTCCTCAAAGACCTAGAACCAGAAATACCACTTGACCCAGCAATCCCATTACTGGGTATATACCCAAAGGAATATAAATCATTCTATTACAAAGATACATGCATACACATGTTAACTGCAGTACTATTTACAATAACAATGACATGGAATCAACCCAAATGCCCATCAGTGAGAGACTGGATACAGAAAATGTGGTACATATACACCACGGAATACTATGCAACCATAAAAAGGAACAGGATCGTGTCCTTTGCAGGCACATGAATGGAGTTGGAAGCCATTATCCACAGCGAACCAACACAGGAACAGAAAACCAAACACTGCATGTTCTCACAATTCAGAGCTGAACAATGAGAACACATGGACACAGAGAGGGGAACAACATACTCTGAGGTGTGGTGTAGGGGGTGGGGCAAGGGAAAGCATCAGGAGAAATAGCTAATGCATGCTGAGCTTAATACCTAGGTGATGGGTTGATTGATGCAGCAAACCACCATGGCACACATTTATTTATGTAACAAACCTGCACATCCTGCACATGTATACCAGAACCTAAAACAGAATTTCAAAAAAGATAAAAAGTTGTTAGAAAAAAATTCAACTGACGAGTCTCTTATTTTTAACAGTAAATGATACAACAAACTGGTCAGTGTCTCAGGGTTACAGACTGATTCTTAGACTTCAGTGTAACAGAACCTGAGCTACCTTAATGGCCAGAAAGCCTCTATTGATGCCACAGAGGCTCTCAGGAGAACATACAGACTCTCCCACATATTAAATCAATTTGGCTGCTTGGATAGGCAGCCACAAATAATACTAACACATAAAGTTGTCATTTGGAGTCAAACAGGTTTGAATCCAAGCTCTAAAACGTATAAGCTATGTGCTCCTAGGCAGGGTACTTAAATTTTCTGAGCCCCTACCTCTCCACTTAGAAATAAAATACTGTAAAAATACACTTATGTTATATGGTTGTTGAAAGGACTAAATATGAAGATATATTAAAAATCGTTATATTTTTTTCCAACTTTTATTTTAGATTCAGGGGATACCTGTGCCAGTTTGTTATACGGGTAAATCGCATGTCATGGGGGTTTCGTGTACAGATTACTTTGTCACCCAGATAATAAGCATAATGCACTACAGGAAAAAAGGTGTCTGACATTTTAAAGAAACTCTTAGAAGGCACTTGAAAGTCATATTGAAGGGGAATCCATTGCATTTGGGTTCCATCTGAATTTAGTGAAACCATTTGGTTGATAATTATTTTAGGAAATGGGGTCAAATACAGGTTCTGTTGTCATAAATTTGCTTTAGAAGAAATGCTATGGAAAATCGCATACAGTGAGGGAATATGTGCACCGAGTGTGCTGGATTTCAGAGTATTTCTGTAAACTATTATTTGTGTCCCATTTATCTGTATCTTCCTGGCTCCCAGAAGACTTAAGAGTGCAGGTCATTATAACATTGTTATAATTGAATGAATCATGTTTTAGCTTTTCTTAGAATTAATAAATGTTTATTGAGTGAATGTTGACTGAGAATATGTTGTTTCATTTGCAGTAAGAAATGTACAAACATTAAAAAGAGTCTGTTCAGAAAAGACAGATAAATTCCATGTTAATGTGCGTGTATACATGCATTCACTTGCTGTATTTTGTTTCCTATTTCTGTTTCAATTGTCATAGTTGTGTTTAGAAGGATGGATGGATGGATGGATGGATAGATAGATAGATAGATAGATAGAAAGAAAGAATCCAATTTTCTTTGGAAGTACATAGAATAAATCATCATAAAATATTAAATTTATGGCCAGGCGGTAGCTCACGCCTGTAATCCCAGCACTTTGGGAGGCTGAGACGGGCGGATCACAAGGTCAGGAGATCAAGACCATCCTGGCTAACAGAGTGAAACCTCATCTCAACTAAAAATACAAAAAAATTAGCCGGGCATGGTGGCGGGCCACTGTAGTCCCAGCTACTCAAGGCTGAGGCAGGAGAATGGTGTGAACCCGAGAGGCGGAGCTTGCAGTGAGCCGAGATTGCGCCACTGCACTCCAGCCTGGGTGACAGAGTGAGACTCTGTCTCAAAAAAATTTAAATTTCCTCTCTTTGTTACCTTGGACAGTTTCTTTCACTTCTCAGAAACTTGATTTGTAGAATGAGGTTAATAATATAACTTCGGGTTATAGTAAAGATTTTTTAAAAGGTCAAAAATAAATACAAATATAATCATTGTTATTTAACTCCAAGGTGTAATTGCTGAAAACATCACAAATTCCACTTGACACACACAGGCACACACACACACATGCACATATATAAACACACACATATAAATCTCATCTATCTTCATAGATATATATATAATGTATATATATGTGTATGTGTGTGTGTATATATATACATATATATCTCTCTCAAATCAAGATTCTTTGATAAATCAAAAGCTGTACCTGTTGCTCTGGCTCTTTGACCTCTCTTTTATGTAGTGGATGAAGTCTTATAGGATAAACCACTTCATACTTCTTCACCCCAGGGAGTTCTTTTATAGCACTTACTGAGAAAAAAGAAAAAGACTTATCCAGGTAGAACTGAAGTAGGCTGGCCAGTAACGGCCATCCTTACTGCATTCCCAATGAACGATACCACACACAGAAGTCTGAAGTGACGAATGTCAGAGTTATTAATCGGCTGACACCAGCAGAGAGCGACAACCTCAGAAGGCTACTCTTTCCTCTTAATGTTTTACTTTAACCTGTATCTTCAGATACGTCCCCCATTAAGTTTACAAGTGTTACTGTATTTAGAGAAAGTATTTCTTTTGGATTTTGCCACTTCTCATTATCCTTGATCCCTGCAGTGCAGGGAAATAGCAACAGCCCAGCCAAAAACAAAAAAAAATGAAGACAGAAGCGAAAGTAATCCTCTGAGAAGCTAATCAGTCCCAGAAAAATTGCATTAAAGCACTGGAAACTATACAAGGTTAGAAAAAAATAACTAATGTACACAATTTTTATTCTATTTTTCTTGGATTTGAAAACAGCAATGTTTTATACTAGTGAAATAAAAGTATGTCACAGTAAGAAAAGGCTCCAATACTAGGTTCATAGAATGAGCTGGCAAAAGCAATGCAGAAAAACCTTCATGTTTTGCATACAAAACATTTAAAAAATGAAAATTAGAGA
This sequence comes from Macaca thibetana thibetana, assembly GCF_024542745.1. Classification (NCBI taxonomy): domain Eukaryota; kingdom Metazoa; phylum Chordata; class Mammalia; order Primates; family Cercopithecidae; genus Macaca; species Macaca thibetana. The sequence goes on from NC_065585.1 coordinate 119,242,224, forward strand.
AGCAGATAATTCAAACAGAATCACTGGCCTGGAAGGACTTTTTTGAGCCTGCAAGTCATACTGAAAGAGAACTGAAAAGTGATTTGATCCAACCTGTCTGCATCTTAAATGCTCCTCTCCATGTTGTCTTTAGAAGTCTTTTTTTTTACTATTATTTTGTTGAGACAAGGTCTTACTCTGTCACCAAGCTGGAGTGCAATGGCACAAACACGGCTCACCGCAGCCTCAACCTCCTGGGCTCAAGCCATCCTTCCACCTTAACCTCCAGAGTAGCTGGGACTGCAGGTGTGCACCACCATGCCTGGCTTTTTTTTTTTTTTTTTTTTTTTTTCTATTAGAGAAGAGGTCTCGCTATGTTGCCCAGGCTGGTCTTGAACTCCTGGGCTGTAGCAGTTCTCCTGGCTTGGCCTCCCAAACTGCTGGGATTATAGGCATGAGCCACGGCACCCGGCCTAGAACTCATTTTAGAGAGAGAGTCAATTTTGTCAAAGCTAACATTAGATTTTCTATTTTCTTTTCGATTTGCCCATGTGGTCTAGTCTCTGTTCTGCATGAAGTCAATAGACCTGCTCCTTAACTGCTAAAGGTGGCTACAGGCTTAACCAAAATATAGACTGCAGTAGCAGAATGGGGCCTAACTCTACAACTTTCTAAGACTGGAACTGAAAAGGTTTTGTTCTCTTCTCTGAGTAAGGACTAGGAGGGTCTCTAAAAGTAATCCTAGCTCAGAGTACTCAAATCTTAAAGTTCTATGGTGAGATACATTTATGTTACTGTGGTTGATCTTTTAACAAACATAACTGAAGCACTTAAGTATTACTTACTGCTTACCTAGGAGGGCTGTGCTCTTACTCCAGTCATTTACCACAGAGCAAAACATTGTTTAAAGTTTTCTTCAGAAACTAAAGCATAAACTTTCAAAAACTAGTGTTATTATTGTTAATCATTTGAGAATGGCTTTATTTCATTTAATGACTGAAGAGTCACTTGTATTTAACTTTGAAGAACAGAATAAGGGTTTAAACCAGCTAAGAACTCTTTGAGTCAAAAAGAGTGTTAAAGTAATGAACTATCTTTTCTCTCAGTGGCTTAAGAGTTACTCTAAAAAATATCAAAATTACTTAAAGGCATGGCACTGAGAGTACCTTATTTTTTTATTTGGTTTGAGTCTTTAAATAGTTTGAAAAAAGGAGGCCGAATAAATGGTTTCTAAAGCTAGTTCAAGTGGTTTATGATTTATGCAAATAAATACAGAATCCCCTATAACCTCTTTGAAGAGTCAGTGTTCATTAGGATAGCTGAATTCTGATCCATTGTGATAAAATAAGCCTCATTACATTGTCACACTTCAAGAACAACATCACAAGGTTCTTCAGTTCCTCATTTCTTGCTCTCACAGAGGTAATCCCTAGGCATCTTTGATTTCTATTAAATTAACTTTTGGTAAAGGAAAAGAATAACATCAATTATAAAAATTTTTTGAAACATAAGTTCGAAAACCTAAATAAATATTAAATTGATGATTCTTTTTCTGAGTTAAAATTTTTCTAATTTTTGTAATTATTTTGAAACTGTAAGATGCCAAGAGGTAAGAAAATTACTCCTGCCAGAAATTAACTGATGGTATTGACAATTCCCTGCTGCCTCCTTAATTTAGGGACACAAAACAAGCACACCATAAGGCACCAACATGCTGCCTGGTAGATTACAGTAGCTAATCAATGTGAGTAGTCTTGTTAAAGATAGAGTTAGCGAAGCCAAATTTCACCAATGTTGCAGCCAACACAAATCTTTTAAAATACTGTATTAGAACACACATGATTCTAACAGGAAATACTAGTCCAAGCTGCCTTCGTGGAATAAAATAAAAGTTGTGTTCCTGATTTTTCGTATAAAAGCAGAAAATGAAGTGAGTTTCCTTCTCAACACCGTTCAGAAATGGTGAGAAGGAAAACAGGCCCATCTAGCCAACACAAATTTTCTCTCACATGCACACTGACCTCTATGCTTCTAGTTAGTATCTGAATCCTAATGTTTCATGAAATCAGAAATTACAAACTAGCTCTTGACTATGGGCTCAAAATATGTAAGTTAGTTATAAAATTTCTTACTAACTTTTTGGTGGATGAACCACTTCCAAATGGAAATCAAAGACAAAGCAAAGCAAAACAAAATCAACAACAACAACAACAAAAACCCACAGCATTTCTTTTAAAAGTCTTTGGCAACCTCTCAATCTCTTCAGTTTGAAGTGAATGGAATGCCAGCTCCTTCCAAACTCTTGCCACTCCATATATTCTCTAAAGAAACCAAATAGAATTTCTCTTAAAGGCTCTCATTTTCCGGAAACCTAGAAGTCCCTGAAATAATGAGATCTGGAATACAAGAAATTACACAGCCATTGTAGGGATGTAACAGACCTAAATATTGTTTAGCTCATCCGCCTTCAAGTTTAATGGAGATTGTGCAGTCTCATCCCCACTGAATAACATCATGTTAATTATTTTGAAGCCTGAGGAACAAACACAACCAACTGCCATCCAGGGATTACACAAATCCAGGCTGTAACACAATATGTTTCTATTAATTCATTTTAATACTTGCCTTCTCTCTCCCACAGAACTCACATGTTGGATTAGTCTTAAATAGCAAAACCAGATCAGGAAAAAGAAAACTGTTATTTTGGTTTAGATTGGATAATTATTTTTGACTGTTTTGAGTTTTAGAAAAACCAAAGCTCATTAACAACATTAATATGATTAACATTAGTCTGGATTGCTTCATTATTTGTTCATGTGTTTGGGGTCATTTTGAAAATGGGAACATTAGTATGTAATATCGACATTTTCATTTTTGTTCAAATGTGTTTGAAACTGTTCAAAGAAATGTCTTCTTTCCAAACTGAACACATCACATTAAATGCCGAATTAGGGTTTACACAAGGATATTGACTTACGTTCTGGGATTCTCTGTATCTCCTCAATCCATCTTGTGGTTTTAAACTTCATGCATTAAAAGTGAGTACAAACAAAAGGAAAAAAACTGCATTTCAATTAGGTCTATTATTTTGGCTATTTTGATTAAATTGTATATATCCTTTTCAGTCTTCTAGTCACCTTATAAAGGCAAGGAATAACTGGTAGTTTGAAATAAAATAATTTCAAAATTGCTGTACCCCCGGGTGTTCTACTGTAATAAGGTAAAGACCTTTCTCCTTTATTGATGCACTCATTTACATCTTCACCCCGCAAACACCTGTCACATCCTTTTAAATATTTGCTTTTCCTTTTTGTAGATGAAATCCGGTAAGTCATTTTTTCTCAGGGCATTGTGAAGTTCACTACACACAACCGGCCTTATTTTACATCTCCTTCTTTTATGTCAACCGTCTGGGAACTGGGCAGAAGTCATGGTCAGAGGGGCATATATTTATTGCTTTGATGATAGGGGCAGAGAACAAAGAGGAAGAGGTGGGAAATGAAAATTGCTTTACTTTTTAGATTCTGACTAGAAAGGCCACCCAAATGGGAATCATAACAGGGATAGTTCAGTGGCAAAAAAGACACCCTTAAAAATGCAAGCTGGAGGTTAAAGGACGGGTGGCGTCACACTTCTAAGCGTGACATCAGAGGAAGCTGTGTCTCTTGGTGCCATGTTGTACAGGCACCGTCAGGGCAGCAGAACCGATTGGTGTGCCCAATTGCACAGAAGGGCTGTAATGTGCATGGGACCCAGTGTTAGCCATGCGAATCTGTTAATGGATCCAGCTTGATCTTTTTTTTTTTTTTTTTTTTTTTTTTTTTTTTTTTTTTTGAGACGGAGTCTCGCTCTATGGCCCAGGCTGGAGTGCAGTGGCATGATCTCCGCTCACTGCAAGCTCCGCCTCCCGGGTTCGCGCCATTCTCCTGCCTCAGCCTCCCGAGGAGCTGGGACTACAGGCGCCCGCCACCACGCCCGGCTAATTTTTTGTATTTTTAGTAGAGACGGGGTTTCACCGTGTTAGCCAGGATGGTCTCGATCTCCTGACCTCGTGATCCGCCCGTCTCGGCCTCCCAAAGTGCTGGGATTACAGGCTTGAGCCACTGCACCCGGCCCAGCTTGATCTTTATGCTCTTCAACAAAGCTAGTGCCCAAGCAGTTCTTATATTTCAGCTAAGAGCGGGTTCCCGAAAAGCTGTTGGTGATAGCATTCTTGGAGAATGGAGAGAAAAAATATTTCTATTAAGTTTGACTCAAAAAGTAGGAATTTCAGGTCAATATTAAATGTCTGACATCAGTTTTATTTTTTTTTAATATTTCAGGCTCATTTTACCAAAAGAAAGCTGGTGTAACATGTTCACATCAGACAAAATAGATATCAAAGCAAAAGGCATTAGAGATGAAGAGGATCACTGCACAGTGATAAAAGGTTCAGTTCAGATATAGGTACATATTAAAAGTGAGTGCAAACAAAAACATATAGAAGCAAAAATATACAGAAATGGAAAATAATCAGATAATTAAAGATATTAGGTTAGATGAAATTTTTATAAGTCTTGAAAACAAATCAAAAACAAGTCAGAAGCAGGAAAATCATTTTTAGCAACAAAGTACTAAGAGGGTGCATGGACAAGGGAAAGTTTTCCCTCCCTAAGCCCCATACCTCTAGCTGATAATCTGTTCCCATCCCCAGGTCCCAGCAAACATTCTAAGACCCACAAACAGGTTTACTGGGGAGGAATTCGAGGCACTGCAGTTCATGTGCTGAGTTAAATAAGCTCTGGAAATAGAAATAAGCTGAAGAATCACGATAGCCAATCTAATTTAACCAAAATCTAATTAGATAATTTACCAGCAATTAAGAGACTTGCTAGACACAATTTCTTGTTGGGAAGGTAGTATTTTTCTCCTTTCAAATTTTTAAATGTTTGATATAACCAGCAAAATAAAAGTAAATTATCAAGTTAAGCTTAATAGCAATATTGTTTTGTTACGTAATATAATACCTTATAAATTTAAAAAAGATAGTTAATTATTTCCAGTTAGTCACATTTATTATTACTAATAATGAATAAATACAAAAATATACACTCAAGCAGAAAGAGCCAAACTGGCTCCCATAATAATAGCAGGTATTTTCCTAAGCCTTGTACACAGTAATAGTCAAATCTGCCACATCTTTACCATTCTTTAAATGACAATCTGGGTTTTATTAATTCCACTTTTTCAGCCAGAACTCATATTTATTATTTAAATTGTGCTGTATGAAATTGTCCATTTTATTTCTATATATTCTCAGATGAGATGCATACATATTGGTTCAAGACCTCTTGTTGCCTCTTTTTAACATTGTCTTTATATCACTCACAGCCCCCAAACAACAGGTTAAAACCAGCCCAACTAGTTAGTAAAATTGGTTGAGAAAAAAGAAAAAGAAAAAAGTCAAAATAGTTTATACAATAAAACTATTAGGAGATGATGAAAAGTTCGCTAATGCATTCAATAGAACCTGAAAAAGAGCTAAACACATACCTGGAACAGGAGAGAGGAGGAGACTGACTGTCAGGAGACCTTGCAACATGCTGGGTGATTCCAGGAGCACAGTGTCTGCTCTTCTCGCTCAGATGGGCGCTGCTGGGTCTGTCCCTGCCTCCTCTCCAGTGAGACAGAATGAAACTCCCTGGTTCATTCTTGACTCTGATTCAGGAAGTGTTTACTAAAGGTGTTGCACAACCTCGAAGCTGTGGTCCTGCAACAATGGGACAGCAGGAGGAAGTGCTGGCTGCCTCCTGGCTGTAAGATTCCTTGATCTGAACTATTGTTTCACTCTCCTTCTCCATACTCCCCACTCCAAAGTAGTACATTTCCAACATATTATTATAGCCAGATAAGCTACAAGGAAATAGGCAACGGCATTAATCAGTCTTGAAAAATATGCCAGACATTGATTTACATTATGGATATATGGATACAATATATAAATATATATGTTTAAATATATTTTACATATGTAAAATTGTAGGAAAAAAGTTATTAAGAATGTTATTTTTCCCCCACATACATAATGTGGTTATGTAAAGCAATTCCTAATTCAACCTAATTACTATATAGCATTCTCTTTTCCTTTATGTTCTATTCTCACACAAGGGTACTCTCAGGAAGCTTTAACTATCCTGAAATAAGAATGTCTGACAATATAAGCACAAGAATTTTTAGATCCCTGGGGGTGTTTGTATCATAACTGACAACAGGAGTGTGGAAAAAGGAGTCAAGACCCAAATGATACAATTTTAGGATCTGTCACTGGTGGTAGTAAGGCTAAATTGGGCATGTCCAAAAATCATATTTATAACCAATAAAATAACTAATCAGTTGAGCTGCTTATTAAGTTTTAGGTACTGATAGGGTTTGGTTGTGTCCCCACCCAAATCTCATCCTGAATTGTAGCTCCCATAATCCCCGTGTGTTGTGGGAGGGACCCAGTGGGAGATAATTGAATCAAGGGGTGGGCTTTTCCCACACTGCACTTGTGATAGTGAGTAAGTCTCATAAGATCCAATGATTTTATAAAGGGCAGTTCCCCTGCTCAGGCTCTCTCTGCCTGCCTCCATGTAAGATGTATCTTTGTTCCTCCTTCACCTTCTACCATGAGTGTGAGTCTTCCCCAGCCATGTTAAACTGTGAGTGCATGAAATCTCTTTTTCTTTATAAGTTACCCTGTCTCAGATATTTCTTCATAATAGTGTGAAAATGGACTAATACAGGTACTCTCCTAAATCTACTGTACTTGTTATTTTATTAGTCCTTATGATATGTATTATGCATTTACATTCATTTTTCAGGTGAAAAATTGAGGTTTTAAAGGCAAAATTCAAATGATTAAGACTCGGTTGTCCTCATTGTATAGATTAAGAAGATTAAGCAGATAAAGTCACCTATTCAGTAAGTGGTAGAAGTGGAATCTGAGCTATGTGTTGTCTGGGCTCTTAGTCATATACTCTAATGCTTTCCCTTGGCTTAGCTGACTTATACTCCCAGTCTTATTTCTATTGATACGATTCTGGGAGAATAAAAATAACTATGAAATTCTTAAGGAATAGAAATAACACCGAGGACCAGTTATTACCACAAAATGTTGTCCTACTCCACTAAAATCACGCATCATTTTACAGATTCTGAAACACATTCTCATACTACAGAGATTGCAGTGATGATTGATATCTCCAAATGATCATAAAGTCATCAACTAAAAACCACAAGGGAATTTTTTAGTCTAGTTATTGAGCATTTTAACCATCAGGATTGTGATTCATGGATTTCTTGCCTTTTCAACCCAAGTTCCATTGCTTTATCTTTCCCAGGGAACATAAAGGACACTTCAACTTTTTAATTATTACATGTTTTTCCTCCATCAATTCAATGTAATTTTACTTATAGCTATTATGTGTCAGACACTGAGATTGCAGTTAAAAAAACACAATCATGGCCAGGTGTGGTGGCTCACGCCTGTAATCCCAGCACTTTGGGAGGCTGAGGCTGACGGATTACCTGAGATCAGAATTTGAGACCAGCCTGCCCAACATGGTGAAACCCCACCTCTACTAAAAATTAAAAAATCAGCTGGGTATGGTGGCAGGCACCTGTAATCCAGTTACTCAGGAGGCTGAGGTAGGAGAATTGACTGATTGCTTGAACCTAGGAGGCACAGGCTGCAGTGAGCTGAGATTGCACCACCACACTCCAGCCTGGGCAACAGAGCAAGACACTGTCTCAAACAAAAAACACAATCACTTTCATTGAGATGTTCACAATATGAGAAAAGTTCAATTACTATAAAATTGCACAAAGTGAGTACCACCTATAAATGATCACAATATCACAAGGTGTTTAGTGTTACAATAGATTTATCAATAGAGATCAGAGGTCTACACCAAACAGGGCAGGGAGCGCATTCTGGAGGCAGGAGTCCTGGGAAAAGGACTCCCTATTTCATAAATGGTGCTGGGACAGCTTGCTAGCCATATGCAGAAGAATAAAACTGGACCACTACCTTATACCATATACAAAAATTAACTCAAGATGGATTAAAGATTTAAACATAAGACCTCAAACTATGACAATCCTAGAAGAAAACCTAGGAAATGACATTCTGGACATTGGCCCTAGGAAACAAGTTATGACTTAAGTCCTCAAAAGCAATTGTAATGAAAACAAAAATGGACAAGTGGGACCTAATTAAATTAAAGGCTTCTGTACAGCAAAAAAAAAAAAAAAAAAAAAAAAACTATCAGCAGAGCAAACCAACAACCTGCATAACGGGTGAAAATATGAGCAAACTACACAGCTGACAAAAGTCTTTTAATATCCAGAATCTATAAGGAATTTAAACAATTGAACAAGCAAGAAACAAATAACCTCATTGAAAAAATGAGCAAAAGGCCAGGTACAGTGGTTCATGCCTGTAATCCTAGCACTCTGGGAGGCCGAGGCGGGTGGATCACCTGAAGTCAGAGGTTTGAGACCAGCCTGGCCAACATGGTGAAACCTCATCTCTATTAAAAATACAAAAATTAGCCACGTGTGGTAGGCACCTGTAGTCCCAGCTACTTGGGAGGCTGAGGCAGGAGAATCACTTGAACCCAGAGGAGGAGGTTGCAGTGAACCAAGATTGCATCACTGCACTCCTGCCTGGGTCACAGAGCGAGACTCTGTCTCAAAACAAACAAAAACAAAAAAGTCAAATGAGCAGACACTTCTCCAAAGAAGACATACAAGCAGTTAACAAACATGTGAAAAAGTGCCCAACATAATTATCAGACTACAAATTTTAAAAAATGAGATACCATCTCACACCAGCCAAAATTGCTCTTATTAAAAAGTCAAAAAATGACGAACACTGGTGAGGCTGCATAGAAAAGGAAACACTCAGACAATGTTGGTAGGAATGTAAATTAGTTCAGCCAGTCTGGAAAGCAGTTTGGAGATTTCTCAAAGAAATTAGAATAGAACTGTCATTTGACCCAACAATCCTTTTACTGGATATATAGCCAAAAGAATAATTATTCTACCAAGAAGACACATGCACTCGTATGTTCATCATAGTACTATCCACAAGAGCAATGACGTGGAATCAAGCTAGGTGCCCATCAATGGTGGAATGGATGAATAAAATGTGGTACATACATACCATGGAATACCATGTAGCTACAAGAAAGAATTAAATTGTGTTCTTTGCAGCAACATGGATCACCTAGAGGCCATTACCCTTAGTGAATTAATGCAGAAGGAGAAAATCAAATACTGCATGTTTTCAATTATACATGGGAGCTAAACGTTGGGTACTCACGGACATAAAGATGATAATAATAGGCACTGGGGACTGCTGGAGAAGGGAGGGAAGAGGGGAAAGGGCTGAAAACCTAGCTATTGGATACCATGCTGAGTACCCAGGTGGTGGGATTATTTGTATCCCAAACCTCAGCATCACGCAATATATCCATGTAACAAATGGATACGTACCTCCTTGAATCTAAAATAAAAGTCGGGAAAAAAGAATTAATTATGAGAATAAGGACGATATATTATAGCACATTAGTTTATGGCTGGTAGTGTTTGGAACTGTTGGAGCAAAGAATGCCTGGGAGAATGGGAAGATACCCTGCTAAGCGTTAAGAGTTCATGCTTGACTTTGACCCTTTGGTGAATGGGCACCACTGATGGGATCGAATGAGAGGGAGTATAACTTTCCTGCTTGCCTCTTGAGGAGGGGAGTGCACTGGAAATTGTGAATGATGACAGTTTGCACACTGATCCATGTGGAATTTTAAATTGGCACTTGTTCTTCAGGTCTTTTCAATTCTCTTGTAGTCATTATTTGCCTTTGATCACAGTTTGTTCCAGTTATCATTCTCATAATTTTTTATCATTCTTCATAGCCCAGAGTTAAATTTATAATTCCCTTTACTGTCAAAGAATTTATACCAATCTCTAAATGAATTTTATTTTCTGCTTCCCTGGTTATTTCATCAAAGATGTATTAAGCAAGCGTAAAAGTAGACTTTGGACAGTCAGCTTAATTTTCCCCTTTGTTTCTTTGTGATAAATACAGCATTATCGTTGACATCTTTAATTGTCATGACTTGTCAAACTCTTTGCCAGAATATAAAATATAAATGGCAGAAAGAAGAGCCACATGAGTGAAAAAACATATAATACATGAAGAGGAGTACAATAGAATGAGAAAAAGCATAAGGCAGCACTCAAAACCTGTGCTAAAACATTCAATAATGTTCTATATGTATATAATAAATTATACACAGGAATAATGTATGCATATATACATATCATTACTATTGACTGATTATACACACATGAACAGTCATGGATCACTTAATGGGGATACAGTCTGAGAAATGTGTCATTAGATGATTTCGTTGGTTTGTGTTACAGTATACTTACACAAAGCTAGATGTTATAGACTACCACACACCTAGGCTGTATGGTGTAGCCTATTCCTCCTAGGCTACAAACCTGTATAGCATGTTACTGTACTGTATACCGTAGGCAGTTGTAATACAATGGTAAGTATCACGAAACTAAATAATATCTAAGTGTAGAAATTATATACAATATTGAAATCTTATAGGACCACATCATATATGCAATCTATCAATGACTGAAATGTCATTTATGTGGTACATAACTATATACATTTATGTGTGTATATATACACACACATAAATATACACACATATGCACACATAAATATATATAAACCCTCTCTTTTTTGGGGGGATGGTCTTGCTCTGTTGCCCAGGCTGGAGTGCGTTGGCATGATCTCAGGTCACTGTAACCTCTGCCTCCTGGATTAAACCCTCTTTCTATTATACATAGGTATGTGCCACATAAATGACATTTCAGTCATCAATGGATTGCTCTTATGATAGTGGTCCATCATCACATATAATTGTATGTATATATGTATATGTGTATAAAAATATAAATATATTTAGGATAGTATTTCAGAAATAATACTACAAGGTATGAGTGTTGCAAAAGGAAGTATGGAATGGTGTAAAATCAGATTTAAATCTTAGAACAATTACATTGGCAGCAGTGTAGAGAATGACTCTAAAGTCTGATTAGATCAGAGAACAGAAACCAGTTGTAAGTGAAAATGAAAGAAAGCAGGAGTCTGAATTTAAGTAGAAACAATAGGGATGGAAAGAAGGGGAGAGGTTTGAGAAATATTTATTAAGTATATTGGAGAGATACAGTTATTAATTAGATATGGGGGTGCTAAAATAAAAAAGGGTTTATTCATTAAATATGTAGTGTCTACTATGTGCCAACTACTGGAATAGGTTTTAGGGATTAGGCTTTGAACACAGAGATAAAAATGTATACCTGCTTGGAGATGAGAATCTAATTGGAATGGGAACGTGAGCAAAATCAATGCTATGAAAAAAATAAAACTAGGTGACAAGTTCTGAACAAACATCCATTGCTCATTCCCACTGTTTCCTGCCATGGGAAGACTACCCAGTAGCATAACCTCCTAGCCCCTTTCTGACCCTTGCCTTATATTGCCAAGGCAAGTAGAGGGACCCATCTACCTGGCTTCTTCCTCTTCTCCTTCTCTTGGGAGCACATGTGTGTTCTGCTTCTCCATCCTTAAGTGTCCAGGGGCGCAGTGAAGAGCTGTCCTCGTGTGGAACAGAGCCAGCCCCATGAACTTCCTGGGAAAGGTAGATGAGCCCACTGAATTCCGGGGACCAGTGCTAGCAAACATGCTAGTCCAAAGTTATAAACCACATTTTGGTCGTATCCAGCATTAACAATTACAAGGGGGATGTTTTAGTCTTTATTTTCCTTGCCTGCTTTCTCAGATGGCTCAGAGATACAGTGAGGAAGATGAATATTTTTAATTGCTTTATCTTAAAGACCAACAAGAAGGGGTAGGAAGGAAGGAGAGCTGGGGCTCCTTATTCCTCTTTTGGGAGGTAACAGATGTTGTGGGCTCTAAATGATGAGAACCTAAACATGAAAAAACATGAGGGAAGAGCATTTCAGGTAGAGGGAACAGAAAATGCAAAAGGTTGAGGCTGAAGCACACTCAACATGTCCAAGAACAAAAAGCGAACCCAGGTGGCTGGGGCGACTGAAGGAGAAGAGTCAGTGGGAGATGTGGGGAAAGGGGGTAAGAATGTTGAGCCTGAAATTGGCTTATTTCAAGTGCAATGGAACACCCTTGGTGGAACTTCAGTACATTTCTAAAATTTATCCACAGAGACAGAAATACAGAGTGGAAGAAGAGAGACCAATTCAGAAGCTGCTAAAACAAATCCAAAAAACAATGGGTCAGTGAGGTAGCAGTGAAAATGGAGGTCAGTGCTCAGGTTAGGGACATATTTAGGCAGTAGAGATGCCAACGTTTGCTTATGGCTTAATTCCCTGATCTTTGTGTAGGAATCTGAGTTAGATAATTGCCTTGTTCCCTTACAGTGGAGATTCACACAAGAGAGCAGGTAAGGGAAAAAAATGCGTGAGTTTAGTTTGGGACATGTTACATTCAGGCAGAATATTCAGTAATTAATTAGAAAAAACATGTTTGGAATTCAGGATGGAGATCTATTTTTAAAAAACAATAGGTATCATAAACATAATTGTAATGCTGTGTTCTCTGGATATTTATTATATTCAAGAGCTTAAAATACTTTGAAGAGTAATTACTAACCATCAATTTATATGAATGAGAAACTGTCTTTTTTTAATTTAAGTTCCAGGGTACATGTGTAGGATTTGCAGGTTTGTTATATATGTACATGTGTGCCATGGTGGTCTGCTGCACCTATCAACCCATCACCTAGGTATTAAGTCCCACAGTCCCACAGCCCCACATGCATTAGTTATTTATCCTGATGCTCTCCCTCCCTGTCCCCCCGACAGGCTCCAGTGTGTGTTGTTCACCTCCCTGTGCCTATGTGTTTTCATTGTTTAGCTCCCACTTATGAGTGAGAACATGCAGTGTTTGGTTCTCTGTTCCTATGTTAGTTTGCTGAGGATAATGGCTTCCAGCTCCATCCATTTCCCTGCAAAGGACATGATCTCATTCCTTTTTATGGCTGCATAGTATTCATTGGTGTATATGTCCCACATTTTCTTTATCCAGTCTACTATTAATGGGCATTTGGGTTGATTCCATGTTTTTGCTGTTGTGAATAGTGTTGCAATAAACATACACATATCTGTATCTTTATAATAGAATGATTTACATTCCTTTGGGTATATGCCCAGTAACAGGATTGCTGGATCAAATAGTATTTCTGGTTCAAGATCCTTGAGAAATTGCCTCACTGTCTTCCACAATTGTTGAACAAATTTACATTCCCACCAACAGTATAAAAGCATTCCTATTTCTCCACAGCCTCACCAGCATCTGCTGATTTTTGACATCTTAATAATTTCCAGTCTAACTGGCATGAGATAGTATCTCATTGTGGTTTTGATTTGCATTTCTCTAACGAACAGTGATGTTGAGACTTTTTACATATTTGTTGGCAACATAAGTTTCTCCTTTTGAGAGGTGTCAGTTCATGTCTTTTGCCCAATTTTAATTGGCTTGCTTATTTTTTTCTTGTGAATTTGTTTAAGTTCCTTGTAGATTCTGGATATTAGACCTTTGTCAGATAAGTTGCAAAATTTTTATTCCATTGTATAGGTTGTCTGTTCACTCTGATGATAGTTTCTTTTGCTGTGCAGAAGTGCTTTAATTAGGTCCCATTTGTCAATTTTTGCTTTTATTGACATTGCTTTTGATGTTTTTCTCATGAAATCTTTTTCCGTGCCTATGTCCTGAATGGTATTGCCTAGATTTTCTTCTAGGGCTCTTACAGTTTTGGGTTTTACATTTAAGTATTTAATCCATCCTGGGTTAATTTTTGTATAAGATGTAAAGAAGGGGTCCAGTTTCAATGTTCTGCATATGGCTAGACAGTTTTCCCAGCACCATTTATTAAATAGGGACTCCTTTCCCATTGTTTATTTTTGTCAGATTTGTTGAAGATTGGATGGCTGTAGATGTGTGATCCTATTTCTGAGATCTCTATTCTGTTCTATTGGTCTATGTGTCTGTTTTGGTATCAGTACCATTCTCTTTTGGTTACTGCAGCCTTGTAGTATAGTTTGAAGTCATTTAGCATGATGTCTCCAGCTTTATTCTTTTTTTTTTTTAATTAATTTATTATTATTATACTTTAAGTTGTAGGGTACATGTGCATAACGTGCAGGTTTGTTACATATGTATACTTGTGCCATGTTGGTGTGCTGCACCCATCAACTCATCATTTACATCAGGTATAACTCCCAATGCAATTCCCTCCCCCCCCCCTCCCCATGATAGGCCCCTGTGTGTGATGTTCCCCTTCCTGAGTCCAAGTGATCTCATTGTTCAGTTCCCACCTATGAGTGAGAACATGCGGTTTTTGGTTTTCTGTTCTTGTGATAGTTTGCTAAGAATGATGGTTTCCAGCTGCATCCATGTCCCTACAAAGGACGCAAACTCATCCTTTTTGATGGCTGCATAGTATTCCATGGTGTATATGTGCCACATTTTCTTAATCCAATCTGTCACTGATGGACATTTGGGTTGATTCCAAGTCTTTGCTATTGTGAATAGTGCTGCAATAAACATACGTGTGCATGTGTCTTCATAGCAGCATGATTTATAATCCTTTGGGTATATACCCAGTAATGGGATGGCTGGGTCATATGGTACATCTAGTTCTAGATCCTTGAGGAATCGCCATACTGTTTTCCATAATGGTTGAACTAGTTTACAATCCCACCAACAGTGTAAAAGTGTTCCTATTTCTCCACATCCTCTCCAGCACCTGTTGTTTCCTGACTTTTTAATGATTGCCATTCTAACTGGTGTGAGATGGTATCTCATTGTGGTTTTGATTTGCATTTCTCTGATGGCCAGTGATGATGAGCATTTTTTCATGTGTCTGTTGGCTGTATGAATGTCTTCTTTTGAGAAATGTCTGTTCATATCCTTATTCTTTTTGCATAGGATTGTCTTGGCTGTGTGGGCTCTCTTTTGGTTCTATATGAATTTTAAAGTAGTTTCTTCTAATTCTGTGAAGAACGTCAATGGTAGTTTAATGGGAATAGCAATGAATCTATAAATTACTTTGGGCAATATGGCCATTTTCATGATATTGATTCTTCCTATCCACAAGCATGGAATGTTTTTCCATTTGTTTGTATCCTCTATCATTTCCTCTGAACTACAAGTACGAGTTTGTCCTTGAAGAGGTCCTTTACATCCCTTGTTAACGGTATTCCTAGGTATTTTATTCTCTTTGTAGCAATTGTGAATGGAAGTTCATACATGATTTGGCTCTCTGCTTGCCTATCGGTGGTGTATAGGAATGCTTGTAAATTTTGCACATGTATTCTGTATCCTGAGACTTTGCTGAAGTTGCTTCTCAGCTTAAGAAGCTTTTTGGCTGAGATGATTGGGTTTTCTAGATATAGGATCATGTCATCTGCAAACAGAGACAATTTGACTTCCTCTTTTCCTACTTGAATACCCTTTATTTCTTTCTCTTGCCTGATTGCCCTGGCTAGAACATCCAATACTATGTTGAATAGGAGTGGTGAGAGAGGGCGTCCTTGCCTACACCGGTTTTCAAAGGGAATGCTTCCAGTTTTTGCCCATTCAGTGATACTGCCTGTAGGTTTGTCATAAATGGCTCTTATTATTTTGAGATATGTTCCATTAATACATAGTTTATGGAAAGTTTTTAACATGAAGGGATGTTGAATTTTATCAAGGCTTTTTCTGAATTTATCAAGATAATTGTGTTTTTTGTCATTAGTTCTGTTTATGCGATAATTATGTTTACTGATTTGCATATGTTGAACCAGCCTTGCATCCCAGGGATGAAGCTGATTTGATCGTGGTGGATAAACTTTTTGATGTGCTGCTGGATTTGGTTTGCTGGTGTTTTACTGAGGATTTTTACATTGATGTTCATCAGGGATATTGGCCTGAAGTTTTCTTTTCTTGTTGTATCTCTGCTAGGCTTTGGTATCAGGATGATGCTGGCCTCATAAAATGAGTTAGGGAGAAGTCCCTCCTTTTCAATTGTTTGGAATAGTTTCAGAAGAAATGGTACCAGCTCCTCTTTGTGCCCCTGGTAGAATTCAGTTGTAAATCCATGTGGTCCTGGGCTTTTTTTGGTTGGTAAGCTATTTCTTACTACCTCAATTTCAGACCTTGTTATCGGTCTATTCAGGGATTCGACTTCTTCCTGGTTTAGTCTTCATAGGGTGTATGTGTCCAGGAATTTATCCATTTTTTTCTTGATTTTCTAGTTTGTCACATACAGTTGTTTATAGTATTCTCTGGTGGTTGTTTGTATTTCTGTGGGGTCAGTGGTGATATCCCTTTTATCGTCTTTTATTGTGTCTATTTGATTCTTCTTTCTTTTCTTCTTGATTATTCTAGCTCGCATTCTACCAATTTTTGTTTGTTTGTTTTTTTCAAAAAACCAGCTCTAGATTCATTGAATTTTTGAAGGGTTTTTTGTGTCTCTATCTCCTTCAGTTCTGCTCTGATCTTAGTTATTTCTTATCTTCTGGTAGCTTTTGGATTTGCTTGCTTGCTTCTCTAGTTCTTTTAGTTGTTATGCTAGGATGTCAATTTGAGATCTTTCTAGCTTTCTGATGTGGGCATTTCATGCTTTAAATTTCCTCTTAACACTGCTTTAGCTGCATCACAGAAATTTTGGTATACTGTCTCTTTATTCTCATTGGTTTCAAAGAACTTCTTGATTTCCGCCTTATTTTCATTATTTACCCAGGAGTTATTCAGGAGCAGGTTGTTCAATTTCCATGTAGTCCTGTGGTTTTGAGTGGGAGAAACAGTCTCTTGAACTCCACACAAGGGGATTTACTACTGAAGCACCGGAAGGACTTCACTGTAACTCTCTTTTACTCCCAGAAACAAAATAGCTATGCTCCCAGGTGCTCTATTCACTTAGGGGAGAAGAAGGGCTGTACATGTGAAAGATTATATCTTTTCCAAAGAACTTCACAAACACCTCTTTTCAGCCCAGAATTTTCCCTTCTTTCTGCTTGCCAGTTGGATTATTTCAAAGAAGGCCATATAGCAAGAAGAGTAAATGGTTTTTTTATTGAAGGCTGGGAATGAGAGAAAAAGGATGACACCTACTGAGCCCCAGCCTCAGGTCAGGGGGTGCACAGTCTTGGTAAGGGCAAAAGAAGACAGGATCACATGTTCACTGGGCAGCTGGAATGTGCCAGATGGTTTATATTAGCACGTATCAATCTTCACCATAACGCTGAGAAGGAAATATCATGGAAATATCAAAGACAATAGACATTTTCTGATCACGTGTGACAAATTTGGGGGCCACTGGGTGTGGGATCTTCAACATATGTTTTTATTCAGTTAAAATATTAGTGACTAACAGCTGTGTTCTTACAATTGCTCCTGGAATGGACAGAAAAGTACCACTCCTTCAACCCAAAGGCAGACCACAGTCATGTAGTGCCAAGGCACTGTATTTGTTTCCCAGTACCTAGAAATGACCTGCACAGAATTGGCACTGAGTGAATGCTTTGGTGATGCTTTTAATACATGTTTGGTGGGGTTTCAGGAAATTGGACTTTAACATGACTGACCACATTCCTTCTATCTGCTCACTACATATATTGTATATGTGCTGAAAATGTATCTGATTTCTTCCGTACCTCTGTTGAGTTTAGCAAAACAGATAAAAGTGCAAACTTAGAGTTGGAGAGTAACCTCCAAGAGAAAAACAGACTGGTCAGTGTCAAATACAAGATTTTAAAATATTTTCTTATATATTAAACAATACTTCAACCATTGAGAATCATTCTAAAGAAATTGTCTGAAATGTAGAATGTATCAAGATATTAATTATATTATTGAAACAGGATAAAAACAAAATTAAATGTCCCAAAATAAGAACATGGGTACGTAAATGTTTCATGCTTGTTTGCTCAATAAAATACTGAACCATAATGTAAAATTAGCATTATAATGAATTTTTATATTATAGAAAATGTTTACCTTATACTGTTAGGGTAAAAATGAAGTAATACGGTTATATGAAAAATGATCAAAACTAAATAAAAACATCAAGAATTCATTAAGAATAAAAACCAAAAACAGAAAAAGAAATCCAAAATATTTAGAGACGTGTGCATGTGTGTGTGGTAAGAAGATAAGTATTTTTATCTCCTCTCTTTCTGTATTTCTTAATTTTTAAGCAGTGGTTGGTATCACTTTTATAAATTTTTAAGCAGTGGTTGGTATCACTTTTATAACTTAACAATTATGTAAAAATAAGCATGAAAAATAAATATTTTCCAAATTTAATAAAACAAGCTTTTTCTCCTCTAAACCAAGATTCTTTTAAAGATATATGTGTTATTCATCATTAAATCCCCAAGACACAAATACAGTGATTAGAAAATAGTAGCTACTAAATATTTGCACACTAAATTAATAATTGAAAGAGGATCACTCTTCAAAAACAAGTAGAGCCTCAGAACCACAAGTCATGAACTGCTGAGTCTTAGAAGAGGAGGGGGAAAAAAGCTATTAGGGTGTCGTAGTCTAACTTGCTATGTTCCCACCTGTGGTAAGTAGATAGTGTTGCACAAAGAAAAGAAAGCTATTTGCTTTTGATATTAGTAAATACATTTCCACAAAAGAAAGCCAAGAGATTTTGTTATCACCTTTCAGGTACTATATTTACATAAGTTTCTACCCTCTTGCTTAGGTTGCTATTTTATAACGAGTTAATAACCTCTCTGGCCCTGAATTACTAGCTGTGTATTTAAGACATGCTACATGCTATTAGGTCCTTTGTAACATGAAACAGCCCATCCTCTCATCGTACAATATCTAAGTTTTAAAGCAATAGGTAATCAGCAGAGATGTTAATATATTGTGGACAGTCAGCGGATGCACCATTTGCAGAATTTGATGCACTTAACAAGCAGACAGGGCTTGGCAGAACAATCTGCCTTCCAAGTAGAATGAGGATAGACACCACCCATCTTTATAATTCTTCTACGTTTTCTTTCTTCTCCCCACACTCCCCACTGGCATGATGAGATATAAGGACTAAAATTAAGGTTCAGTGTTATGTATGACATGACATCTGGGGAAAACTGGTAGGGCCTGGAATGGCTTCACCACCAATCTTGCTCCTCACCTTTCTCCCATGGATAATGTCCACTAGTCAAACAACTCTCCTTATCGCAGGGACTAGGCAAAGTTCCTGCTTAACCCTGAGTAGTGAGCTTCAGTTCCCTGCCAGCTACAGAATTACTCATATAAGGCAATCACATACTCCCACAGGAACCAGAGAGCACCTCACCCCTTTGATACTAATTAGAAAGCCTGCTTCCCACAGCCCTAGTTGTTCCCTGTTCCCTGTACTTATGTTCCTCATGTGGCCTTTAGGGCATGCAGTGTCCTCTTCCTTGAGCCATGAGTGTATGTGACATGAGCATTTGTCAACCTTATCTGTCTCGGACCAGGCAACATGTGTTCAGCATCTCCATAACCCTAGGATGGGAATCCTTCCCCAGCCAACAGGGCAAATAAAAGCAGATAAGACTGCTCACCATACTACCTCTGCATAACTAAGAAGGCCCTTCAGTGGATCCTTTGTAGGACAAAGAGGATCAGCTTTTTTGGGTAGAAAATCCTGGATCCACTTTACAAAGTAATGGACACCCACATGAACAATAATGCCCAAAGATATCACAAGTGGATTAAAATGTACTTTAAACATCTGGGAGTATGTAAATTCATATATATACACACACACACACACGCGTGCGTGCACACACATATATATGTGTGTATATGTATGTGTGTATATATACAAACTCCCAGATGTAATATATATATTTACATATATTTTGCATATATTTGTACATATACACACACGCATATATACTCTCAAATGTACTATATATCAAACATAAAAATATATATGTGTGTATATAGATATGAACCTACTATGTATATTCAGAAAATTATATATATGTGTGTATATATATGTGTGTGCATATACACACACACATATATACTGATTCTTCATCTTTTGATCAGATAAAATCTTACAAGCGAGGACCAACAGATTCTGAGACTGACAGCACTATCCTCACTTTTAAATAAGCAATGTAGGAGAACACTGACAAGAATATATTCAACATGTTTATCTCTTTAGGAATGAGTCATTCTACAATCTTACCTGCTCTCGTCATGTGCTTCTGGATTGATAAGAGGTGCTCAGCTGAGAGAATCAAAATACAAGACCGGGAAATTCTGATCTCTCTCTCAATTTGCAAGCAAAGAAAGTTGTTAACCCATCCTCTTAAAAATGGGTGATTATTTATGCACAATGTGTATGAATGACAACCATTCAAATATTCGTATTTTGTTAATTTAGTATTAAGCAGATGGGGATAGGTCGAGAAGGAAGTTATTTGTGAGAACAGCTTAAAAAGAGAGAAAATAAATTCAGTGGAGTGTCATTTAACTGAGAGAGAAGAGTTTGAAGAAATTAAGATTTGGAATTTTAACATATAAATATGTGATGGTTAATTTTGTTTTCCTTTTTGGCATTGAATTATTTTTATTTTACTTTAAGTTCTGGGATACGTATACATAATATGCAGGTTTGTTGCATAGGTATAAATGTGCCATAGTGCTTTGCTGCACCTATCAACCCACATCCAGGCATTAAGCCCCATATGCATTAGGTAGATGGTAATTTTATATGTCAACTTGACTGAGCCAGAAGGTCCATATATTTGGTCAGATCTTATTCTTGGTCATTTCTGAGAAGATATTTTTATGAGATTAACATTTAAATGAGAGGACTGTGAGTAAATCAGATTGCACTTCATAATACAGGTGGGCCTCACCAATCAGTTGAAGGCCTTAGTACAACAAACACTGACCTCACCTGAACAAGAAGGAAGTTAGCCTGCAGACCACCTCTGGACTTGAGCTGCAGCTCTTCTCTGGTTCTCCAGGGAAAACAAAATATTGATTTACCAAGCTTCCACAATTATGTGAGCCAAGTGCTTAAAGTAAATCTCTTTCATATGTATAGGAAAGAGATATATATGTGAGAGATATATATATACACACACACACACACACACATACACATACATACACCCCCCCACACACACATGCACACAAACACACACACACCCTGTTGATTCTGTTTCTCTGGAGAGCCCTGATGCATACAAACTATTCATTTCCCTTTGCTTCCTATGGGAATGAGGTTTTTTTGGATACAACATTCCACTTATAGTTGAACATATTCTCCTTTTCCCCTTTCTACCACTTAAGATGTGATAGAGGAAGAAATGATGAAAATGGCTGTGCAAATATTTTTTCCAAGAATGGGAAAATCACCGCTCTTCTCCCTCTCTGTATCCCAGAACTTAAAGTAAAATAAAGAAAAAAATAATAAAAAAAATTCTCTTCTGAATTAAAAAAATATTTTCAAGGGGGCTATTTTTTTCTGTTAATATACATTAAAGGTCAAGGAAAATCATGCCCCCCGCATAAGAAAATGTGTATAGATAACCTGAGAAAATGATTCATGATGTAAGTGACATATATAAAAAATTGAGCTAATTTATCCTTTCTTCAGCACTGGCATCCTTAAGAATACCTTTGAAAATACCATTTCATTACCATTTTTTAAATCTTTGCCAATTTGATGGATGAAAAATATGATTTATATTTATATTTTACATTTCAATCTTTAAATAATCTGGAATGAGTAGATAGAATATTCTAAGTTTATATTTTTCTTTTCCGTACATACCTAGTTTACTAAGCCTGCTAATTAATATCATGTTTTAAGTCCTCTAAACTTTCTCCTCTAATATGAAACTATAACCTTATCATACATTAAATATTTAGGTATATTTTGGTGCATTTCTGGACTTTCTCTTCTGCTCTACTGATCTGTCTATTACTATGCCTGTAGAAGACCTTTAAATTTTGTAGCTTCGTGATCGATTTTAACATCTGGTGTAAAAAAAAAAAAAAAAAAAAAAGTACACTCACTTAGACTCACTTTTTATTGTTTGCTAAAATGAATTGAGAACTATTAATCAATACAGTTGAGAACATGAATAACAGCGCTCTTGGGCCCTTTACAAGGTTTGGCAGGTAAACTGATGATGTATTTCTCTAGGTCTCTGCGTCAGTAATTTCATGACGAATTGTTTACATCTCTAGACTATGTTTCTTCTGCAGACCAGTATTTCTGCTGATCAGCTTCCCTGCTGTAGATGTCCTTACTCCCTGCCCTGACTTATTTCCTTATTTCCTAAGGACAAGCAGTAACAATGGAGAGCACCCCTGGAGCTTCTTGGAACGTGTGGTTCATGTTTCGTTCTACTTACTCTGTTGCTCTGGGCCTGTTCACAAGATGTCGCTGTTTCTGATAAATACTTTCCCATAATAATACCTTCTAGAGTGTACCCACTAGGTATGGTATGCCAAGCAACTCTGGGCAATGGATAATTAGGAAATGCTTGTTGTAGACATTTGAGAGCTTCTGCAAGGTTCTGTGATCTGCATAGAGGAGATAAAACTCCCACCTTCCAACTTCTGTGCTCTTATTTTTCCAAGAATTTCCTCCTAGGACTATACCTTTTTCTCTCAAGAGTCTGCCAGCCTTCATCAGCTTTCAAAATAGAAACTACTTTGGTCGATCTTTTCCTATACTTTTACCTCAGTATTTCCCTGTGCTTCCTGTGGGAATTTGTCATCACACCATGGCTCTCTCTTCTAGACGTTTCACTGTGCTTTCTGAAAGGACTGTTCCTTTGTTTACCATACATGCCTCACTTTTAGCATGATTTCACCTTGTTTGGGTACACCAAGGATAACATGCACCTGCAGGCTTTTAGTAGACAACCCTCATTCTACCACTTTATAAGAACGACAAGCCTAGGATCCAGTGTTTGGTTTCTCTCAGTTTCCCACTTCTATTGTTATACTTTTTACATGTGTGCAAGCACCTGTTTTTCTATTAGGCACCCTTCTACATTTGCTTAACCTCCAAGCTACTTCTCCCTATTCATCCGGGATTTACTGCTCATTTCACAGGTTTCCTATTCTAATCCCCACTTCCTGTCACCATCCTGAGTGATAACAATGTCCATACAATCCTATAGAAAATGCTTCTCTCTCAGTTCCTTGATAATGAGTTGCATTTTTCTTATCACTTCCAAGCCATTCGGAAATGGTTTCATTCTTGGCCTGCTTGTCACTTGAAATTCTCCAGCTTTGAAACAAAGTTTCAAAAGTTTTTAATTTCTGGCTGGGCGCAGTGGCTCAAGCCTGTAATCCCAGCACTTTGGGAGGCCGAGGCAGGCAGATCACGAGGTCAGGAGATCGAGACCATCCTGGCTAACATGGTAAAACCCCATCTCTACTAAAAATACAAAAAATTAGCTGGGCGCAGTGGCGGGTGCCTGTAGTCCCAGCTACTCAGGAGGCTGAGGCAGGAGAATAGCGTGAACCTGGGAGGTGGAGATTGCAGTGAGCCGAGATTGCTCAAAACATGATATTAATTAGCAGGCTTAGTAATTAATAGGTATGTATGGAAAAGAAAAACGTAAACTTGAAATATTATATCCACTCATTCCAGATTGCTTAAAGATTGAAATGTAAAATATAAATCATATTTTTCATCCATCAAATTGGCAAAGATTTAAAAAATGGTAATGAAATGATATTTTCACAGGTATTCCTAAGGATGCCACTGCTGAAGAAAGGGTAAATTAGCTCAATTTTTTATATATGTCACTTACATCGTGAATCATTTTCTCAGGTTATCTATACACATTTTCTTCTGCAGAGGGCATGATTTTCCTTGACCCTTAACATATATTAATAGAAGCAAATAGTCCCCTTGAAAATATTTTTTTTAATTCAGAAGAGAATTTTTTTTCATTCAATTTTTATTGATACTGGCAAATTGGATTGCAGTCTTGGTTAGCTGGGTTCTTTACTGGGATCTACATGCAAAACAGCAGTGCTGTAAGTTAGTAATAAATTCATTTCACTCTTGCCAAAGTGGACAGCACAATGTACTGCAACTAATAATGTCTTTCTTGTTGGTAAATCTAACCCCGCTGAGTACAGTGTGTTCACACAGTCACCATCCACTGAGAATTAACAGAATTGTCTGAGAATTTGAAATCAACTAATTCTTCACATAGTAATATTTTCCAGAAGCCAGGATTTATTTTGCTTACGTTTTAAACCCATAAGTAAACATTCCATATTTCTTTTGGAATTTTCCAAATCTTAAACCTTGAACAATAGAAGTTACAGAAAAATACTGTTGAATTTTTTAAAACTTTGGCTTTTTTAGGTAAGTAAAGTGAATTAGTAGGTATGTTTCCCTGTTCTATTTATTAATAGAAAATGATACTTGCTATAACCTCACTAATCTTCACATCTTTTAACCAATTTTATCCACTTATACTATAAATGATTATTCATTACCTTCCTCTCTGCAGGGAGATGGCAAAACCAAACACCCAAAACACACATATATTCTCTCTCTTCCTCTCTTTCTGACACACACACACACACACACACACACACACATACACACACCCCAGATTTTTTTTTTAATACTTTAAGTTCTAGGGTACATGTGCATAACGTGCAGGTTTGTTACATATGTATACTTGTGCCATGTTGGTGTGCTGCACCCATCAACTCGTCATTTACATCAGGTATAACTCCCAATGCAATCCCTCCCCACTCCCCACTCCCCGTGATAGGCCCCGGTGTGTGATATTCCCCTTCCCGAGTCCAAGTGATCTCATTGTTCAGTTCCCACCTATGAGTGAGAACACGTGGTGTTTGGTTTTCTGTTCTTGCGATAGTTTGCTGAGAATGATGGTTTCCAGCTGCATCCATGTCCCTACAAAGGACACAAACTCATCCTTTTTTATGGCTGCATAGTATTCCATGGTGTATATGTGCTACATTTTCTTAATCCAGTCTGTCACTGATGGACATTTGGGTTGATTCCAAGTCTTTGCTATTGTGAATAGTGTTGCAATAAACATACGTGTGCATGTGTCTTCATAGCAGCATGATTTATAATCCTTTGGGTATATACCCAGTAATGGGATGGCTGGGTCATATGGTACTTCTAGTTCTAGATCCTTGAGGAATCGCCATACTGTTTTCCATAATGGTTGAACTAGTTTACAATCCCACCAACAGTGTAAAAGTGTTCCTATTTCTCCACATCCTCTCCAGCACCTGTTGTTTCCTGACTTTTTAATGATTGCCATTCTAACTGGTGTGAGATGGTATCTCACTATGGTTTTGATTTGCATTTCTCTGATGGCCAGTGAAGTTCACATAAGCTCCTAATGTGTACAGTTTAGAAAAAAGTAGAGCAAGGTAAGAACAGAGCTAATTTACAATATGAGGATACCATAAGACTGAGGGGCAGGTTCTACTAATGAATGAATTTGCATAAGCCACACAGCAATCCCTTGCAGAAGAACACATAGCAAAAAACAAAGTAAGCATGAGAATTCAGTTATCTCATAAACCCTGCTCAAGTGCAGAACATTCTCTGTGAATTTTGCAGTCAAGAACTGGCAACCAAAATACTGGAAAATAAAATATTCAGTAGCACATATATGGGAGAAGATGGCAGATGACAGGCAACATTTTCATTTGAGGCTTGAATTGGTCTTTCTGTCCTGGAAAGAACGACTTCTCATAAGAATAAACTGTGCTTAGAGGGGAAGAAGCTGGTTGAAGACACAAGAGAACAGTTTACTGATTGCCAGTGACTTGGAGACAAGATTGAGGGCTGAGAGGGAAGAGTCAACCAGGAAATAAGGAGACGGAATGTACAGTTTAAGGGTAGTTAGCATTTAGAACAAATGAAAACTACATGGGGTGAGAAGGCTAGAGATGCTGTTTGAGGCAAAGTTCACTAATAATGTGTGGTCATTTCATGTGTAAGATTTTTTGAAATAGGTGGAAAAAAGGAAGATGACAGAACCAGAGAAGGTATAGATAGATGTTATGAAAAAAAGACCTGCTTTCTACAGCACACCACCATTGACTCCAGCAGAGATGCTGCCGAATGTGCCAGAGATTTGAGCTGCAGAATAACCAGTTAGGTGAAAAGAATTCTTAACCTCTGAGCCAAACCCACACATTTTCCTAATAAGAAACCCGAAATCAGTGAGGCCAAGTTACTTTTGAAAAAACTTCCACTACCAGTTAATGCCAAAACAGGAAATCAACTCAGTTCTGTCTCTTAATTGTATTATTTTGGTTTTATTTTGTTTTGTTTTGCTACAAACCTCTGCTCCAGTTATAGCTTTTCTCATTTGTGAAATTTAGGCAGAAATGTACCAGGGCCAAGGCCAGAGATTTGTTAGTGTAGTCAGAGAGAAGGTGGCATCTCCCAACAATGTGATAGAAGATTGGCCTCTAGTAAGCCTGTTTGGAGCTAAGGCTCATGTTAAAAGAAAAAAAAATATCATGCTGGACAATTCAGAAGTTCCTCTTACAAAACAAATTTCTCCAAAGCCATCTGTTCCCACCATTTCTGGATAGGAAAGAAGGATAGAGCTTGCCATGTTTGTACACAGGAGGGAGTGGTTGGAACCAGATTACCAAGTGAGTCATGATCAACTTACACTTTCCTTTATCACTTCTTGTCAAAGCCTGACGTCAGAGCCAATCGTGTATCACACTCGTTTTCTTCAAAAGCCCTACATGCATATTAATCACAGTTCTGTACTCCTTACTGTTGATCTATTGTGTTGCAGAATTGTAGGGTTTACTTTTGGTGAACTTCAGATGACACCTCAGCAAACGTTGTCTTCTACATGAGAATTAGATATTCAGGAGACCTCCAGGTAGAACATTTGAGCTCAGGCTAACTAGAGGCCTGAGTTTTATTGCATCGAAGCCTAATAATCCGTGCTATCACTCCTGGGTTCTGTCTAGCTCAGCTCAAGCCCATTCTTAAAGGTTTTTACTGTCCAGATAGGATGTTTGGTGGCTTGGATCAAAACCTCTTATTTAAGTTGCAGAGGATCTATTTTGGCAAAATTAGAAAGATAGCAATGCACACAAAATCATAAACTTAGCCCCTAATGAGATATTCTAGAAACAATGTACAACACCACATTGAAACAGAGAGTGTTTCTAAGTATTTTCACTGTGCTGAGTGAAACATTGTGATTTTTGAGACATTAAGAGTTATTGCTACCAAAAAAGGCAAGGGGTGGGGGAGGATGGTGTCACTGAAAGCACCATTTAAGCAATGACAAATTCTCAGAAACTTTAATGTGTTTTGAAAACTAAAATGCTAAACCCCACAGCTGACTGAACAGATCCCCTGTTGGCCAAGAGAACCTCAGAGAAACCTTAAAACCTATGTCACAATGGGATGGAAGGTCAGACACACTTTGTTGTCTAAGCCTTTTGCCTTAGACGTAACAACTGACCAGCATTAATGCTAAAATAGAGATTATAAGACTGACGGAATGGACTCTTTGTGGCAATAAGATACTAAATTATAAACAAGACCTAAGCTCACGTAGGCAAGTGTTACATCCTGTACCTCTACGCTTAAATAATAAACTGTGTTGTAACTGCTACAAGTTTTTCCTTTTTCTCTAGCAGCTAAGGGAGCACTAGCCTTGAGATAAGCATTATCAAAACATTTGCAACTCACCAACCATCAGACCCTGACTCATAAGCCCCTGTTCCACCAGGGGCTTTGATGAGACAAGAGAGTGATTTCAGTCACTTTCCTCTGATAAGATGATTACCAACCGTGGACTGTCTCTAGCCAGTTTACAGAGGTTGAGCACTTATAATATCCTTGCTTCACCTTGTGATGTGTAGGTCCTAATTGTAACATTATATATTTAAATGTTAAGTCTGTACTGTAGAGTGAACACGGGAGGTAGGTAACATGCACGTTTATTCAATACACACGCAGCAGGATCCCCTTCGTGGATATTAATGACTCCTCCTATAGGCTGTTGAATCTGAATATTTGGCCAACCTATTCAGCACAAATCCCTGTTCCAGCTCCTTCTTCAGAGTGCCTGCCTTTGGGTCTCTGCTGGAGGCTACGCTTCCTGGCCTATCAGAAGGGTCACCTTGCAGGCTGTAATTCTTGACAAGAAATAAAGTCTTCTTTCCAAATTTATAGATCATGATTTTTTCAGTTGAAAGTTACCTTGCCTGGTGACATGCCAAAATAATACATAGAATTTTCAGAAGATATTTGATCATAGAACTATTTCTGGTGGAAAAATGTTTACTATCTGTTCTAATTCTTTATGACAGCTGGTCAAACCACCACACACACTTTAATACTCATCAAACAAACATTTATGAGTATTATATCTCCCACAGTTCCAGAATGTGCCTGGGTATAGCCAGGACTTTCTTGCCTAGATCCTCTCATGCAATTGTCATTAGTCAGTAGTTGGGTCTGGAAACATCTCATATGTCTGGTGGTTACTGCGGCTGCTACCTGGGACCCAAGCCAAACCAGGCACCATCTGGGCCACCCTCACAAAAGCGCTCCATGTGGCCTCGGCTCTCCTTAGACCCTGGCATCTGAGTTCTAAGGGCAAGTGTCCCAAGACAGACCAGGTGGAAATTGTGTTGTCTTCTATATTCTACCCTCAAAAGCCATGCAGGGTCAGCCAGGCACAGTGGCCTGTAATTACAGCAATTTGGGAGGAGGCCAAGGCGGGCAGATCACGAGGTCAAAAAATTGAGACCATCCTAGCCAACATGGTGAATTCCAGTCTCTACTAAAAATACAAAACTTAGCTGGGTGTGGTGGCATGCACCTATAGTCCCAGCTACTCTGGAGGCTGAGGCAGGAGAATCGCGAATTGCCTGAACCCAGGAGGTGGAGGTTGCAGTGAGCTGAGATAGCACCACTGAACTCCAGCATGGGCAACAGAGCAAGAATCTGTCTCAAACAAAACAAAACAAAAGCTCTGCAGTTTCATTCTCACGACATACTATTCATTAGAAACAAGACACTAAGTCTTGTTCTTGTTCACACTGAAGGGAGGAGGAATTAGACCAATGGTTCCCAACCTTTTTGGTACCAGAGACCACTTTCATGGAAGACAATTTTTCCACTGGGGAACAGGGGCATGGAGGTGGGGGGCACAGTTCTGGGATAAAACTTTTCCACTTCAGGCATTAGATTCTCATAAGGAGCCTACAACCTAGATCCTTCGCATGCACAGTTCACAGTAGGGTTCACACTCCTGTTCTTCCCTGAACCAAGCCAGATTCAGCTGCATTTTCTCAAGGCCCAATAACGAGAAGCAGACAAACTAGGAAAGAAGGAAATTAACCACTGTAACCAGACACAGGGAGAAGGCTGGAGATAATTCCACCAGACCAACTCAAAGTGTCATAATTGTGTTAGTGCTTATGTAGGTTGGGATTATGTGCCTACCTGCAGTATAGCATTTGCCTAAGTCTATTGGTAACTAATTTTGTTTCAAGTAGAAGGTAAGAAGCAAAAAAAAAAAAAAAAAAAAAAAAAAAAAAAAAAAATGCTAAGTTCGATTAAAAGGGCTCCATTGCCTTCAAGGCCTGTCTGCTGTGGTACTGGAGTGATTATTTCTATCGTATCTCCTTTACAGCTTGGTCCTGAGGGCTGCCTTAGACTCTCCAATGAATCTATTCAAACAGCAGTCTCTGTTACTTTGACTTGTGTCAGATTTTGTCGACCTAAGACGGGTCCTGGTATTAGGAATGTAAAACTGTTTCTATTATTTTGACTTGCTCCAGCAAGGGGAGAAGCCCATGCAAGGTTCCTACTGGCCATATGTTTCATTTCTAGCTTTGATGTCTGGGCACCGGTTTCCCTAGGTTTAACTATTTGCTCGATGTTAAGGCAGTACTAGGGATATTTGTATAACGGGGTGCTATGCAGGCCTGTCTGTGTGATTGTCAGGGAGAATTTACCTGCCATGCTAAGATCGGCGGCTACGTTAGAGTCTCAAATAGCAGGTGCAGCTCAGGTGGTAGTGCTCACTCACCCACAGCGCACCTCCTGCTCTGCAGCCTATTTCTAACAAGCTACAGGCCAGTAATGGTCCATAGCCCGGGGCTGGGGACCCCCGAATTAGACTGCTTCTCTTAATGGGAAGAATGCCAAAAAATTTGAGAATATATTTTTGAATCATCACATCATTTCAGCAGTATTTTTCAGAATATAGTTTGGGAAACTCTGAAACTACTTTTGGTAAGAGTCTGGAGTCTGGGGTATTACAGTGCTAATACTTCACATTTGAGTCTTATTAACTTATTAACTAAAGCAAAAAAAAAAAGGGCTAAACAAAAAGACAGTAATACCTAGTTAGGTGATTGATCACACCCTGTGATCCTGTGTCATATCATACGGAGTGTATGAGAGCACTGTTCTATTTCCAAGTAGGCTGGACTTAAGTTTTCCAGGAGCTGACCAAACCCGAAATTCACCTGGACTCTTCCTGTGCTTTGAACCCCATATCCACGGTGACCATACATCTGAGTTTCCGTGGGAGTGTCCTGGTTTTCTCTTGTTGTTCTGGCCTGTTAATAGAATTGTGTGTCACAGTAAATTATGCAGTGGCTCTCCTAAGCTCTCAATCTAGTACTTTTAAAGGCAAAACCACATGTTACTTTTGCACCCACCTAATAGTTGCAAGCCTTTCTATTCACCTGTAGTTTCTACACCATGCTCATCCTGACTTCCATTTACATTGCCATGCCTGGACTTCTGCAATTTTCCAGTCTGCAAATTCTCTCCTCCATTCTGTGCTCCCCATTCAGACAGATCTTTCCAAAACATCACTTTGATTGTTCTTAAAGTCTTCAGCAACATCCCTGCCTCTGACAACCCCAGCTCCTCACAGCAGTTTTACTGGTGTGCCACCCGAAGGCTCACTCTGTCCCATGCAGCACTTGAGTCCATCTTAAACAATACAGGATGCAAAACACAGCCTCTGCTCCTCTCCATATTTAGCAGATGTGAGAAGGAATCATGACCCTTTCTAGACTCAGGAATAAGTGGTCCTATCTTGCCTGCTGGATTGGTATGGTATTCTCTGAGTTTCTTTTGCTGCCCAGAACTAGCTGTTGTTGCCAGAGAAGATTTCTGGATACAAGTTATATGGCTGATAGAACACCTTCTCTATCCCTAGTCCTTTTTCTAATGTTTTCTGATTTGAGGGATTTTTTTTTTTAATAGAGGTGTCCTGATGCCTTCAGGCCCACCTTAAGACTTTTCTAGATCCAAGTCAGTGTAGAGGGTTTTGCCAGCCATGTACAGTTCTCAGAAATAACAACTGCCTCCCTGTCCTCTGGCCTAAATCTGAAAACTCTCCTTTGCCTACATTCTTTCCTAGTTGGTTCTAAATACCTGATTCCTTGGCCATCTGAATCTTTTACCAATTGTCCACTGTCTCACTATCCCATCTGCACCTCCAGAGTCAGTGCTAGAGCTGAGCTGCTTTCCTGAGCCCCTGAAGTCCACTTATAGACCCAGTTTCAAGATCAGTATTCTGAAACATACACTGATTCCTGGTACCAAAAGGAATCTATGATAAGCTTGGCAAGGAGGTTGTTCCAACCCTGTGTTGTAATTGCCATCATAACGCCCTCAAACTAACCAGGCGGGACAGAGGGAGGCGTTGAGTCCAGCAAGCCTCCTACATCTATTACCTTTGTCAGAAAGACATGCTCGGTCAGGGAGCTGGTCCTGGAACATTTCACCCATTTCCTAGAACACTATCTTCCTAAACTGCATTCATTTAGTAATTTCAAAGCTGAGAGGTTCACTACAGACAGTCAGGAAGTTGGGAAAGTGAGCGGACTTGGACTTGAAGATTTGGGTTTTAGCCTCAGAACTAGACAGTGTGAGCTTAGGCAATTCAATTAACCTCTGTACATTTCAATTTTCTCCTCTGTAAAAATAACACAGCCAAGTAAGATGATTTTTTATTTTTCCTGAGATGGAGTCTCCCTCTATTGCCCAGTCTGGAGAGAAATGATGTGATCTCGGCTCACTGCAACCTCCGCCTCCCAGGTTCAAGCGATTCTCCCACCTCAGCCTCACGAGTAGCTAGGATTATAAGCACGTTCAACCACGCCCAGCTAATTTTTGTATTTTTAGTAGAGATGGGGTTTCACCATGTTGGCCTGGCTGGTCTCAAACTCCTGACCTTGGGTGATCCACCCACCTCGTCCTCCCAAAGTGCCGGGATTACAGGCGTGAGCCACCATGCCCAGCCGTAAGATTATTTTTAATTTTCCTTTCTGCACTTGTGGACATCTCCATAAGAAGGTGAGATTAGACCTGGGACTGGAGAGTCTGCTAGGATTCACAAGCAGGAAAAAGAATCAATTCTACATTGTTGATAAGCCTTTATTAATTCTCCAGAATATGTTAGAAGCTGGCTTTAAATTTTTCCATAAAGAAACGGACATATAAATTTCACTGTGTTTAGAGTTTGGGCATGGCGTTTTGGAATAAGCATGCCTTCTATTTAGAATACATTGTAGAATATAGAGCATCTATTGGGAATAGACGAGTCCCCAAGATATTTTTGTCATCCTATTGTTTTTGTAGAGCGATACTCTCAGGTAAGACACATCAATCCATAGATATTTCTGTTTTATAGAAGTATTTCCAGAATGTCACACTGGAGAATTCTGGGATCCTTCTTTCTCTTACTTTTTAAAATTTAACTCTTTGTGTTTCCAAAGAAAAATATTAGGTTTTTTTTCACCCTAATAGACACATCCAGCTGTGATTATTAAGGTGATGATGAAATAATCTTAAGGTGATGCTACTTCTTTATAAACTAAGCACATACACCCATAAAATATGCCACCCCCTCAATAGACACAAAAATGAAGACAAACATCTCTCTTGGCATTGAGGACTTCACAAAGAATATATATGTTATTTGTATTTATGTATGTATGGTATTTATAAATTTATACTATCCATACTATATATGCTAATTTATAGTATTTATAGTATTACTATATTTACAATATAGATGCATTTATAATATCACTACATATGATATTGTAATATAATGAAAATATTTTCCTTTTATATAGCTATTTGCCATTTTACAAAATGTTGTTACTACCATTTCTTCATTTAATTTGACTTCAGTTAATGGAATAAATAATTCATAGTGAAATGTGAACTTTGCCTGTATAGGTTAAAAGAGACATAATCAAAGCAAAGTTCTTCTCACTTCTTTTCCTTTTTTCACCTTAATTCTTCCCTGTGTTCCACATATCATGTGTGAGTCTAAGATATCAAATACCAAGCCATCAATGCATTTTTCATTCTACATCCTGCTGGTGGAAAAGTAGCCCACACCAGCAAGTTCATTTTCAGCAAATGGCTGTGTTGAAAACTCCAATATAATTCCCATTCTTACAGTGAAGGGAGACTGTCATTTGCACAATAAGCATTCTATGAAGGTATATTATCTTGCTAATGAAAGCAAGAGACTGGATTTTCTTGACACATTTTCAGGCATGTCATAGAGTCAAACTAACAAGGAGGCAGCATAAAACCAACTGTAAAAAATACACAAGAACTGTGGCTTGACTCCAAGCCACTCCAGTCTCAAGATAAAATCAAAAGTGCTGGAATTTTATGAAGAATCTCAAAGTAATTCTGTAACTTTATGATAAAATTTACAAAGTTGGAAATTAGTTCTCTTAAGGTCTATGTTTTCATAATTCCTGGCTCAAACTGCTTTAAAATGTGTAAACTCTATTAAATGGCTCTCCCATCACCACCTCCAGTAAAGTTTTACCAGCAAATGACTCCTTAGCTCTGCTTGCATTGAATCCTTCTGTTAACTAATTGCTGTTACTAGTAAAAATCATGGAGAAAAATTGCTCATGTTTCATAAGTTAGCTAATCTTATGATATTTCTGGAAGAACTACCAAAATGAACAGTTAAGCTAAATATGTAGGCTTGCCAATCACAAAGAAAAAAGATATAAGAAACATATGATGACAATGTAGGCTAGAAATTTATGTACTTCTTGTATTTATTTCCTTTTTTTCTTGCTGAAGATGCCATCACTTTATCTGGGCTTAGCAATAATGTAGAAGTAAGCCAAGGAAGTTTTTATAGTCTCTCTACTCTGTTACCAGCAATTTTCCCTACAGTCATTCCATTTTTGGGGTGACTTTTGTCATTTTACCTCAAGTCCTGAATGTCTCTGTGAATTTAGTGATTATTTATTGATTACTCACTAGATATAGGCACTGTGCTAGGAACTTTAAATAAAATCGAAATAAATGGGACATAGCGCTTGCTATAGCTTAACATTAAGACTAATTTTAAGATACACTTCAAATAGGATTTAACAGCATCATAAAGAGATTCACACCACACTTGATATTTGGTTTGTTTAGTTCCAGGGCAACAATTGCATATCAGATTGCAATAAATGAACTCCTTTCTTCTTATAAATATAGTGCCATTAACTGGAACAATTCTAGTAATTTATTTCATACTAATTTTTACAAAATATCCATATCATTAAACAATGACAATAAAGAATCATGTGTGTATATCTAATAGTTATTGCATAGGCCAGACTGATTAAATAATTTTTAAATATGAATCTAATTGCATTTAGACTAAATATGGCTGAGTGGGTAATTGAGAACGAAGCATTAATATTAAGTAATTGATAATGCCATTAATATAAATAAAAAGTACTGGAAAATGAATGTGCTTGAGGGAAACATACTGAGTTCAGTTTTAAATATGATTTTGGTGGGAGTGATCACCAAACAATTTTCATGCAAGAATGGGGTTCAAGAGAGTGGTGTTGAACACACAAAGTTGGTAGTTATGTATATATTACAAGTTGTAGGAATGGATTATGGACTTATGGGAGAAATTGTAGGGAGAGAAGATAGCCATGGAATGGATGTATGTAAAATTGCACTTGGAGGCCAAGGAAGAATAAGAGAGTCAGTGAAAGAGTGAAATGCAAGACACAAGCCTTTATCACAGAGGACAAAGGGAATGCTGGCATCATAAAGGTAGGAATTGTTAACTGTGGAAAATGCAACCAAGAGGTCACAGAAAATGAGACTTGAAAAGGGGATAAAGGGAGATAAGAGGTAAAAGCAAAAGAAGATGAGAAGATGCTACTTACTAAGAAGATGTGGGATACTGGTAAAAGAGAGACATGGTAGGCTGGGCACGGTGGCTCACACCCGTAATCCCAACACTTTGGGAGGCCAAGGCGGGCAGATCACTTGAGGTCAGGAGTTTGAGACCAGCCTGACCAGCATGGGGAAACCCTATCTATACTAAAAATACAAAAATTAGCTGGGCATGATGGCAGGCACCTGTAATCCCAGCTACTGGAGAGGTTAAGGCAGGAGAATTGCTTGAGCCCAGGAGGTAGAGGTTGCAGTGAGCCCAGATTGTGCCATTGCACTCCAGCCTGGGCAACAAGAGCAAAACTCCGTCTCAAAAAAAAAAAAAAAAAAAAAAAAAAAAAGAGAGAGAGAGAGATGGTAATATAAGTAGAAACAGGGTGAAGGAGAGTTTATGTTAGGATGGTGAAACCAGAATGTATCTGAAGGTGGCAAATTAATACATAGTGAGGAGGCTGGACAGAGAGCGTGTAATGAAATAGTAGGTTTCACAGAAGGAGGAGATAGAATTCAGTCAAGTTTAGGAGAAATTTTTGGCAGGAGCAAGGAGAGATAAGAAGGATGAAAACCCAGGGAAATAGGTGGATAAAATATAGAAACATTAAAGGCACATCCCATCAGATAGACTCATAAATAGAAGATCATCTACTTACAGGAGCTGAAATGGGGGAAAAGTAGAGATTTGAAGAAAGTAGAAAAGGTATAAACAGTAATTTGGACAAAGCAACAGGGAGGCCACAAAAGTTGAAGTAATTATGGGACGGCAATGAGTATAACCTGCATTGAATATTCCAATAGGAGAAGCATCTATCAAATGCATACCGCATTCATACTTGGTGGTAGAAAAAAAGAAAGTAAACCCTGTGAATTTTTGTAGGTTGAGTAGCAAAAGTTTATACTTTCCCATAAAATAGTCAAATTTTTGTTCTAGTAAAAACTATAGGACATATCCTTTGCCCCAAACAACCAACCCACCCCATCAAAAAAGTGGGCAAAGGATATGAACACACTTCTCAAAAGAAGACATGCAGCAAAAAAAAAAAAAAAATATATATATATATATATATATATATATATATATATATGAAGAAAAGCTCATCATCACTGAGATACTACAATGAGATACCATCTCATGCCAGTTAGAATGGCGATCATTAAAAAGTCAGGAAACAACAGATGCTGGAGAGGATGTGGAGAAATAGGAATGTTTTTACACTGTTGGTGGGAGTGTAAGTTAGTTTAAACATTGTGGAAGACAGTGTGGCGATTCCTCAAAGATCTAGAACTAGAAATACCATTTGACCCAGCAATCCCATTACTGGGTATATACCCAAAGAATTATAAATCATTCTACTATAAGGACACATGAACACGTATGTTTATTACAGCACTGTTCACAATAGCAAAGACTTGGAACCAACCAAAATGCCCATTAATAATAGACTGGATAAGGAAAATGTGGCACATATACACCATGGAATGCTATGCAGTCATAAAAAAGGATGAGTTCATGTCCTTTGTAGGGACATGGATAAGTTGGAAACTATCATTCTCAGCAATCTAACACAGGAACAGAAAACCAAACACCACATGTTCTCACTCATAAGTGGGAGCTGATCAGTGAGAACATAGGGACACAGGGAGGGGAACATCACACACCGGGGCCTATTGGGGGGTCGGGGGCTAGGGGAGGGATAGCATTAGGAGAAATAGCTAACATAGATGATGGGTTGATGGGTGCAGCAAACCACCATAGCAAGCGTATACCTGTGTAACAAACCTGCACATTCTGTACGTGTATCCCAGAACTCAAAGTATAATATAGTATACTAAAAGTATAATAAAGTATAATAATAATAAAAAAACTATAGGACAAGTAATACTCTTCTTTCACCAACAAAGGAACTGAAGTTAACAAAAATTAAGTATGAATCAGAT
Organism: Macaca thibetana thibetana; assembly: GCF_024542745.1. NCBI lineage: Eukaryota > Metazoa > Chordata > Mammalia > Primates > Cercopithecidae > Macaca > Macaca thibetana. The sequence goes on from NC_065585.1 coordinate 119,279,513, forward strand.
GAGCCAAAATTTTAATGGGATATTTGTTAGGCACCTTGACAATGGTTGAAAGAGATTCCGATTTAATGGAAATAGAGAAGGAAGAAGGGACTGCAACCTCAAGTGTCAGTAAGATTTGAGAGTAGGATATTGTGAAGTTCAGTCCTGTTAACAGTTGGGAAGGAGAAGGCAACACAGAAAGAATTGGGGCTATGTCTGCACCGTGGTTTCAGATATGTTGGTGGAAGTGGTGCTTCTGCTTGGACTCTGTTACCTAATGTTTCATTCTTGTTCGGAGATGACTTCCAACTAATCCCTGTAAGTGTATTAATACTATAATAAAAGTAAGTAATCAAGGCTTAGTAAAAGAAAGATTTGCTATTTTTGAGGAGTGAGACCCTGCCTCCTTCCTCATTGTATTGAATCATGCAGCCCTATTCCCACATATCAATTGTTTTATTCCTCAATTGTGGAGCTTATAGACATATTCCCCAGGACTCATCAACCACACCTGGCCCATACCTCAAACTGTAGCAGCTTTCTCAGCATGGAGGAAAATATTGATAAGGGCTGCACATCACCCTACGTTCCTACATCGCTCTTCATATGTTATCACTTTCACCTTCAAGTGGAATGAAATAAAATACTGGGCAGCTATTTCCAAAGAATTTGCCAATTCCTATTTATATTCCTAAAGTTAAGAGTTTTGGCTAATGTTTAATCTTAGAACAAACTACACAATTTTATTTTTATTAAAGATCAGTGATTATTACTGCAACAATGTTACTACTTAGAGATTTTGAACAATGGCATTTAAAGACTGTGTTAACAACCAAACCCTATCTTTTGCTTTAAAGATCTGACAGCTTGATGTTTTATCGTGCCTGTGTGTGTTTAACCTCTAACTGCAATGTTTCTGGAACTCAAAAGAAATTAAAGATCAATTAATCCACACTTTCTGTAGAAATACAAATAAAATGCACTTCTGATTACATTATCTGTATATTTCTTATGGGCAGTTGAGACAATGATCAAGGCTAGTGGTCTCAACTCTGTCCATTGGTGTTACCTGGAGAGCTATTAATAAACACCAATGCTCAGATGTCACCCCAAGCAAATGAAATCATATACCCCAGGGGAGAAACCCAGACTTTGGTGTTTGTTAAAAACTCCCCCAAGTGATTCTAAGACTTGGCCAGGCTTTTGAAGATCACAGATCTCAGCTTTTCAGTTCGTAAGTCCACTTGGTTAAAATACCTCGCTGAGGAAGAATTTTCCTTTTGGATGATTGTCTTCTCTGCTTCCTTACTTCTTTTTGTAAATCCTCCCTTCTCCTTGAGTAAATCGTTCCCGTTTTTATGTTTCACCATTATAACTCTTTCCCTGAGTATTGCCAAATAATTTTATAGTAGGAAGTGACTCATGTTTTATAAATGTTGAAATAGAGCAAAAGCTTATTCATTAAGCTTGTCTGGGAAAGCCACCCCCTGGAAAATTGAAAAGCAAAATGTAAGAAAATCTGGTTTGAAGTGGTTAAAGAATAAGTTGTCTTACAGGAAAAGTTTACAAATACTTTGAGGAGGATTTAGGAAGGTTCAAGTATAGGCTTCTCTGACACTGTCCCAAGTCTCCAACATCAAGATCAAATATTACAATTCAGTCACATTAATAAGTACTTGGAATCTATAATGAACAATCCAAAGTGGACTTAGTCATATTAAAGAGAAACCTGATCATCATAAAAGACACAAGTGAAACCATTTCAGATTATGTAGAACCTTTACAGAAAGTGAAGAGAAACAAAACTCAACTGATTTCTATAAACCATTTTCTCATATCCACCTCTAATCTGTTGTAACTTGGAACTCGTGTTTTCGTTCTAAGCACTAATTATTGACTCTTGGATGGGAAGAAAAAGCCATTTTCAGGCACTTTGGTGAATATTTTCTATACTTCGATTTATAATATAAATTGCCACTACTATAATTGAACAAAATGTCTTAGTGGATTATTCTAATCCTTTAAAGTTTTATTTAACATAGTGCCTACTCTTTTGGTAAATTGAAAAACTCATCACTGAATGAATGAATGAATAAATGAATGAATGAATACATGACTCAGAACAGGTCAATATAATAACCTTTATTTGGTGGTTCTTTCAGCTGCTGACAAAACAACATGTATCCTGTTTTTCCAATAATTGAAAAAAACTTTCTGTACATCTTATTTGGGTAGTAATATATAAGATATGGCAGTAATAGAAGTTTTTTAAATGAGTTTTAATAAAACTGGATGAGACATTTTGTTGTTGGTAGGCCATAAACTATCACTAGCAACCAATGCCCCGGTGTAACAGGCCTCTTAAGTTACATGCATCAAATCTGCCTTCCCCCAAAGGGTTATAATTTGGTGGGTTATACTGTTCATAAGGTGTTACTTAATTTAAAAGCAAATTACATATTAGCATTGTGTGATCTCTCTCAATTCTGCATAAAAAGTTTATATTATGTATACTAAGAAAACTGGAATTATAACAAAGTATGAATGGATGGGAATAAGAAAGATGTATTTTCTTTTTTCTAATGTTTTGCTTTCAAATTATCTGTGATAATTTTGTGTTACATTGAATAACTTGGTTCATTGTTTCTTATAATTGCTTGCCAAGTCACTTATTGTTCTCCTCATTCACTTTATTTTAAATGCTACCATTCCTGGTGATGTCAATATAAACGTTATGTCTCTTGTTGAGACTGTTTACCAAGAGTTTCTCTTAACAACTCACTCTTTGCTCCTGCCCCTTTTTCCTTCCTACTCCCTCTTACACTTCTGGGAGGAAACACACACACACACACACACACCCTCACATACACACATCCCTGACCCCCTCCCCACAAAACAAAACAAAACAAAACAAAAAGAACCTCAAGAAATTTGTAGCTAATCAAAAATTAGCCATTAATAGAGGTTTTTAAAAATCTGTACCCAAATTATTTTTTAAAAGCAACTGAATGTCTTGAGATTAAAACAGGACAGATTTGAAAGTGTAAAAAGTTTCCAACAAAATAAAATCAACTTCTTGCTTTCTTAAGAAGTTTTGCCTCTTAAAAACTATTTCTAATATTATATTTATAAGCCATATTAATGACTTTACAAAATTTACTGAATAATTAACATTTAATAATAATAATTCTTCCTCTTATTAATCTCAATGAACTCACCTATTTATGAAGTACTCATGAAAATACTTAAAGAAGAAGGTACTTAAAGGATGAGGTTGAATTGAGGCATCAACAAATAGCCCTCAATGAAACAGATACACTGAAAGAGAAGAAAATGTTAGCAAATATTTAGTTTTTGTTCATTGGGTTATCTGAGAAACCATTACATTCTAAAATTAGACCATAATTTTCTGGGAGAGGAGAAAATCTCAAGGAAATTTCTAGAGATGAAAAATATAATATCTACCAAAGTGCACTGAAGGAAGGATCCATTAGATTGGATACTACAGGGAATTAGAAAGCAAGCTTGAGAAACACTTTTTTTAGAACTCAGAGGAAAAGTATATGCATTAAAAGAAAAGGAGAACGAAGAACTTATTTATCTGATACAATATAAATTTAATAGGAAGTTAATATGAATGCAGAAAAATGGGAATAAAGATATTCATGGCAGAAGTGTTTGTAATAGTTATAAATGGAAGAATAGTTATTAAAATTTTATTTAAAATAAGGAATAGTGAGATAATGGAATACTATGTAAATATTTAAATGACATTATAGAATATCATGTAATGTATAACATGACATGCTATTCATAATGTGTTACTAAATTTAAAAGCAAATTACACATTAGCATTGTATGATCTCAATTCTGAATAAAAAAGTTATATATTCTAAGAAAAACTGAAATTACAACAAAACATGAATAGTGGTCCTTAAATATGGATGGGAATAAGAGGTTTCTTTCCTTTTTTTTTAATTACGTTTTTTGCTTTCAAATTATCTGTGATAAGTTTGTATTACATTTTTAATTTAAACCATGCTTTTTTTCTGTTTTTGAGAGTAGAATTCTTAGAGTGACACAAATAAATGCTGAATTATTTCCTGATGACTCTGAATGGAGATCCCCGTACTTCTGTCTGGTTCTCTCAGGTTATTTAGGTAAATCAAAAACAGTTGAAAAACATCACCTTGGTAATTGATGGAATGTTAAGTTAGAGATATATGTAATGTCTTTATGGTAGTAATTGACTGTGAAGGCAGAATGTACTGGGACGATTGCTTCTAATATACTACAACAATCCTAGAAAGGTGTTTTTACTTTCCAAGTAGGTAACAGAATATTACATAGCAGATGTCTGTTTGTTACAGAAGAGTTAATTATGATAAGCATAAACAACATAGAATAAACGACCACAATTACAGGCTTTGCTCACTCCCTTAGTCCCTTGATCCCAGTCTCATTCATCTGGGAACCTTTGAATTCTGGAAAACTCAGCAAAGATGTTCATATGGTCATTTAAATCCATTATCTGACATCCCACCAACTTGCCCAACATATGTTCCTTTAATTATTTGGCTCCTGGGCAAACAACCTTGACTGTACTATACTTCACAATTCTGGGAGTGTTAATTGTACTTTTAACAAGAAGCTCTAGAAAAACTATTAATTTTTTTCTTCCAAAATTCAGTATAGGAACTGACCCAATCAATAAAGCCTATTTTTTTTAGCCCAAATTACTATTTAACACCTTTAAAAATTATGTTTGAACATTTAAAATGAAGGGTTATTAAAGTCAACTGAAACTCAGATGTTATCCAAAGATATTATAAAAACAAAAAAATTGAAATAAAAATCAACAGGGTTTTCTTCAGATATTAAAAAAATTGCTGTTATAAATAAGCAGTTAGAAATCCAATTAAAGCTACATTATTTCTACTTCTATTGGGTGTACAATCAATTAAATACAGATAATATCACAGATAATTTGAAAGCAAAAAATGTAATTGAAAAAAAAAAAGGAAAGAAACCTCTTATTCCCATCCATATTTAAGGACCACTATTCATGTTTTGTTATAATCTCAGTTTTTCTTAGAATATATAACCTTTTTATTCAGAATTGAGATCATACAATGCTAATGTGTAATTTGCTTTTAGATTTAGTAACACATTTATAAATAGCATATCATGTTATACATTACATGATATTCTATAATGTCATTTAAATATTTACATAGTATTCCATTATCTCACTATTCCTCATTTTAAATAACATTTTAATAACTATTCTTCCATTTATAACTATTATGAACACTTCTGCCTCGAATATCTTTATTCCCATTTTTCTGCACTCACATTAACTTCCTATTGAGTGTAGTGTGAAAGGCACTGGTTGTGTGCTATGAGAGAATATAAAAGAGGCAAACATCTAAGTTTCTATGCTTATTTTCAACAGAGCTGAAAAAACAACATGCAAACAATTTAGAAAAAAAAAGTGTCTGGCAATGCAGACAATGTCAAGACCCAAGAAAATGAAATGAGCCTACAATTCTGAAAAATGACATTTGGTTTGGGAGCTTGAGAAAGGCTTTTGGGTTCAGGGGCAATGTAAACTGGGTGCTATGATTTGAATGTTCCCCAGTCTCCCCAAATGTGTCCCAAAGTTCATGTGTGAAAAGCTTAATCCCAAGTGCAAGTGTTGACAGGTGGGACTTACAGGCAGTGATTAGGTCATGAGGGCAGAGCCCTCATAAATGGGATAATGCTTTGTCACGGGAGAGGTTTACTCACCATGGGAGTTTGTTAGTTACCATGGGAGTGGGTTACTTACCATGAGTGGGTTCCTGATGCAAGATGAGTTTGCTCCCCTTCCCTATTCTCTTTGTATCTCTCACGTGCACTCTCTTTCCCTTCCACCTTCTGCCATGGGGATGACACAGCAAGAGGCCCTCGCCAGATGTGGGCGCCTCAACCTTGGACCTCCCGGTCTCCATTCTCCATAAATTACACCCCGCCCCCGCCCCCCCGCCCCAGGCTCTGTTTTCCCTAAATTATTTCTCTCCATAAATTACCCAACTTGTGGTATTCTGTTACAGCAACACAAAACAGACTAAGATGCGAGGTATTCGATTATAAGTAGGACTCAGAAACATGAAGCAGAATTTGGTTCCCCTTTCTAAAGAGTGGAGAATTGTGAGCAAGGTATTTTCCTCGAGAATGAGAAAATTGTGTCGGTTCAGATGAAACACAGGGTTCATAGAGCAGGCTGGAGAAAAATTAAGCTTGAAAGAGTGAGTACGGCAGATTGTGAAAGGTGCTGAGAATATTGAGCTAAATACTTTCAATTCTTGTCACATGGATTATGAGCATGTAAGGATGATATTGGAGCAAGGTCATGATATAATAAATTTTCTAGGTACCAGTTATATTTGAATACTACACCAGGTATAGAATACTATTGAAACCCTTGGAGTTTCATTGTTACCTCATATAGACATATTTGTATACCAAATTCCAAAGATATGATCCTGAGATGGTTTGAGTAAGCTTATATTTTTACACATTAATTCATATAACTAATGTATCAGTGCCATCTCAGAATCTACTTAATGATACACACCTAAGCCTACTTTTCACCAGGTTTGAGATTAGCTTTTATATTTAACTTTTAAAATTACAAGATGTAGGAGATCAGTCAGGGTGGTGGGAAAAGTTACAGGGTAAGACGCAAACCTTCTTGGAAGGCCGGGAGGTTTTGCAAAGCTTGGGGAGAGAATAAAAGCTGAAAGCAGCTAATTCCCTTACCCTGAGGCAGAGGGCAAGAAATAGGTGCAAGGGAGGGTAAAGGAGTTTATTTACTTACGTTGTCTGGAAGCCAACCTTTGATCATCCACATGCCAGACTGTTCCCTGTAAGTGGGGGGATAACAATATTAATTATCCCCAGGTTGTGTTGGCTCCAGGCCTTTGTCATTAAATCTGCACTGAATAAATGTAAGCCACTCCAGCTTATCGAAGCTGCACTCTTTCTTTGGCCTCTCTAAGCTGAGCAGTCCCCTAGCCATGCTCACACAAAATACCTGTGTCTGCATACTCCTTTCATCCATTGCTCAGCCAGCGTCTGCAGGATAGACTTGGCAATGAGACTTTGTGTTTATGTATTTAAATATATGTACACATTACACTTAGTATATAGCAGAGCCACCAAGGAATACTAAATTTACCTAAATCAGAAGGAACTGTGGGAAGACTATACTTCTAAGTCATACATTGCTGTAATAATTGATGTTTCTAATAACAGGAAGGTGTTTTTAATAACAGAAAAATATTTAAAAACAAGGAAAATTAGATAAACAGAAAACAAATAAGAATGTTTAGATTTTTATAATGGGAGGCTAAGAGACACACCATGTATGGATTGGAGACAAGATCCTTTTTAAACTGAGGTCCCACACATTGTGTAAAATTGGCCAATTTTCTGAAAACCATTATACATATGTCATGCAGTTCAAAAATCTTTAGCAACAAATAATGAGATGAGCCAAACCACTCAGGAGAAGCAGCTAAGTAACAAAAACTCATATGCCAATACTTAGAAGCCTCACAGACTTGGAAACCACTTCTTCCTTGTGGCACAAATTTTACTTAAAAAAAAAAAAAATATATATATATATATGTGTGTGTGTGTGTGTGTGTGTGTATTTACATACCATATATATTTACATACTATATATAATTGTGTCAAATTTAAATGATCGCTTTTTGTACCACTAGAATAAACCAAGGGAAATAAAGATCCAGTCCAAATTGATAGGGTCTGTATATTAAGTCAGTACTCTAATAAAGCCAGAAACAGAAGCAACAGTAACAGGCTAGAGTGCAGGAGGGTATATGGATACAAATTAGGCTGGGCCTAAGCAAAACTCATGAGTCAAAAACGCATTTTGAATCTCTCAGGTTCCACAAGCCTATCCTCAAAGGTGGCAGGACCCATAGTGTAGCCATGCCTGCAAACCAGCTATTCACCAGAAACCCCCAGAAGCCAGTTTCTCGAACCTGATTGATCACCAGCATCATCTAGAACTTCAAAAATACAGGTTTTCAGATTCCAGTCTGGATGATTTTCATTTGAATAGGTCCATGATGGGGCCGTGGCATCTATGTTTTATAAACCTCTACAGAAAATCCAGTGACAAGCCAGGTGTGAGAACATCCTGCTTCAAGCTACTTCACCCTCTATTTGTTCTTTGGCCATAAATTCATTTTTTGGTCTTCCGTCTGCTTATGCCTGGTGGACCTCTATCAAAATCTATTTTCCTGGCAGATGCATTCTCAGATCTTGGACCCATCTAGAAATATAACTATCATTTTCTCTTTTATATCAACCACACAAACTCAGATAGGACTCTGCTTTTATTTTTTCCTATGACCCAAGGAGGAACATGAGTAGTAACTGGATGCATAACTTAGAAAATTAGGCCATGAAACAAAACTAAAGTCAAGAGTTATGTGAAGAGCAAATAAAATGCCAAGTAGACATGCAAGAACTAAAAAGTCATCTCACCCGAAGAACGGAGCATAGCATCCAAAATTCAGGCAGGGATAAATTGGAGTTTTTCAAAGAATGAAGACTACACATAAGTAAATAACTAAGACATAAATAGAGCCAAGAAGTGCACAGAAAGTGAGCTTAAGGTACAAAGAAATTTTTTATAACTAAATCATCTTTTTAAGTCCCCAATCAAAAGAACTTAATTCAAAAGAACCCTTCCAATTTGCCCATCAAGCTCCTTCCTACGGCTCTATTCTCCCAGCTTTGCCTCTTGTCATTAAACTCCGCAACCAGCTGCTACTTATCAATGAAGGTGAAACAGCCAGGCTTGTTTATTCTCCATTCACAAATTTGTAAGTATATCAGATTTTATTGAAGACTTAAGGAAAATAAGAGTAACAACCTAGGAGGGCAAGCACTTAAAACTGTAGTTTTATTCGTATGGCAAGAAACTCAAGAAATAGAATCCTTCCCTAAGTTGGCTCCATATGTATTCACTCCAGTGTCTAAGCTTGCTCCATAGTTAGGATGAAAGAGGGCACTATAAATAGCCATCTGGACAAGGGGTATAACTTAGAACTCTCCTGGGCACTTGGCATGTGTGGTCACCTGCCCAGAGTCCTTACCTTTGTGCTTCTTTGTGAAATTGGCCCTTTCTTCTAAATTCTGCCATGTGACTCTCTTTCTGCCTTTTGGGCTTTACCATCACACCCACAATGCACATTCCTCCCTCATGAAGTGGATTTTTCCCAGCCTGAATTATATTTGGAAATACACATGTGTAATTTACAAAATACCATATATTTGGCAAATCAGGAGGAAAACATTGGTCTGCATCTCTAACTCCTTCTATAAACAGGCTTAGGGAAGCCAATGACATTTCAAATTTAAATCAAAATCTTCTCCAGCGACTTACAGATACTCTTTATTCTCCAACAAGTAACTAATCACAAGTAACCACACACACACAATCTTTCCAGAAGGAAAAATATCAAATCTCACATATTATAGAATGTAGAACCCTAAAAATGAAAATAAATGTGTTTTTCTGTCCATAATCTACCATGATGTTCTTGAGCCGAGAGAGAGAATTCTTTGCTGTCAGGGGATGCCCTGTGCACGGTAGAATATTCAGTAGCTCCTCTGGCCTCCATCCATGAGGTGTCAGTCTGACTAACCCTGTGCTTTTGTGACCACGAAAAATGACTCCAGACATTGCCAAATATCACCTAAGGAGAATTCTCCCCAGTTCATAACTACTGCTCTAGAGTGAAAACTTTACTATGAATAGAAGTTTTAGTTGTTTTCCTTTTATTTCCTCATTTTCAGAAAACCAATCCCTCAGACTTGAAGGTACCAAGAAATAAACCAAATGTAGGGCAATAAGTATCCTAATGTACATTCTCTTAGTTACATAAAAGCACATTGAAACTATTGAAATGATCACTTGTAAACACCCAAGTGAATTCTTAGCCAAAAGCCATCCTTCTTCCTGGTCTGTCTGGGGGAGAGATGGTAGGTGGTGGTTTCATTCCTGCAGTTACCTGATGTTCCTGTGGAAAACCCTAATATAACTATATCAGGTTGAGTGAGTTATTGAGCACACCTGGCTGAGCTGCACAGCGTGTTTTCTGGAAGATGCATTTTAGCACCAAATCATATTAGAATTCAGGTAGGTGAGGGACTAGTGTCTGGTTGGGCCATACCTACCTGAGCTGCCTATTTAGGTAGCTCATGAGAGAAGAGAGAATTATTTCTCTGCTAGGTAATTTACCTCTGCTATCTCAGGCCCTCAAGAATTTAGTAGTATAGGACTCATTATTTTTGTTGTTGAAGAACCTTTGACTCAGAGAATTTATAATGCAACTAAATCACATAGTTAGCAACTGTTACATCTGGGAGCCATAGCAGATATGATTCCTGATCAAAGGTCTTGATACTACAGAAGAAGTCAATTATTAAAAATCTCACTCAAAATCTAATTCAGAGAGGAGATAAATTATGAGTACATATGAGAAATAAATACTTGATAAAGTATTAGGTTGAGCCACAGTGGCACAGAGAAGGAGGTATAATTTGCCAATTGTTCCCCAGAATTCATTGTGCTATTCTTCTACCAAAAGATGGTGGAGAATCCACCCTGCCATCATTATCCAGCAGGAGGCTTGGGAAGGACCACCACTCCCAGCTGCAGACATGGCCCCTGGTTGGCTTATAGCCAACAGCAGATCCTGCCTTCCATTCTGTAAGGTTTGTATAATATCCAATTCAGGCCAAAGGAAGGATACATCTTAGCATTTGCTTGGGATCTACCAGGAGAGAACCTCTCTGTACTCTTAAATAATGTAGAGTGAAGTTAACACCCGGAGCCACTGCAGCCATTTTGCTACCATGAATTGAGAGCTTAGTGCTGTCTTGGGGTAAGTGGGGTGGGCTGGAGTAAGGAGGGATGGACATTGAGGGGGATGTCAATGCTGCAGAAGGCAGGATAAAGAGAGTGAGGACAGGTCCTGAGTAACATGGTCTGGATGTCTGAGTTGAGTCTCTCCTGAAGTTAGTCCCATATGTGGACTTTTAGTTAGAAACTGATATGATTTCATTAATGTGAAAGGGTGGTTTGGAATTTCTGATACTTGAGACCAAATGAGCCCTAACTATTACAAGAAGTAGGTAATCACACAATGAGATCTTCTTGCTTGCTGTCCAGATAGAGCTTGTTTAAAAGACAGGGGAATTTCAATAGAGAAAAAGCTTAATTCACGCAGAGCTAGCTGAATGGGAGACTGGAGTTTTATTTCTCAAATCAGTCTCTCAGAAAACGTGGAGATGGGTGTTTTTTAAGGATAGTTTGGTGGGGGGTGGTCAGGGAGTGGAGGAGTGCTGACGGGTGGGGTCAGAGATGAAATCATATGAGGTCCAGTGGGTTTTGCTTGCTGCCTTCTATTCCTGGGTGGGATTGCACAACTGGTTGAGCCAGATTACTGGTTTGGTTGCTGCCAGCTGTTGCATCAGAATTAAGGGTCTAAAAAACATCTCAAGCCTCAGTCTTAGGATTTACCATTGTGATGCTATCCCTAGGAGCAACTGGGAATGTATGGAATCCTGTGACCTCTAGCTTCATAACTTCCTAAACCATAATTTCAAATCTTGTGGCTAATATGTTAGTTTTACAAGGCAGTCTGGTCCCCAGGCTAGAAGGGGGCTTGTTTCCAGAAAGGACTGTTATTATCTTTGTTTCAAAGTTAAGCTATAAACTAAGTTCCTCCCAAAGTGATTTTAGCCTCTGCCTAAGTGCAGCTTGGAGGTTAGAAGCAAAATGGAGTCAGTTGGGTCAAATCCCTTTTACTGCCATAATTTTCTCACTGTTATAATTTTTGCAAAGGTGGTTTCAGGTATACCATGCATGTCAGGTGAAAATAAATTCTTTAAATCTCTAAACTCTGAAAAGTTGTTGACAAGGGGTTATCCCTGCGAAGACAACTGGAGCCAATCTACTCAAAAAGTAGGAGAGACTGTATTTAAGGTTCTTGCTTTCAGATTAAATGCTGCTCAGAGCCTTAGTGCTTAACTCATTTTTACCTCAGAATAAAATTTGTTTTCAATGGAGTACTCGTTATATTTCTATTGAGGTAAGAAGAATGAGGCAAAGAAGAAAGAACAGTACATTGGAGTCAAACTATTTAAATTTCTATACTTTTAAATTATCGTGTAGTTACTTAACCTCTCTAATTGTCACCTCAATTGTCTGTAAAATCAACAGAATAATGTCTGTTTCACCTAAGACCACAGTAAAGATTGCAGTAAATAGTAAATGTGTAAAAATGGTTGAAAATTGGTATAAAATGCAAATAGGCAGATGTGAAAGAGGATTTGAAATAAGAAAAGCAAATGAGCCTGACACGATGGCTCATGCCTGTAAACCCAGCACTTTGGGAGGCTGAGGCGGCAGATCATGAGGTCAGGAGATCGAGACCATCCTGGCTAACACGGTGAAACCCTGTCTCTACTAAAAATACAAAAAAATGTAGCTGGGTGTGGTGGTGGGCGCCTGTAATCCCAGCTACTTGGGAAGCTGAGGCAGGAGAATGGCATGAACCCCGGAGGCAGAGCTTGCAGTGAGCCGAGATCATGCCACTGCACTTCAGCCTGGGCAACAGAGCAAGACTCCATCTCAAAAAAAAAAAAGAAAATGAAAATGATTTTCAAATGTATGTTTCTTTGGATAGTGACTAGTTTCTTAGCTTTATCTGGACCATGACATGTCCTTAAAACCAATTCATTCCTTGAAATCTAATTCCCAATATGATGGAATTTGGAGGTGGGGCTTTTGGGAGGCAATAGATCGTGAGGGTAGAGCTTCCATGAATGGGATTAGTGCCTTATAAGAAAAGGCCAGAGAACTAGTTCACTTCTTTTCTGCTATATGCAGACACACAGAGATGTCAGCTGTTTACAACCTGGAAGAGAGCTGTCACCAAAACCCAGCCATGCTGGCACCATAATCTTGGACTTCCAGCCTCCAGAGCCATGAAAAATAAGTTTCTTTTGTTGGTAAGCCATCTAGTTTATGATATTTGTTTGTAGCAGCCCAAGCTGACTGAAACATCATCTTCATAATCCATTAACAGGTACAATATTTTATAGGGCCACTGTTATTAAATCATTCATTCAATAGTATGAGGAATACTGCTAGCCACCAGGATTGCAGAGAGGTAAAATGTCCTTACCAGGAAAGCATGTGGGAATTCTTTGCACTATCTTTGCACCTACTCTGTGAATTAATCTAAAATTTAAAAAATTAAATCTCCATTAGTTCTATACTCTGTGTTATGACTGGTTAAAACAATAATCTTCTATAGACCATTATAACTAAATTTGGAGAATGATGAGAACGTATAAGTAAAAAATGTTGAAAGGTCAAAATAAATATCCTCACAGGGGCTCATGATGTAAAACTACAGAAACAGCTATAGAAACAGCTTATGATGTAGCTACAGCAACAGAGGACAAGCTTATTGGAGTTGATATAGAAGCAGTCCTAAGAGCAATGGGCAGCACTTTTGAGGTACCACTGTTTATTCAGTAATGTTTTTTACTAAAAATATTTGAAATCCCCAAATGACACGCTGACTATTCTGTTGAGGTGGTAAAGAGGGATACTATGGCCTTGGGTCCTCAGCTGGGAAATGCTCTTAGTGATGGGAAGTAACTCAGGTCAATCACAGCAACTGGGAGGCTGACAGGCTGGCTGTGCTTATGCAGAAGAGCCAACTTTTGCAAGCGAATGTCAGATCTTCAGGCTCCTTCCCTATGTATTGCTGCCACCTAGTGATCAAATATTTTTGTGAAACACCAAAATAAGAGAAATATAAGACTCTCAGATTGCTTTAATGTTTATGTGAACAATCTAAAGTGCTCAATAGGAATGCAAAAATTCATAAAGTTTATTGAATAACAATTTCATATTCATCATATATATGGGTTATTTGGAAGATGTATAAACTCTATTCCTTAAAAAAGTTTGTAATCTACTGATTCACAAAATTGAAAGTAGTACAATACAGTATGAGAGGGACAAGATCTTTATACTTTTGCTCCTACTTTGGTGGTTTTGATATCAATATGTGTATTCATTTTCATGCTGCTGATAAAGACATAACCGAGATGGGCAATTTACAAAAGAAAGTGGTTTAATGGAGAACTCACAGTTCCACATGGCTGAGGAAGCCTCACAATCATGGCAGAAGGCAAGAAGGAGCAAGTCACATCTTACATGGATGGCGACAGGCAAAGAGAGGGCTCTTGTAGGGAAACTCCCATTTTTAAAACCATCAGACTTCATGAGACTTACTCATAGCAGGAGAACAGCACACGAAAGACCCGCCCCCATGATTCAATTACCTCCCACCAGGTCTCTCCCACAACATGTGGGATTTCAAGATGAGATTTTGGTGGGGATACAGCCAAACCATATGAGTTTGTGTATACCTACAAATGGTAGTTATATCAATAACTACCTGCAAATGGTATTAATAGTTATTGATATAACTACCATTTGCAGGATGTCTTCATTATGGCAGGCAATGAGCTTTGTGCTTTAAATGAATAATATTTATAATCTTCAAATCATGCATTTAAGAAAGTCTTTGTTACTGTATGTTTAACTATGACAATACTGAGTCAGTGAAGTTCTGGCACTTGCTCAAGATAACACAATTAATGAGTTATATAGGCAGGATATTAACTCAAGTAGCTGACTTCAAATTTAGTATATTTTGAATAAGACTGAATTGAGAAAATGAGAATATTTTCAAACAATGCAGCATTTGCAAATCCATGTGTTTTTTACTTCAAAGGATCCACCATAGGAGGTTATCTCCCTTTTAAATTATTCTAAAGATATTCCACCATTGCCCTAGATCATGTCTTGCAATTATTTTGGAATGAATTTTAGAACCATTCCAGAAGGAAAAACCTATATTATTAAATTTAGTAATCCCTATTTGATTTCACATTATTTTAAAAGTCCTAAGCTTCACACATTTTATTTTTATGACAAAGTCTGAGTGAGAATGAGTGGGACCCTGAAATTAATGCCAAAATATTACTGGCAATGTCATCAACATTCTCAATGAGTTTCCCACAGACTATTTCAACTGCTTCTAACAGGTATAGCAAAACATCTTCAAAAAGATTCTATCAATAAGCTAGAAACTACCAAAAAACCAGAAAACAAAGACTTCCTTTCAGAAATAAAAATAACTCTATCTCAAATAGTGTGTGAGTTAGTGATGAAACAAAAATTTCATGTACCCCCAAATAGTGATCTAATGACCCTTGTATATGGACTACAGTTAAAGTACAGTTCAGAGAAAAATATATAGCCTTACTAAAAAAATGAATGAATTAAACCTACAAATCCAAAAGAACAAAAGAAAAAACAAAATCAACTGAAGGAAAATGAAAAGAGAAACTGTTAGCTAAAGGCAGAAATATACCAGAAAAGGGAAAATAATGAAAATGAAAAATAGTTCTCTAACAAAATAATCATCTAAATCTAATCAAGAAAAAAGGCAAGCTGCACAAATAAAGATTGAAAAGATGGAAAACCACAAAAATTCAGGAAAAGATATGTAGAAGACAACTTTGTACTGTATGCACATAAATAGCAAAATATGAATGAAATGGAAAATACTTAAAGATACATACTATACTCAATTTTCATTTTTTCTTTCTTCCAACCTTACTGTCTTTCTTTGAGATTTGTTAATTTTTTCCGATGGCAAGCTTTGATCCTTTATTCTTTATTTTCTGTGTATCTACTAGAGGTATTTCCTTTGCAGTTACCATGAGGCTCATATAAAACATTCTGTAGTTACAAAGGTCTATTTTGAGCTAATGACAACTTAATTTTAATAACATAAAAAATTCTACAGTTTTACTCCCCTCTCCTCTTGCATACACATTTTATGCTATTGGAATCTTGCTTTACATTATTTTATATTGTATACCCATTGACATAGCAACTCACAGGGTAAAACAAGATATTTTACTTTTTCCAGGCAAACACAGTAATATTGGCTACCTGACTAACATGGTTTATTATACTAGTGTAGCAGGACAAGCCGCAGACAAAACCCCTCACACACACCGAGTTGTAGAAGGAAGGGCTTTATTCAACTGGGAGTATTGGCAGACTCACGTCTCCAAAAACCAAGCCCCCCGAGTAAGCAATTCCTGTCCCTTTTAAGGGCTTACAAGTTTTTATCATTTGAAGAAGTACAGGTAGCAAATAAGGGAGCAGTAAGCAGGTTTCTATTGCTATTATAACACCTATTATAAGAGTTTTAAATCTTCTTAGTGCTGGGAACCATTTTCTAAACAAGGCCCCAGGATCAAATCCATGCCACACTTGCATGGGCACATGTGCCAGTTTTGTCATATTTCTAACTATGTCTTCAACTACTTGCCCTTGATCATCTATGTGTAGACAGCAATTAGTAAGGTTAAATTTCCTACAGACCCCTCTTTCAGCTGCTAGCAAATAGTCGAGGGCCAATCTATTTTGATAGATAGCATTTTTCGTCTGAGTTTCTTGCCGGGCCAGAATAGTCAAGGCTCTGCCAGTAATATTAGTAATTATTTCTAAGATACCTTGTAACCATATGATTCAGTTGAGCATGTAAATGGGGATCCAGTATCCCCATGAGCCGTCTTTTGCCCAAGTAGCAGGCCCATAACGTTGTATGATTCTCTCAGGGGGTCATTCATTATTTTTCCAATTTCTTATAGCTATGCTTTTTTTTTTCTTTTTCTTCTTTTTTTTTTTTCACAAGAAGCATAGACAGGGAAGCCCAGGAGTTCGCCTGTCTTTATGGGCAGTAGGAAGAAAGATGGTTTAATAGTGCCAATAACACAATTACCAGCACACTGGTCGGGTAATTTGGCATAAGCTCTATGCCCACATATCCAGTATAATCCAGTGGGGGCTGTCCAGTCCTGGTAGGACTGCGGGTGGGTCCACATGGTTTGTAACTTTGGAAATTTACTAAATGGATTTTTCTTAGTGTGGTTTGAATTCCACTAGGTGGCTGTTTTTGTAGTACTATTATACAGTTTTTGCCCAAAGCAGCTGAGTCTTCCCGTAGGAAGGGTGAAGTCCTCACTCTTACTATACAGTATTGTCTAATGATTGAGGCTTTTAGGGCCCAGAAGTTATCAGGTGATTCTTTTGAGCTGGGAATTCATCAGGAACTGGGTCTGTAGGTACTAATTCTCTGGCTTCCCATGGCCATTGATCTTCAATTACCGTTCCTCCATATACATAACATGAAGTGACATTAAGAGACTGGGCTACATGCTTGGCTAATTGCAAAAACAAATTTATTGTTTTTCCTGGAATTTCTGGTACTGGCACATTCATTTCATCATAGAAGGTTTGAAATACTGGCTCAGGAGAGCTTTTATAAACTTCTTCTCAAACCACGATATTTACTTGAGGATCCAGTCCAGCCCCATCGATTCCTAGGGTTACACACCCCCTTTTTCATCCATCGAGGATTAAGGGGGTTGGTTATTACTTGTTCTAAGGGGTTACACTGACCACTGGTACAGGAAGGGCCACTTTTTCTTTTCTGAAGGTGGACAGGATCCTTTTCATTTTTTATCCAAGTAGCCTAAGTGATACAAGACCAGTATCTACGTTCATTTCCACACAGTCCTAATTCATGTCAAATGTACTTATTTTCTGCCATATAGCCTCTTTCCTAATTAAGAAAACCACATCCTATTCCTATTACTATTAATGACAGCACAGGCATCAAATTTCAAGGTGACTTGTTTGGGCACCCCTTTTTCTTTTGTTTTGGCTAACACTTTATTCATATCATTTATGAGCCCCCACCAGTCCTCAGTCCTTAATCTTATTTCAAAAACTGGTCATGGGAGGCTCAGATGGGTCATAACACACGTCAGGTTGGTCATTTCCTGGGCTACATACCTTGTATAGAATAACATTATGCAAATAAGTTCTTTTTAGAGTTCCAGTACACTTATAATAACCATAAAATAATAGGACCATATTGTCCTACCTCAGTGACTTGATGTATACACTGGGAACCGTCCTCAGTCTGAGGAAGGTCAGTTGAAGTCTTTACTGTACAAGTCCAAATTTTAAGGAAAATGAGTCCTGCAATGAGTTTTCTCATGCTTCAGCTGTGTGTGGACCAGTAAGCTTCTGGGTGTGACTGGAGCAGGGCTTGTTGCCTTCTTCAGAGTCACTTTGCAGGGGTTGGTGAAGCTGCTCCCAACCACATACAGCTCACAGTCTACTGATGCTCAAGGTTGGGCCCACTAGAATAAACTGAGTCCAACACCTCTACAGAGTTAAGGTCAACTGGACTTTCTGATACCAGGAGCAAGGTGGTGGGGTTTAGGGTGTTGCAAACCTCAATGGTTACATGGGGATTTTCACATGGCACGCTTTGGTACTTGGTTAATCTAGCATTTATTAACCAATGATGTCCTTTGGTATTTATCAAAGTTACCACAGCATGGGGGTCCTTTATATTCAGGTTTTGCCCAAGGGTTGGTTTATCTGCTTCTTGTGCTAACAGGGCCATTGCTGCCAGGGCCCTTAGACACGGGGGCTAGCCTTTGGAAACCCCATCTAGTTGTTTTGAGAGATAGGCCACTGGCCTTGGCCAGGGTTCCACAGTCTGGGTTAAAACTCCAACTGCTATTTTTTA
This sequence comes from Macaca thibetana thibetana, assembly GCF_024542745.1. Lineage (NCBI taxonomy): Eukaryota > Metazoa > Chordata > Mammalia > Primates > Cercopithecidae > Macaca > Macaca thibetana. The sequence continues at coordinate 119,298,289 of NC_065585.1, forward strand.
TCTTTCTGACACATAGAGTGTAAAGGGTTTTGTCAAGTCAGGTAGCCCCAGGGCTGGGGCCGACATGAGTTTTTCTTTTAACTCATGAAAAGCTCGTTGCTGTTGGTTGTAATAAATGTAGTTTATCCAATCAACATTTTTATTAACTGTCACCCACCAAAGTATTGACTCAAATCCTGCAGCTATTTGATTTCAAGCTTTAAATTGAGCTGATATTCTCCATGGGACTCCAATTGCATCTAAATGGACATGAGAGTCGAAAGACCCACAAGGGGCTTCTCTTGCTTTACGATGTCTTATTTTTCCTCCCTCTGGTTGATGAAATGCCAGGGTGAAAGGGATAACCAGTTGGACTAAAGTACAAGTGCCACTCCAGTTATTCGGCAGAGTGCCCAGTAAAGGTCCACCACAATACCACTACACATCCGCTCAGGGATGAACAAGGGCTGACTGATAAGCTCTTGAAAAATTCTTAAGCTCACTGCATCCCTTCAGGTCTCCAAGGAACGCTAAGTTTCCTCCCTGTCGTGAGAGACATGAAATGAACTTAGTGTTGGGAGATGGAGATGGATGGCTCTCGGGGGCTGAGCCGCAGGGTGCCAGACTTTGGGATATAGCAGAAAGAGCTTGGTGTGACTTATTACTCCAGGCTGTAGAATCCTGGAAAAGAGCTACCATGCAGCCCACACCTGGTCAACTGGAGGACCACCTTAGTGGAAAGGGGACTGGGCCTCTGGCCTGCCATGTGCACAAGCATAACAATTGCTTTTGTTTAATGTGCGGATGAAATATTTGATCCATTCCAACCAGGCATTTGCATCTTGGTATTCTGTCTTAATTGCCAAAGTTTGTTTTAAGTCTTTAATCTATATGATCCTCTAGTAAAATGAATGTATGATTTTAGGAAATTACAAAACCCAATTGGGGAAGTCCATCCTTGCTCTTTAGTGGTCCACAGAACGTTGGACCAACTATGGCATGAAAGCTCTACATTGGGGGGCAAGACTCCTGGTTGGCACTGGGGTCTTTATCGAAATTTCCCCAGATTAAACGGTCCTAATTGACTAATGCCCAGTCTGAGGAGAGTCAGGAGGGACAGGGGTACTTTTCTGAAGTAGAGAGCTGTCTTTGACTTGGCAAGTCCCCACAGGGTATATAACAAGGCAAGCATTAAATGCAATAGTTTGAGGTGAAATTGACTTGGTTATGTTAATAACTAGATGGTCAGCAATAGAGCGATGAAAGAAGAAAGAGTAATAGAATAGATGAAAGAGTTAAATTTTTCTTAGCTTTGGTTTGGTAGGCTTTTCCCCTGGGACTGTGGCCCACAACTCTGGAGGGGGTGGCACTTTGACTCAGATGTGATGAGTCCATCCCTTTTTCACTGTATGGATAGCAGTCTCAGTGGTTAGCAGCACAAGGTAGGGTCCTTCCCAAGCTGGCTCGAGTTTTCTTTTCACCCTTTGATGAGAAGGTGATCTTCAGGCTGGCACTGGTTTACTGGAAATTCTAGAGGGTGGTAGCTGTGCTAAGACTTAGTTTTGAGGGAAAGGAAAGTGGAAGATAAACTAAGTATATAATTTCTAAGAAACTGATCTTTTGTTTTAAATGTGGGGTCACCAACAGTGGACTTTATAGTCTTTGGTGCCTTCTGACTGAGAAATTTCCTTTAGCACCTATTTTTATTAGTTTTTAGACCAAAGAAAGCCAAACACCATTTTCTATTTGATAATGTTTTTTGTATGATTTGTATACCAGATAGGTTAAATTTCACCTTTATATTAGTATGTTATTAATGTTAAACTTAGTTTTAATACAACTTTATACACATATTTATTCAATTTTTAATGTTGGACCATAAGGTAAGATTTTTATAGACCTTTTTTTAACCTTTTATAATCTTTGTTGAAGAGCAGGTTAGTGCTTTAAGAAAAACCCATTGTGGTTTTACTTTAATGTCCAGTTCACAGAAAAACTGGATGATACCCCTTTAACTTTAGCTAATATGTTTACAAACAGAATTTACACACAATTAACGTTTTAATGTAGGTAAAAATATAGGTAACTTTTTAATGTAGGTAACCTTTTAATGTAAGTAAAAATCAACATTCTTATGCCTCCTTATAACCCCTTTACCAAAGGGGTTCTTTGCTTTCCTTATACACTTTGCACATAAACTGTCTCTTCAATAGTTTTACATTCAGGAGACCTAATTACTTTTAAATTATACAACATGTCTTGCATAAATTCTTTTTCTTACACACGTGTTTTATAACTTTTTTTTATTTCACAACTTTTACAGGCAATTCTTCAACATGCCTTAACTTTCTGACTTATTACAAACATTTCTTTCTTTAAACAACCAGTTAATTATTTCAGGACAATAATTTACCATATAACATTTTTTTACATAAATTTTGCCCCTGCTTCCCCCGCCCCACTTTTTTTTTTCCGAAGATAACCATTCTTTTTCAAAGCAAACTTCCTTTATGTCTGTGGACTAGACTGTCTAAGGCCACAAGGTTAGAAGTTACTATAATACATGTTACACTGTTAACTTTTAGCAAACTTTACTTTTGTTGAAAACCTTGTAAGTTTGGGATTTCAATTATCCTATGCTATTAGTAAGACCTTGTTTAGTCCAAATTAACTTAGAATTGGTATAGATGACTTTTTTTTTTTTCCTTCAATTATGCGGGAGGAACAATCTATTGTCCTGTCCTGAAGGGAGTTCCTCCTAGGTCTGGTCAGACATTTGTGTGGTAATTAAGATGTAGATCTTCTGTTAGGAAACCTGCTGGGTTAAGGGAATTTTCAGTGGTTAACGTTAAATCATCTTTTTTAACAGAATAGCCCCATGCTTTAAGATTTTTAAGTTAGTAAGCTACCTTTTTGTTTTTTTGTTGTTTTTCTTTTTTCCCCCTTAGGATACTCCTGAACTGGTGAGGTATGCTCACAATGAGGTTTCTTCTAAAAGTTATTTTTCTACTTTCTTCTGTTAGCAAAGCAGTTGTCACTACAGAATGAATTCATTTGAGCCATCCACAGATAGGTTAAGGATTTTTGATTGGAAGGCTACAAGTTATCAGTGACCTCAGTGCTTTTGGGCTATGCCCTTGTTTACACTGACAGCAAAGTGCTATTGGAGTGTTATAGGGTTTCAGAGAATACCTTTAATTATCAATTATAGGTTTTAAATTTACCCTGGCTTTTAAAGGAATATGGTACACTGCTTTGTTTTTTTTTTCTCTTAACTACTTGTGTATCTCTCTCTCTCTCTCTTTGACTTTCTGTCTCTCTCTCTGCCCCTCTCTCTCTCTCTCCTTGATGCCCTCTCTGTCTCTCTGTCTCTTCCTCTCTGTCTTTGCCTCTTTTCCTGTCTATTTCCTTTCTCTCTCTCTGCTGGTCTTTCCTTGCCTCTTCCAGCCGCTTATGCTGCTGTTCTCTCATCCACTGTGGGGTGGGGGGTCTAAAACCAGCTGTAACCAAGTGTCTATGTACAGGGACTGGTCTGGGTGCCCTGGCTTACAGGTCACCTTGTGCCATACCTTTGAAACAAGGGACCTGTCCAGGCTTCCTTCTGATGACCAACCCACCTCTAATGCTGGCCAGTCTATCTTACACAAAGTTTTAAGTTCTCCTGGTGTCATAGTACTCCATAGTCTCCCTTAAATCCTATTTTGAAATTTTTCAACATAGTTCCTGGTGGGGTGGGCTTACTTTGTCCCTGACTCATGCTTCCTTTAGAAAAAATACCACACTCACACCACAAAACAAAGAACGGGTAAAAAGGGCACACACACTTTTATGGTTTGCACCAAACCAGAATCAAAACCAAACTCAGAGTATCAAGAAATCCAAGCCAGGTCAAAACCAAAACCAAAGTATCAAGCAATTCAAGTAAAGTCAAAAACAAAAACCAAAGTGCTAGTACAGGCACACCATAGGCAATCAGGCCACGCTTCCACTCAAATGGAGTAGACAAGTTCCCAAGACCAATCCTGTCAAGCAATTCAAACCAAGTCAAAACCAAAACCAAAGTGCCGATAAAGGCACGGTGTGGGCGATCAGGCCACACTTCCATTCAAATGGAGTGGGCAAGTTCCAAAGACCAGTCTTACCAAGTTTCAGATGTCCGGACTCCATGTGCCAGTTCCTTCCCAGTGTTCAGCCACTGCGTTGATCCTCCATGGGGGCCTGCCATGCACCCCTCTCATGAGGCATTCCACTGGGGCAAAGGCCTACCCAGGAGTGCTCTCAGGATCCACATCACTTAAGCTGGCCGGAGTCCCCCACAGGGATGCTCCACAGGGCAGGCCTAAGCTGCCTTACAGGCTGCCTCAACCGTCCGTCAGTTAATCACCTCACTTCCTGGTCAGGGAACCAAGAAATGTAGCAGGACAAGCTGCAGACAAAACTCCTCAGACACCGAGTTGTAGAAGGAAGGGCTTTATTCAGCTGGAAGCATCAGTAGAGTCACATCTCCAAAAACCAAGCTCCCCGAGTGAGTAATTCCTGTCCCCTTTTAAGGACTTACAACTCTAAGGGGGTTCGCGTGAAAGGGTCGTGATCGATTGAGCAAGTTGGGGGTACGTGACTAGAGGCTGCATGTACCAGTAATTAGAACAGAACAGGGATTTTCACAATGCTTTTTCATACAATGTCTGGAATCTATAGATAACATAACCGGTTAGGTCAGGGTCAATCTTTAACCAGGCCCAGAGCGTGGCGCCAGGCTCTCTGCCTGTGGATTTTATTTCTGCCTTTTAGTTTTTACCTCTTCTTTCTTTGGAGGCAGAAATCGGGCATAAGACAATATGAGGGGTGGTCTCTTCCTTTCTAGTAGTAGTAGTAGTTGCTTGCAATTTCACCATTCATCTTTGTAAAGATGGGTTTTCAGTAGTTGCTGTATTAAAAAGCAAGTGTGAATCACTGTAGAATAGAAAATGAGGGTGATGGTGTCTGACATGGTTTGTCTGTTTCCCCATCCAAATTTCATCCTGAATTGTAGCTCCCATAATTTCCATGTGTCATGGGAGAGACCTGGTGAGAAGTAATTGAATCATAAGGGCGTGTCTTTCTCATGCTGTTCTCGTGATAGTGAGTCTCATGAGATCTGATGGTTTTACAAGGGGGAGTTCCCCTACACAAGCTCTCTTGCCTGCTGCCATGTAAGACATGACTTTGCTCCTCCTTTGCCTTCTGCCATGATTGTGAGGCCTCCCTAGCCATGTGGAACTGTGAGTCAATTAAACTTTCTTTCCTTTATAAATCACCCAGTCTTGGGTATGTCTTTATTAGCAACATGAGAACAGACTAATACAGCGTCCAATCTCACTCTGGGCTTTAGGAAATCATATAGACCTAAGAAGTTCACACACTCAATAAGTTAAGTAACTGTCACTTTTTTAATGAAGTAAAAATATTTTTCTTCGAATTTATGAGTTTTATCATTTTCAAATGGCTATTAAGTCATTAGAACATAAGTATTTTATCTTGTGTACCTAACTACTTAATATAAAGGTATTTCTTTGGGCCTAGGGTACAATGAAAAATGATTGGGTGATAAAAGATGCAGTGGATGAAGACAGCTTCAGAACCTTTAAACTAATCACTAAAGTTGCATATGGGGGCTCATGCCTGTAATCTCAGTGCTTTGGGAGGCTGAGACCAGAGGATCATTTCAAGTCAGGAGTTTGAGACCAGCCTGGGCAACAAAGCAAGACCCTATCTCTGCAAATAAATAAATCATCACTCAAAAGTATACCTATTGGTAATTAACACAATCAAACCTGTACTACTTTACATTAGAGGTCAGCAAACTTTTTCTATAAGGGATTAGATACTATATTAGGTTTTGCAGTCCACATTTGGTGTCTGTTGCATATTATTCTTTCCTTGTTTTTACAACCCTTTAAGTAAAAATAATTCCTAGTTCACAGGCATTCTAAAACAGGCTGCAGACCACATTGGATCCTGTACTGCACTTGCTATTCTTGCACCTGCTGCTGGATAAGTTGCAGTCATGGGAAAGTTGCCATGGTCTCCACACACATGAACTTGATCACAGACATCTGTATTGTTCTCTTCTCAGTCAAGTTTTGTGGATTATTCTACATATGCTAAGTTTAATTATTTTAAAAAAAATTATAAATGATTATACTGTGATTTGGCATTGAAAACAAAATATAACTATACAAAGGTATTTTATTGGCCTCTTCTTCATTTTATTAATGAGGAAATAATTCTCACCATAGGGTTAGGGGGATGGTCAAACAAAACACCCAACACAATGGACAGATGAAATTGTCAGTGAACTACCGAAGACTGGGTAATTTATGAAGCAAAGAGGTTTACGTGACTCAGTTCTACATGCTGTACAGGAAGCATGGCTGGAGAGCCTCAGGAAACTTACAATCATGGTGGAAGTTGGAGGGGAAGCAAACACATTTTACCATGGCAGAGCAGGAGAGAGAGGGAAGGGGAAGGGAGAAGTGTTACACACTTTTGACCAACCAGATCTCATGAGAACTCACTAGCACAAGAACAGCAAGGGGGAAATCCACCCCCATCATCCAGTCACCTCCCTCCATGTCCCTCCCCCCAAAGTGGGAATTACAATTCCATATGAGATTTGGGTGGGGAAACAGAGCCTAACCATATCAGTTTGTTAGTCACATATAGTCAGCCTGGGAGAGGAGAGCATTACACCACACAGAGGTTGCACTCAGGAACCAAGTGCACAACCAAGGACTGTTAGAAACAGCATCAAGAAACAGGATGCTCCCTGGTGCCTATAAAACATTGTGATGGACTTGTTTGAATAACTCTGTAAACTGATAGGTAACCCAGGATAAGCAGGAATTGGTCCCTGAAATTCCAGCGGCATAAGTGTCCAGTGTCAGTTACATGTGCCACCTAAATCTCAGCAGTGGCAGAAGAATGTGTCCTCTTCTGATTTGAGACATTATCTGTGCCTGTGTAACCTCCAAACTTATTTTCCTGGCATGTCAAAAGATTCTGTAAGTTATCACTGTCCTTTAATAATTTCTACCTTCATAAACTCACCATTCTTTTGTTTACAATAATGTATTTTTGACACTGGATGCTCTTAGTTGGACTTTTGTGCTTAGGACTAAACTAATACGAAAAGTAGTGCTGGAAAAAAATTGTAGCCAAGAGCCTTTCCAGCAAAGAAGTTGGTGAAATTCAGGATTTATGACCTGGTCTTGTTGGTGCTAACAGCCATAAAAAATTTTTGTACAATTAAGGGCTTGAACTCTCTGGCAGCTGGCAGCTGATGACATGCATAGGCTCACTATGGTCACCTGTAATAAAGAGCCTATTAAACAGAAATTTTGGAAGCCTGGGTGGCTGGTGAATGGAAGAGGATGTAAGTCTGAGAACATCAAGGGATTTGAGGTGAGCTGCTTGCTTTTGATAGTGGTACACAATCTAAAACTCCAAACTTTAAAGTCCAAAATTCTCTGCTCAAGGCATGGACTCAAAGTTAGTAACAGTGATATAAAATTGTGTTAAAATAATCTTTTACCACTTGCAGCATCAGACTGGGATGGCCAAGAAATAAACTTTGCATGTTTCAGAAAGACAATAGACCATATCCCCATTATGTCATTTCTGTTATTATATCTTCTCAAGTTTTGTCTAAAATATTTCTTGTTATGGTTTATTTATGGTATTTTCATTTTTCTTACTATTGTGAATGGAGTGTATCCCATTATATTTTGAATGGACTATTTTTTCATTCACAGTAGAAGCTGTTATGGCTGTTTTAAAGAACATATATGAAATTTCATATATAAATATTGTAATCATTTGCTTAAATTGAATCTCTTGATTCTACACAGTTGTCAAAGCAATGTTTTTATTTTCCTCTTAGGTACATCCTCTGCATAATAGTAATTATCTGTCCTTCTTTCCAATAGTTATATGTCCTTTCTCCCTAGAAAATATGTTACCTACATATTCAAATATAATTTTTTAATTTCAAGTGCACTAAAATATTTTTCAATAGAGAGGAGATGCTGACTTTTCATATTCAAATACCTTTCCAGCATCCTTGGGATTATCCTGTTTTTCTTACCCTTGACTTAAATGTGATGAAAGATGTTCAGTGTTCTTTCTTAGTCTGGCTATATGTTTTATTAACAGCAAGTCTCCTTCTCCAGGGCATGAATCAAATTGATTCAGGGAGATTTCAGGACCTGACTTGAACCCACAGCTCCAGGTACTTAGCACTTCCCAGGGCTGACCTGGCAGGAAGTAGAGTAGGTAAAACCATGTTTCCTGCCCCCATTTACTCCCTTCCAGAGCCAGAAAACACGTGAGCCTGGGTGTGAAATGAAAAAGAGCAGCAATAGCAACTTATGAGAAGAAACAGCTTTTTCCTCAATTTTGTAATAGGTGAGGGGTGTGGTGTATTTTGGTGAAAATCAACTAGAAGTGGTGATTATTTTATAAGAATCAGCTAACTTTCAGGTTACCTCTTACCTTCTCTATCTGACTTTTGTTTCCTGAAGATGGAATTTTATAATGACATAAGAAAAAAAAAAAGACCTTTCATCTAGCCATGTTCCATTTGAAAGGTGAGATTTCCAATATTATGACATAGTCTACTTCTTGGGTAGGTGATGACTGATGACATGTGCTGTCTGTTTAGGGTAGCACTTACCTAGCCAGTAGAGTTCCTGAGGCATGCTTACCTGACAGTGAGAAACTTTTCATATGCCCATATATGTTCATGTTTCTAAGTGTTATACCAACACTTAACATCATTGATTTATGTATTAAAAATAAATTTTAAAAATGAATTATCTGCTTAAAGGTTAAAACTTAAATAACCTTTCTAAATATACTTTGTGAACTTATACTGTAAATATGTTGTAATCTTATGTTTTACATGATAAAAAGTACATATATAGGAACAGAGTAGGTTTTTTTTTCTTTATATCATCCTTTAAGGGAGGAAAATAGATTAATATTTAGTGTCACATATTGTTTGTGTGTTCATGAACATTCTCTCATTGACAAAAATGTAGAGCCAGGGTGAAGCAATGGAACCGTTGAATTTAAAGCCTATGGTCCCACTGCATGCCCATGGCCTCACAAAGCTAGGTTCTGTATATTCAGTCCTGCCCACATTTTATCAAGACTTTTAAAACATGCCTCTGATCCTTTTGAGTATCCAAGGTCATTTATTCTTATAGGTTAAGTTCCTCTCACTTTGTCCTTTGATTCCTCAAAACATACTGTTCTCCCTTTTCTCTGAACAGCTATAAAATGTAGACTACTTTGTCACATAAATGTCAGCATTCATATACATTTTTGGCATTATCCAGTTATATTATGTGATAGTACTTTCTAGCCTTCAAAATTCTGTCCACTGGATTACACTTCAATCAGCTTCTTTATCCTGCTAAAATCCAGCATCAAGTTGAGTATCTGATACTCAGGAGTATGTGTGATTAAATAGAAGTATTTGTAGACTCATAAAACATTAAAAGCATTATGAGGATACACAGGAGGCTTGGGAGTACATTTTTACTTAACCTCACTACCTCTGTGCACACACTAATGATTGAAGTTAAAAAAAAAAAATACGAGAGAGCAACAGAAAGGTCAAAAATTTAAGTACCGGCCAGGCTTGGTGGCTCACGCCTGTAATCCCAGCACTTTGGGGGGCTGAGGGGGGTGGATCACGAGGTCAGGGGTTCAAGACCAGCCTGGCTAACATTTAGCCGGGCGTGGTGGTGCACGCCTGTAATCCCAGAGACTCAGGAGGCTGAGGTAGGAGAATCACGTGAACCCGGGAGGCAGAGGTTGCAGTGAGCTGAGATCATGCCATTGCACTCCAGCCTGGGCAACAGAGGGAGACTCTGTCTCAAATAATAATAATTACCTATTAGCAAACTGATAAAACAATATTTTAAGGCATTTTTAAAGTTAGAGCTTAAACAATAGAGATGACAAGTAAAAATGATTTTTGAACTGTGTACCATGGAGCTCTAGGGTTGTATCAGGCTTCTGAAGAGACTCTGGGGGAAATGAAAAGAAGATCTAAGTTGACCAAGCTCAGCCTCCTCGACACAGCCTAAGCTGGAATGGTTCCACAGTCTTTCATTTTATTTTATATTTTTGCATTCTGTGGAATATTTCATCCATAAAAATGGGCTCAGCTGATTAAACCAATTGATAATTTTTAGAAACCACCAATTTGGTTCAATGCTTTCTTTTTAGGAATGAAGAAATTGTAGGTCAGCTAGGACAAATGGTTTGTTTGACCTCACCCAGCTAGATCATGGTGGATTTGAAACAAGACACAGACTCAAGAAGCATTCATAAAGTACTGGCTGATTACTAGATGTCCTGGTTGCTAAGTACTTCCACACATTCTCGAGCATCCATAATGTAGCCTTCAGTTTCAGGATAGAAAGATTTGCCCTAGCAGCAACTTGTGGAGTGACTAGGTTGTCAAGAAAAATATTTCTTGTGCCTTTCCCATTCAGAAAAGATGCTAATGTTAGTGAAGACTGCCTGACATTTTTATACATGATAATTTTGTTTAAAAATATTAATGTGAAGGATTTATGTGCTTCTACCATATCTGTTCCCCCTCTAAATTGGCTTGAAGGAAATTTCTGTCTTGAACTAAGCCTCCATCATCCAAGTGATTTCTACATAGAGGAGACCACTAGAGGGCGCCAAAGGCATTGTTCTCAAATCTGCATCCACTTGGAGGCTACTTTTTTTTTTTTTTTTCTCATTGTAAGTTTAGAGGAAGTGGGTGGGGAAGCCCAAGGTCTGGGAAAATGACCATAATAATGGTACCTCATGTTTATATAGCACCTTTCTTCAATTAGCTCAGCATGTTGGGATATGATTATTCAGCTGGGAGCTTCCAGTTGTGGGAAATGAGGCACAAGGCAAACACGTGGCCTAGGTGGGACAGAGGGTAAGACTAATTCTTACTCATTTCACACGTCCATTCATTATTTTTACTCTCAAAAGCTGATATGTGACGTTTCCTGCACATTTCCTTAGAAACAATAAGCTGAGAAGTCAGAGTCCCAAACTCGAATAGATTAAATGGAAAGACTCATTCTGCAAGGGAAAGAAATCACACTCCTCCCAGAGTCAAGGAGGGAACTAAAACCAAATTTTAAAAATTATATAATCAAATTATAAGATGTCAAGTGGAATGTATTATTTTGCAAAGCACATCATGAAAACAACATAGCTTAAAAAACAGCTACATCCTTAAACAAATATGCTCAAATCTGTAATGTAAGTCATTCATCTTTTCTTCATCCAAAATGACAATAAAAGTAAAGAACAGGCAGGAGAATGGCTTGAACCTGGGAGGTGGAGGTTGCAGAGAGCCCAGATCGTGCCACTGCACTCCAGCCTGGGTGACAGAGCGAGACTCGGTATCAAAAAAAAAAAAAAAGAAAAAAAAAAAAAAAAAGAAAGAACAAATTGAACTTTAAAAAGCTCAACTTTTGTACTATAAAAGAATATATTATTCCAGAGTTTAGTGTGTTAAATAAATATGCCTCCCAGCACTTTGGGAGGTGAATGTGGGTGGATCCCCTGAAGTCAGGAGTTTAAGATCAGCCTGGCTGACGTGGTGAAACCCCATCTCTACTAAAAATACAAAAATTAGCTGGGCATGGTGGCAGGCACCTGTAATTCTAGCTACTCAAGAGGCTAAGGCAGGAGAATCACTTGAAACCAGGAGGTGGAGGTTGCAGTGAGCCGAGATTGTACCACTGCACTTCAGCCTGGGCAACAAGAGCGAAACTCCATCTCAAAACGAATAAATAAATAAAAACAAACAAATGTGCCAACATGAATTAGTAGAGAAACATTATGAAAGAGCATTTGATTAACAGACAATTCGGTCTGTGGCTTAATCATCAACGATGAATATTGCTATAGTGAATGCCTCCAATGAGAGCATTTGCAAAGACTGATATGTAATACACCACTAAGATGCTGTCTTCCTCCAGAGTCATTTTGGGTCTCTGCTACAAATGCAAGGTCTTGAGTTTTCTCAAAGTATGAAGCATGGTCTTTAACTTCAAAATTAGTACGTGGGCATTTACTCACAGGTATGTTTGAGATTGTGACTTTGCAAGTTTACACTCTCGAGGGTCATCTGTTTTCACTATATATATATATATATTTTTTTTTTTTTTGACATTGCAGATGGTGCTTGAATATGGCCTCCTTAATAATGCATATGATCTTAATGAATACCTGTCATAAAAAGGGTTTGTCCAAAAGTGTGAGGGGATGAATATGTTTGCAATTAGCTGATCTTCATTTTATGAAAATATACATTTCAGAGACTCTGCATGTCCTGAAATGGAAACAAATCAAAATATGTTTCTTTCTAACTTACTTCTTTCCCTCTCCCACATTATGTTGAATTTGAGAAATGCCAGTGATTGATTTGAGTTTTGTGATAGTTAATACTGGGTGTCAACTTGATTGGATTGAATGATGCAAAGTATTGATCCTAAGTGTGTCTGTGAGGGTGTTGCCAAAAGAGATCAATGTTTGAGTCAGTGGGCTGGGGAAGGCACAGACCTACCCTTACTTAATTTGGGTGGGCACCATCTAATGAGCTGCCAGTGACTAAAAAGCAGGCAGAAAAATGTGAAAAGTCTAGACTGGCCTAACCTCCCAGCCTACACTACGTCTTTCTCCTGTGTTGGATGTTTCCTGCCCTCGAACATCAAACTCCAGGTTCCTCAGTTTTGAGCCCTGGACTGCCTTCCTTGCTCTTCAGCTTGCAGATGGCCTATTGTGGGACCTTGTAATTGTGCGAGTTAATACTACTTAATGAACTCCCACATACATATACATGTATATGTGTGATATATATAATATATATGATATGTATATTATATATAATTAGTTCTGTCCCTCTAGATAATCCTAATACAGGTTTTATGGGAAAATATTTGTTTTTACCTTGTTTATTTGGATATTTACTCACATGTCTACTTTTCTAGGAATGGGGTAGATCGACTTCTACATACTGGCTATAACCACTGTACATCATTTCTCACCCTCAAAATAATAAAAACATATAGGATTTGGCTTTGGAGGTTAGGGGTTTTAAGGATGTTAGACTGAGTAACTCAAACACACATGAATCTAAAGGTATGAAAAGTAAAGTATTACTACTTTAAACTCATCCTGATCACCATTTAATTCCTGTTTGAAATCATTGATTTCTCATTGATGTGAGTTTGCTAGAAAACCAAGCCACAGCAAGGTTAAGTAGCTTGCTCATAAAGAGTCAGTGGCAGCTCAAAGTCACTAACCTAGGTCTCTTAAAGTAGCCTTTATTATTTTCATTAATCTTCTTAATATTCCAGAGGGATTTTCTGTTTAACTTCTACATAAAAAATAGGATGAAAAAGTCAATTCTCTTAATAAATTAATTTTATTCCATAAATATTTTTGAGACACTACTGTGTGTAGGGTTCTATTTAACACAGAGGTGAATACACATAGTGTTGGACCTCTGAGGACTCAGAACTATTTCTTATATTTTCTAATTAATTTCGATAATTTTTTAAAAAGACTAAATCTTGGTATCTGTAATTTTACATTTTCTGATTAGAAATATATTCACATCCAGGTAAACCCCACAAGCAGTATTAAATAACCATGGCCACCCCTCTTGGTACTTCCTCTTTATGATAGTTTTCCTCTGGAGAAAATTCAAAAAGTAAGTTTTACCCGGAAGTAATGAAATAAAAAATGTCATTTTAGTTTTGAGAGCTTTAGTCATTACTTTTCATATTTTGAGCATAAGTTTATGAAAATCATCTTGAATATTTCCAGATTTCAAATTCCTTAGTAATGCTAATCACTGGAAATACAATTTTTTTATATCACATATACCACACATCTGTAAAAACACGAAGCACATTTTACGGAAACTTTGATTTTTGCCTAAGTAATCGGTGTAATTCCTATAGGGATTTTGTTTCATTCATCCTTATGTCTCATAGCACATGTAAAACTAAAAATAAATGCATGGTAAATGAATAATTCAAGATTGAGTAGATAGATGAGTGTCTGTAAGAATCAAGCACAAATAGGGTCAGCCGAGGATGGGAAAAGTGATAAAATGGAAAATGAACAAAGACAGAAATGTAGGGATCAACTACACTTAGGTCATTGCAAAAAGAAAAGAAGTTGGATTAAACTATGATAAACAATCAGAGAGCTAGGGAAAGAGGCCATCAGTATTTTGTGTTGTGGAAAACAGAGAGGACATTTTTAGAAGTTTGGGTTGGCAATAGTGTTAAAGGTTAAAAATGATAGGAAATGTGGTAGTTATTAGAACTGTCCATAAATATTCCAGCGCTCTCTCTCCTTTGTGGTACATTGAAGACTGTTTCCCTGACTTGTTTTGGTGGATGAAATGTGATTGGAAGCGACTTGTGTTATTTTCCATTGAAAGCTTTGATAGCCAGTGAGAACTTCCCCATGTCTCCTTTTGTTTCCACTGCTAAGTGACGGAATGTTTAGATAACGGCTGCTTCATTAGCTTGGGACTAAGCAAGGGGTGCTGTGTAATGTGAACTAGATTCTTCTCCCAACCCACAAAGGACATGTTGCATGAATGAGAAATACATCTTAGTTCTTTAAAGCCACAGATTGTGGGATTATTTGTTACTACAGCATTAACTAGCCTGTTCTGACTGACAGAGAGTGAAAAGAAGTAATAACCTGTTATTAGATAGGAAGTAATTAAAATAACAAGGAAGTAGATTGAAAGACTTAAACAATAAGTCACTGATAAAAAAAAATTAGGGGAAAGGGTATGAACTACTTATTTAGTATAAAAAGAAGAGACCTACCTGTTATCTCTATAAAAAATGTTATTTGATTTGAGAGGCCAAGGTGGGCGGATCACAAGGTCAAGAGATTGAGACCACCCTAGCCAACATGGTGAAACCCTGTCTCTACTAAAAATACAAAAATTAGCTAGGCATGATAGTGCGCACCTATAGTCCCAGCTGCTCAGGGGGCTGAGGCAAGAGAATCACTTGAACCCGGGAGGTAGAGGCTATAGCGAGCCGAGATTGTGCCACTGCACTCCAGCCTGGTGACAGAGCGAGACTCCATCTCACAAAAACAAAAACAAAACAAAACAAAAGTTATTTGGAAAAAGAATCCTAAGAAATAATGCGGAAAATGTATATTGATACTATACAGGGAATAGTTTAATGTTTGAAAAGTGTTGAAGAAGGCTATATGCAATGTACCCACAGGTGAAAAATGATTGATGAAATTACTGAGTGAACTGCTGTTCATCACTATTCAAGAGTCTGTGTTTGGAGAAAATAGCACTTATTACCTAGCAGAACTATGATACCATCTTCTAGCTTAAAAAATAAAACACTAGAAGGGCAGATGTTCCTTGGGGCAATTGGTAAAGGCCTAATATCTATCCTGCTAGCTTCTTGGAGAACTAGGGAGTCTTCTTTTGAAGTCACTCATTTGTGTTGCTAAGTGAAGAAGAATCTAAGTGAAATATGGTTGATATTCCGATTGGCTACTAAGGAAGTAATTTGGAGAGGGTGTCACTGGCTAAGTTATACTCAAGCTGCCATAACAACTATGTAAGAGAAACTTTGTAGCACAGAAGCAAACTTGACTGTGCAGAATACTGCCCATTATTTTCACCCAAAGTCCTGGATATATGATCTGACATAGTTAAACCTTAATAAAACTGATTTTTTTTCACCTCCTGCAGAGTTTTGTTAACTAAAAGAGAGACTCGAAAGATGTATTTCTAAAAGCACCCATTTTGACTCTCTAAAATAGAAAAATATTTTGTATCAAAGGTATTGAAATAAAAAAATGGAAAAATAATCATCTGTTAGTATCAGGGCAGTGAACAGAAACATCCATATAAATAAAGGAGAAGTCAGTAAATGTGTCTTGTGAAACAAAGCTGCTGTAATAATCAGAAGAGGACTTCAGAAAATCTCGAACTTTCAAAGAAATCTGAGAGCATATGGCAGCTATGAAATTAGAAGAGGAGGGGAAAAAAGTCACAATAGAAAATAAGGACATGATTACTAAACAGAAAAAGTGCAGTGGAGGCAGTGAACTGCTTAAAATACAATTTTTAAAGTAGAGGACAATCTTAATAAGTCACCTAGAAAAATCAGAGTAAGACAATAAATACATAAGTGTTAAGAAACAATCAGAAATATAGGTAACAGAAGAGGGAGGTCAGATGTCATTGTAAGAGGAATTCCAAAAAAGTGAGCTCAGAAGGCATAATAAAGGGAGGAGAAAACTGTTCTAAGATAAAACCTGAATATTTAGATGTGAAGGGCCTCTTACTAAAAACTAGGTAATTTTAATTAAAAATAACCACATCCCCCAATATTTTATCACTAAATATGTTACAGGAACATTTTAAAAATTATTTAGAGAAGAAAAAAATTATATGCACATCCTAAAATTACATGAACTTTACATAGGAAAATGGAAAATAGTAATACTTAGTTTATGAAAGAAGAAATATAAATTGCCAGTAAAGAAGTGGGAAAACAAGAATTTAAACAAGAGTGACAGTTTTAACTTATTCCATTGGAGTTAATTAAAATAGAATAAAGCTTGATGTTATCAAAAATATATGGAAATATGAACTCTAGAATATTTTTAAGAGGAGAAGTCAGAGCAAACTGTATGACAATTGAATGCAGGTAGTTAATGCTTTTGGTAAACTCTTTGACAAAATTTGTTTACTAGAATGTATCCAAAGGAAAAAATTATCTATATGTGCAAATATCTAGCCATAAGAATATTCAGCAAAAAATAAAACAATAATGTATCATCACAAATTCAGTATCTAACGTGACCTTGGGGTAAAGACATTAAAATTATGAATCACATACTGCTGATGTATTACGTTGGTGCAAAGCAGTTGCAGTTTTGCTTCAAAGAATAGAAAAGTATTCCTCAAATTGGAAAAGAAGTTTTAAAATATATAAATAGCATATTTTAAGTTTATGATCATGTCTGCCTAGAATTAAAAAGCCACATGTTCACATTTGTTTCTGGACAAGATTCCCTCATCAAACAACCTTCCTTATCATGGGGACCAAGGATACTTAATACTTATCCCTAAGTAGCAGGCTTCAGTTTTTAGCCTGTGCGCAGAAATATCAAACAAGCCCATCACATTGCTCCTACAGGAACCAGAGGGCACCTCACCCCTTTGATGCTACAAAGCCCTGCTAACGTCCCACAGCCTCTGGTTGTTTATGATTTCCCTGAGTGAAATCCCTACGTGGCCCCATGCACGGCATGTGATGTCCTCTTCCCTTAGGCTGTGAGTGTTTGTGACTAATACACGGTTGTTGATCTCATAGGCACAGCGCTGCGTGTCATGGGTTTGGTCCTCCCCGCAACCCTAAGATGGAAATCCCTCCCTCACTAGTGGGAAGAGGAGGAGGCAAATAAAACAAAAAGATGAAAGGTTCCGGTGAAATAAAGGAATTTGTAGAGCCATGTCCTAGACTGAGAACAAGCTGATGGACTCTAACAGATAAACGAGTTAATTTGCTAAGAAAAAGCACTCCCTTCTATTAAACAGGAGAAAGGGAGGATAGAATGGGAGAGAGGGAGGATAGAAAAGGGTGCCATCTGTGGCACACCCAGATGTGTCACTATCCACCCAGATAGAATGGGATATGACACAGCTGTGGGATCAAATGGGATGTGACCCAGATAGAATGGGATTGACCCAGGATAGAATGAGAGAGGACCCAGCTGTGCCATCTGTGGCACACCCAGATGTGCGACTATCCACCCAGCTGTGTGGATAGTTTGGGGCTTGTTAGTCAAGTCGGAGGTGATGTCAGCTGCTGAGATCGGAAGCAGTGATAAGGGTTGGGCCTTAAGAAGTGGATTCAACAGGGTAATTTTTGCCCAGAAACAGCATAACTCCCAGCTAACAGTAATTTAAAGGCAATTAGTTATCTCACTTAATAAGAAGCCTAGAAGTAAGCAGCTGCAGGATGGGGTAAGGATGTTCTATAAATATAAGGATACAGGATTGTCATCTGTGAAATTTCCTTCACCTTTCCCTGAAAGTGGCAGGATGTGGTTGAAGAGTCAATCATCACTATTTTACAGGATATCACCAAAAAGCCAAGAAAGAAGGGAAAAAATCAGCACATTATATATATTATATATAAATATATATAACATTTATTATGTATATTAAATGTTATATATAATAAATACATTATATATACTTTACACACACGCCACACACACACACACACACATATATATACACTCTTTTTTCAGAAGCCGCCAGCAACTATCTCCTTAATCTCAGCAGCCAAAACTGGTCAGGGGTTATTCCAACATCAGCAACTACCAAAGAAAATGGGATTAGCTTCCACAATGGCTGAACTAATTTACATTCCCACCAACAGTGTAAAAGCGTTCCTATTTCTCCACAGCCTGCCGGAATCTGTTGTTTCTTGACTTGTTAATGCCATTCTGACTGGTGTGAGATGGTATCTCATTGTGGTTTTGATTTGCATTTCTCTAATGATGAGTGGAGTTTTTCATGTGTTTGTTGGCTGCGTAATTGTCTTCTGAGAAGTGTCTGTGCATGTCCTATGCCCACTTTTTGATGGGGTTTTTTTTCTTGTAAATTTAAGTTCCTTGTAAATTCTGGATATTAGACCTTTGTCAGATAGGTAGATTAAGAAGTGGATTCAACAGGGTAATTTTTGCCCAGAAACAGCATAACTCCCAGCTAACAGTAATTTAAAGGCAATTAGTTATCTCACTTAATAAGAAGCCTAGAATTTTTCCCCCATTCTGTAGTGTTTCCTGTTCACTCTGATAGTTTCCTTCGCTGTGCAGAAGCTCTTTAGTTTAACAAGATCCCATTTGTCAATTTTGGCTTTCATCACAATTGCTTTTGGGATTTTCATCATGAAGTCTTTGCCCATGCCTATGTCCTGAATGGTATTGCCTAGGTTTTCTTCTAGGGTTTTTAGGGTTTGGGTTTGTACATTTAAGTCTTTAATCCATCTTGATTTAATTTTTGTATAAGGTCCAACCATATAGTATGGCAAAGACAGTATGGTGATTCCTCAAGGATCTAGAACCAAAAATTTTACCATTTGCCCCCGCAATCCCAATACTGGAACAGAAAACCAAACACCACATGTTCTCACTCATACATGAGAGTTGAACAATGAGAACACATGGACAGAGAGGGGGGAACAACACACACCTGGGCCTGTTTGGGGTGGGGAGTGAGGGCAGGGAACTTAGAGGATGGGTCAATAGGTGCAGCAAACCACTATGGCACATGTATACTTATGGAATAAACCTGCACGTTCTGCACATGTATCCCAGAACTTAAAGTAAAATGTTTTAAAAAAGAAAATGGGATTAGTATAGCTGGTTTAGACCAATCATAATTTTTACTTCCAGGCTAAGCATTGTGCTACCTGAATAAAAGTGGGGTTCTGTTAGCAAATAATAAAGGGGAATCATTCAGGGTAAGCAACCTGCAGAGATTGTTCAAGTGAGCATGGAAAAGTTTTGGAATAGCAGCTGCACGGATAATGTCATAGGAAATCCATAAGACGTGAATAAAAGGATTACTGGGCAGCTGTCTGTGCAACATTGAAGCTGGGAAGGCATGAATTTATAGAGAACATGATATCCTAAATCTGAGATGTTTTTTGGCAACACATAGCAGTCTAGGAATCAGAAGTAAATTAATATGTGGAGTATGGAAGGAAATAAGAATGCTAGGATGTTCATGGAAAAGGTGTGGGATGGCTGATGATGGGATCCAGAACTTTAGGAGGTAACGGAGGCAGCCATGAGTTACAAGAATTAACAGAGGAAAAAAAGTACAGCTCTGGTTATCTGGAGATCAGGATGAAAAAAATGGAATGAACAGGTGGGATAAAGGAAATAAAGAAATTTTATTAAGTAAATCCAAGTTCACTGATATGAAACCATTTTACCTCAAAGCATAGACGTGGCAGAGGGAGTCTGAGTAAATTAGGATGTAAAGGCAGTGGATGTAAAGAAGTTAAGAATGTCAGAAGAACATCTATTCATACAGTAGAGAGAATGGCAGGAATATAGATATTTTTATTATATATAATATGTAAATATATACATTTATATATGTATATGAAATATATATTTTATAAATACAATTATATTTTTATATATTTATATTTGTATATATATAAATTTTGCCTACATCATCTTGTGTTTCTAGCTTTATCATATTTTCTTTCAGGCCGAGGTGCATATTTCACATTTGTTTCTTATCCTAATCTAGAAATGGGGTGAGGTGGCGTAGTGTATGTGGTGTTACTGGAGACGTTCCCTAGGATTCTGAGATTTCACAGGGGCTTCAACTAGCAATTATCATATTAGACCTGCACAGTTAGCTTTTCAATACTTTCATAAAACCAGAGAATAGTTTTGCATTGTTAACTTGGTTGAAGGTATTATGTGTGGATACAGCTCTTTCTCTTGTAGTTTCCAGTTGCACTCTCATCCTATCTACCAGTGGTGCATTTTCCCCAAATACAATCAATGGCTATGCCTGGAATATGCAAGTGCCGGTAGATCCCCACCATGCTGCAGAATACCTGAGACCTATCTGGTAGGTCTTAGGACCTTACCTTTTTGGTAAAGCCATTTGTTGTCCTGAATCTAAAAACAGGAGGCTAGAAAATACATCAAACAATACTCAAGGGGTTGAATACACTTTGTGACATGTGTACAAAGCGAAGTTCTATGGCCATAGAATGATGTTTAAAAATGTGTTAACATAAAAAGCACAATGTCATTTTAGATTAATATTTTTATGCACATGAAATATCTGCAATATTTGATTGAGAATATGGAATATTTTTTAAATCATGTTTAGGATTTTATCATGTTTCCCAAGTAAGCATATATTATTTCAGTAATAATTAATTGTATAACAATAACAGTGATAATAGACCTGACTAACTCTGCCCTTTAAAAATGGTGAGTGCTAGACCTGAAAAGAAAAGACGAATTGGGGAGGTTTATCCTCTCAAAGCACCAGAAGGCTTTTTCCTGTGCATAGAGAAAGAACTCCCACCAGATTCCTTACACTAGTCCCAGCTTTGTGGTCCCCATCTCTTCCTTCCAGGTAAGTCCTTAGTCTCTCTCTCTCTCGCTCTCGCTCTCTTGGTCTCACTCTTTCTCTCTAGGTAAGTAGGTAGTAAGATTAGCTTCTGAGTCACCATAATGCATGCAGCTTCATTTCCTTTATTTCCTGTTTGGGAGCTAAGCCAGAAGGTCTCAGCACAGTCTGATTCAGCCTCTGTTTGTGTAAATATTACCCCAGGCTCTTTCCAGCCCCTAAGGCAATTTCCTTTGCCCCTTCAGAAAACTTGTGCTTTATTATCTTATTGCTTTCTGGGTTGCCAGAATTGCCAGATTGAAAACACTCTGCACTTGGTCAAGAAGATGATGAGCTTTTTGTAGGCTGCTGCTCTTCAAACAGGGCTAAATCCATCACAGTGGTGAGGGTTCTTTTGACTTGGGTTCGGGGGGGCTCCATGGAAAGCAGGCAGAGAGCTGGAAGGTCCCCCTTGGGCTGGTCACTGAACTCTCCCAGGAGACGCATCTGTGCCACTCACCAGGACTCTCTGCTGTCACCTCGCTATTGGCTCCTTGAAAACAGCAGTGTGTGTGAAATATCCTATCATAAAACAAACAAGTAAAACCCAGTCATGATTGCACCCCAGGATATTTCCGTGGTCGGCTACTCATTTTTCTTGATGCTTTTTTCAATTGTCAGGCTTCTTTATAAGCCTTTCTTCCTTTTGGATGTCAGAAATTCCCAAGGATCATTTTGACCTCTTACACCCTCTCTCTTCAGGAACATACCTACTTCCTGTCTGAATTTTCCCCAGCAGATTGGTGAATCCTAGAATTAGATCTGTCTCTAGATGCTTCAGTGTCCTGACTGATACATTCAGATCCCCTTCACTCATTTTGTGTCTCTTCTTCACAGATTCAGGGGGTACACGTGCAGGTTTCTTACATGGATATCGTGTGATAATGACGTTTGGGATACGAGTGATCCCAAGGTAGTGAGCATGGTACGCAATATGTAGCCCTTCCTCCCTCCATCTCCCCACCCTCTAGCAGTCTCCAGGGTCTATTATTCCCATCTTCATGTTCATGAGTACCCAGTGCTTAGGTCCCACTTATAAGTGAGAATGTGCAGTATTTGGTTTTCTGTCCTTGCATTAATTCACTCAGGATAATGATCTCCGGCTGCATTATTGCTGCATAGGACTTGATTTCATTCTTCTTTATGATGGCATAGTATTCCACACTGTATACGTACTGCATTTTTTTAATTGAATCCACACCACTGGTGAGCATCTAGGTTGATTCCATGTGTTTGCTATTATTAATAATACTGCAATGAAAATACAAGTGCATGTGTCTTTTTGGCAAAATGATTTATTTTCCTTTGGGTATATACCCAGTAACAGGATTGGTGGGTTAAATGTTAGCTCCGTTTTTAAGTTCTTCAAGAAATGTCCAAACTGCTTTCCACAGTGGCTGAACAAATTTACATTCCCACTAACAGTGCATAAGCGTTCACTTTGTAGCCTCACCAGCATCTGTTACTTTTTTACTTTTTCATAATAGCCACTCTAGCATGAGATGGTATCTCATTGTGGTTTTGATTTGCATTTCTCTGATCCTAAAGGCTAGCTCCAGCAACCTTCTTCAGAAGGCATTCCTTGGGCTACTGGAGCCACTTTGCCTAAATAAACCAAGGGCCTTAAGTGCCTGGAAGTTGGTCCCTTGGGGCAGACCATAGCTAATGACTGATGCAATGGTATAAAAGCCCAGATATCTTGCTTTGAGCAGGACCAGCTTTGTGGTGTGATTCATTCCTCAGAATTCTGTTTGGCTTTGGGGAAGCCTGAAACGTCACCAAAACTTCACTCTTGTCTGACTCCTTTCTTACTGAAAGTACAAGCAACTCTTGAATGTCACAGGTACATGAATTTTGTCTCAGCATCTGCTTCTGGGGAAGTTGAGCTAAAATATTGCTGAACCTGTAATTCACTTTCACAGATGCCTACTAAATGTGGTCATCTGGACAAACACATGCACCTGAAACTCAATTTGTCTCCAACTCAATTTATCCTTTTTCTCCTAGTCCTGCTCCCCTTTCCATACTCCTAAGTTTATAAATGTACCAAGTTGTCCAAGAAAGACAGTAACATGAAAGTCATACCAGATGCCTCCCCTCCTCAAGCCCCACATTCACTTCATCACAATTTCCTCCCATTTTAACTCTCCAGTTTCAAACCTTTCTTCTAGTCTCCATTAGCACTGCCATGACGTTTTAGGAAACATCTATTTTTTTCCTAATCTCTCAGTCCTCAGTTAACCCTTAATCCTACCCAAGCTGGGCCCCAAAAGAAATCCTTTCCCCTTTCACCAGAAATTTCAACTCTTTCTTCCCCTTCCTTCTGCTGCACCCACAACTTCTTACTCCAAATCCCTTCTATGGTGTTTTCTCTCCTCTCTCAATTAAGCATTGAAAGAAAGAAAGAAAGAAAGAAAGAGAGAAAGAGAGAGAGAAAGAGAGAGAGAGAGAAAGAGAGAGAGAAAGAGAGAGAGAGAGAGAGAGAGAGAGAGAGAAAGACCCAACCTTATATATGATTTGTAAGTCACCACAAAAGTTTAAATTTCAACACAGAACTTCATTCATTTTATTATTTTTGTTCTGGCTTTGTCACCCAAGCTAGAGTACAGTGGCACAATCTCTGCTCGCTGCAACCTCCACCTCTTGGGTTCAAGCAATTCTCATGCCTCAGCCTCCCAAGTAGCTGGGATTACAGGTGTGTGCCACCACACCTGTCTAATTTTTGTATTTTTCAGTAGAGACCAAGTTTCACCTTGTTGCCTAGGATGGTCTCAAACTCCTGACCTCAAGGGATCTGACCACCTTGGCCTCCCAAAGTGCTGGGATTACAGGCGTGAGCCACTGCTCCCAGGCTTCACTCACTTTAGAATGTGAGAGTTCTGTCTTCTAGTTCAAAACCAATCTAATTCCTGCTTATGTTCTTCTTTGTCTCTCAAATATTTTTGTTTCATAAATTTTTACAAATTTCATCTTTCTCTATGGGTTTTACCTCTCAAGAAAAGGTCTGTTTCATCCTAAAACACACATACACATACAAAACAAAACAATCTTTATCTTGACTTTTTCTCATACTTTAGCCACTTTAATATTCTTTACTATGAATCATCTAGTAATTTTAAAAAGCCATGAACTTTGTCTCCACTAGAAAGTCTTCAGTATTCTGTTATTATGCTTTCAAAGTTTTATCATGATTTCATCTTTTGCATTTAAACATTTGATGCATTGTAATTTATGTTTGGGTAAAACTATAGATATAGCTATATTTTTTTTAAGAAAGTGAATCTGTGATCCCATCACTATTTCCTAAATCCATCTATTCATATTTATTCAAAGTTTTTCCCCAATTCGTTCTCTCTAAGAGGAAGATAATAATAGCATCTACTTTATAGGGTTGATTTAACGCTTAAGTGAGAGTATTTCTAAAGGACTTAAAAGCATGAAAGCACATAGTAAGTACTCAGTATTTCCAGCACTTATTATCCACAACATTATTTTTAGTTTATTTCTGGGCTATCTTCTGATAGGTTAGTATGTCAATTTGTGGACTATTTTCCCGTTACTAATATTCTTTTTTTTTTTTAATTTATTTATTATTATTATACTTTAAGTTGTAGGGTACATGTGCATAACGTGCAGGTTTGTTACATATGTATACTTGTGCCATGTTGCTGTGCTGCACCCATCAACTCGTCATTTACATCAGGTATAACTCCCAATGCAATCTCTCCCCCCTCCCCCCTCCCCATGATAGGCCCCGGTGTGTGATGTTCCCCTTTCTGAGTCCGAGTGATCTCATTGTTCAGTTCCCACCTATGAGTGAGAACATGTGGTGTTTGGTTTTCTGTTCTTGTGATAGTTTGCTAAGAATGATGGATTCCAGCTGCATCCAAGTCCCTACAAAGGACTCAAACTCATCCTTTTTTATGGCTACATAGTATTCCATGGTGTATATGTGCCACATTTTCTTAATCCAATCTGTCACTGATGGACATTTGGGTTGATTCCAAGTCTTTGCTATTGTGAATAGTGCTGCAATAAACATACGTGTGAAACTGGATCCTTTCCTTACTCCTTATACGAAAATTAATTCAAGATGGATTAGAGACTTAAATGTTAGACCTAATACCATAAAAATCCTAGAGGAAATCCTAGGTAGTACCATTCAGAACATAGGCATGGGCAAAGACTTCATGTCTAAAACACCAAAAGCAACGGCAGCAAAAGCCAAAATTGACAAATGGGATCTCATTAAACTAAAGAGCTTCTGCACAGCAAAAGAAACTACCATCAGAGTGAACAGGCAACCTACAGAATGGGAGAAAATTTTTGCAATCTACTCATCTGACAAAGGGCTAATATCCAGAACCTACAAAGAACTCAAACAAATTTACAAGAAAAAAACAAACAACCCCATCAAAAAGTGGGCAAAGGATATGAACAGACATTTCTCAAAAGAAGACATTCATACAGCCAACAGACACATGAAAAAATGCTCATCATCACTGGCCATCAGAGAAATGCAAATCAAAACCACAATGAGATACCATCTCACACCAGTTAGAATGGCAATCATTAAAAAGTCAGGAAACAACAGGTGCTGGAGAGGATGTGGAGAAATAGGAACACTTTTACACTGTTGGTGGGACTGTAAACTAGTTCAACCATTATGGAAAACAGTATGGCGATTCCTCAAGGATCTAGAACTAGATGTACCATATGACCCAGCCATCCCATTACTGGGTATATACCCAAAGGATTATAAATTATGCTGCTATAAAGACTAATATTCTTTTTCGAGGTTTTCTGGCCATTCTATTTTCTTATTTTTTTGTTTGTTTTTTTTTTTTTTTTTTTTTTTTTTTTTTTTTTTTTTTTTTTTTTTTGAGACAGAGTCTCACTCTGTCCACAGGCTGGAGTGCAGTGGCCAGATCTCAGCTCACTGCAAGCTCCGCCTCCCGGGTTCACGCCATTCTCCTCCTCAGCCTCCCGAGTAGCTGGGACTACAGGCGCCCGCCACCCTCGCCCGGCTAGTTTTTTGTATTTTTTTAGTAGAGACGGGGTTTCACCGTGTTAGCCAGGATGGTCTCGATCTCCTGACCTCGTGATCCACCCGTCTCGGCCTCCCAAAGTGCTGGGATTACAGGCTTGAGCCACCGCGCCTGGCCCTATTTTCTTATTTCATCTTTCCACGCCTGTCTCTGTGAATCTGCACTTCTCAACCATAGTTGGGTTTTGAAAGGAGTCAGTCCTTGTTTACAGGAATCAGGATGTGAATATTCTCAAGTATGTAGTCTTTATCCTGAATTACAGTATAATGTGCTTGTTGCCAGTGGATTAGGAGGAATTCTTTTCCTACTGTAGCTCCCATACTGGAAGCAGAAGTTTCTCTCATCCTTGTCACATGAAGAGGGATAAATGTTACTGAGTGGATTTGAATCCTTTTTATATCTTGTCTAGGAAGTCTAGAAATTACTGACACAGGACCCAGTGTAAATGAATTCAACACATGAAATAAGTGAAACACTGAAGATTCCATTTAGATATTTAAATAAAATGGCCCCACCTCTAAATTAAAAATAAGTAAATAAAGTAAAATAATCTTTCCTTGCTAACACCAAGCCAATGAAAACATGGGGTATTTCTAATATTATAGATAACTTTAAGAAGATCTGGATTTTTAAAATATTTTTTGAGTTTTCCTATCAAGAGACATTATTCTTTTAAATATTTATATCTCATTGTTTCTACATATTCTTTTAAACATTTTTGGACTTGTTTTTCTCTTGATCTCTTTCTACTCCTATACCAAACCATATCATATTAATTGAGTTTGCCTTGCATCATTTTTTGATAGCTCATAGGGCAATTTTCCCCATATTTACATCTATGCTATTTTTAAGCATTTCCTCTTCTAAATAAATGGTAGGCTCAGTTTATCAAAGTTCATTTAAAATCTCCTCGTAACTACATTAACAGTGTTTCACATTTGTAGGCCTGGCATTTTTATAATCCTTATTCTTATTTTTTTAAATAGAATACCATATTTATTCTATCATTTATTCCACTGTTTAATTAAATTTACTAATTCATCAGTAGTCTTACATATATCCTGTTAAACTTTTTACAGATATCTTAAGGTTTTTTTTTTAATTGACATTGGGAAATGAGTGTTTCTCCTGTCATATTCTTAGATTTTACTTTTGACTAATAGGATATAATTAGCAGTTAATTTTACTTTACTAAATTCTTATTTGTTGCAATAATTGCAGTGATTATAATGAGTGCTTGAAAGGAATATATACTTTTTAATTACTGGACTTAATTTTCTGTTTATGAAATTGTCAGTTTTCATTTATCAAGAATATTTGAATAGTGAGAATTTCTAAATAAATATGTATATATCTACATATATGCACATACATATTTTCTTCTTAATCACTTAGTGACAAACTCTGAATTCTGTCGTCATAATGATGTATTTAAATTTTTCTTCTTGTAAATGTGTCAAGTTTTGCCTTATACAATTTGAAGCTTTATTATTAGTTGCATACAGATTTACATCTTCTTGGTAAGTTCTTTTTATGATTATGTAGTGATGATTTTTCTGCCTTAAAATATTTTTCCTAATAGTGCTATAGCTTCACTAGCATTCTTTTGGTGAGTTGTCTAGTGTAATTTCTTTCATCTTTCTACTTTTTTTTTTTTTTTTTTGAGATGGAGTCTTGCTCTGTCACCAGGCTGTAGTGCAGTGGCATGATCTTGGCTCACTGCAACCTCCACCTCTGGGGTTCAAGTTATTCTCCTGCCTCGGCCTCCCGAGTAGCTGGGACTACATGCACGCAGCACCATGCCCAGCTAATTTTTGTATTTTTAGTACAGACGGGGTTTCACCATGTTAGCCAGGATCTCTTGACCTCGTGATCCGCCCACCTTGGCCTCCCAAAGTGCTGGGATTATAGACTTGAACCACTGTGCCCGGCCTATCTTTCTACTTTTAACTTCTCAGTATACTCTTGTTTTAGATGTATTTCTACAACTGGAATTGTTTCTTTTTTCTCTGTATTAAATTAGACATTTTCAGTTGATAAGCTTAGTCTGACTGATATTTTAAAATTTAGGTTTATTCTCTTGTTTTGTGTTTCTATTTATCATGATATTTCTACAGATTTTTTAATCTTTTTTTCAATGATGTATATAGTATTCATTTGTTAGCTGATTGCCTCAGCTTTGTAGCACACATCTTTCCTAAACAGTGCCTAAAGTTAATTATAATTGCCAGTTGTCTCTCAAAGTATTCAGGAGCCTTAGAATGCTTTAATTTCAATTTCCTATCTTTCATTTTGCATCATATTTTGGCCAGTATGTTAGTTGCACCTTTATATATCCTTTACTACTACTATTATTTTATACAGTTAATGTGAGTTCCTATGTTTTACGTGTTTGCCAGTTTATTTGCTTACCATTCTATGTTACATATCCTGTCTTCCCTTTGGTTTCTATTGTTTTTCTTCCAGGATTATGTTCTTCAGCAAGTGTATGTTAATGTTAAACATGGTCTTTGTAAAAAGTTTGTTTTTTCTCTGTGGTTGTTTAAAGGACCTCTTTTCCTTTGGTGTCTCAAAGTTCACTGTGATGTGTTTGTCTAAATTCAGTTGTATTTATCCTTCACTGCATTCCTTAGGCTTCTATAATTGAAGCTATTTATGCCTTCTTTTATTTCGAAAAAATTCTATTCATTGAATGTTTATACACTGTTGGTGGGAGTGTAAATTAGTTCAACCATTGTGGAAAACAGTGTGGTAATTCCTCAAAGAGCTAAAAACAGAACTATCATTTGACCCAGCAATCCCATTACTGCGTATATACCCAAATATATAATGCCATTACTGCGTATATAAATTGTTCTATCATAAAGACACATGCACATATATGTTCATCGCAGCACTATCCACAAAGTGAAGACATGGAATCAACCTAAATGTCCATCAGTAGTAGACTAGATAAAGGAAATGTAGTTAATAGACACTATGGAATACTATGTAGCCATAAAAAAGAGTGAGATCATGTTCTCTGTAGCAACATGGATGGAGCTGGACATCATTATCCTTAGCAAACTAATGCAGGAACAGAAAACCAAATACTACATGTTCTCACTTATAAGTGGAAGATACATAATGAGAACTTGTGGACACAGAGAGGAACAACAGACACTGGAGCCTACTGGAGGGTGGGAGGAGGGAGAGGATCAGGAAAAATAACGAATGGGTACTAGGCTCAATACCTAGGTAGTGAAACAATCTGTACAGCAAATATGCATAACACAAGTTTACCTATATAACAAACCTGTCCATGTGTACCCCTGAACTTAAAGAAAAAAAATGTAAAAAGAAAATTTTACCCACTACCTCTTTAATATTGTTTTTCTCATTCTTATTATTCTGTCCTTCCAGAATTCCAATCTGCAACACTACTCAAAGACTTAGAGAAGAGGAGCTCTGGTCTTGGATTTCATGTCTTAGAGGTTCTGCATCTCACAACACACACTTTCCTTCCCTCGCTCCCTCCCTTCTTTCCTCTCTCTCCTTCCCTTCCATCTTCTCTCTCTCTCATATTTAACATGTATTGTCATCCCTCTCTCACTCATGTTTAACAAGTATCATCACTTGGGATTCAGTACTCAATGTTGGTACAATTTAACTTATAGTCTTAAAATTAGCACCACTTAGGCCCCAATAAATCTTCTTGATTATATTCTTGCAAAAAAAAAAGCTATTAATTTGAAATGTTATTAAATTTTGTGGGTTGTGTGACAGCCAGTGTCAAAGATGGATGGTGCTTTGAAATGCAAAGAGGATTTGAGCAATAGAAGACTTGAGGTAGCAGGAAGCTTACCTAACATGCCAAATCCATCTTTTCTGAAAGGATGAATACAAGAGATTCTTGGGTAACACAATACATTTCCAAGTAGTGTCTTGAGTCCACTCTCTTGCTTATCTTCTTATTTCAATTCATAGTTCCAAGATACCTAGCAGTTAGCCTAGTTAGCAACAGTTGAACCAAGTGACTGTATTAGTTCATTCTCACAGTGCTATGAAGAAATACCTGAGACTGGGTAAATTATGAAGGAAAGAGGTTCAATTACTCACAGTTCTGCATTGCTGAAGAGGCCTCAGGAAACTTACAAACATGGTGAAAAGCAAAGGAGAAATAGGCACCTTGTTCACAGGGCAGCAGGGTGGAGTGAGTGCAAGACAGGAAAATACAAGACACTTACAAAACCACCAGATCTTACAAGAACTCATTATCACAAGAACAGCATGGAGGAAACTGGCCCCATGGGGCCTCCACCTGGCCCCACCCTTGACACATGGGAATTATGGAGATTACAATTCAAGGTGAGATTTGGTGGGGAAACAGAGCCAAACCTTATTATTCTGAGCAACATTTTGCAATACCAAGCAATTTCTGTGGAATGGTTAATTTTACATATCCACTTGACCAGGTTAAAGGATGCCCAGATAGCTGGTAAACATTATTTCTGGGAATGCCTGTGAGGGTGTTTCCAAAAGAGATTAACACTTAAGTCAGTAGACTGAGTAAAGAAGCTCCTTTTTCACAAATACAGGTGGGTATCATTCAATATATTGAGGGCCTTAAAAATAACTAAATGGCAGAGAAAGGGTAAATTCTCTCTCACTTCTTATGCCAGGACATTTATCTTCTGCTGCCCTCAGACATCAGAGCTATTGATTCTTGGCTCAACACCTGGGTCTTGGCTCTCCAAGTTCTCAGGTCTTTGGCCTCAGACAGAATTACACCACTGGCTTTTTTAGTCTTGACTTCCATAATCATGTGAGCCAATTTTCAAAAATCTCCTCTTCTGTATATGTGTAGATATATATATATCCTATTGGTTCTGTTTCTCTAGAGAACCTTGACTAATATATTATTCTGAAATTTGTATTCATGTATGTCTGGATATAACAATTGTTTTTTATTAGTGTAGGATTCTAGATATCACGTTAAGAGATGTGAAACTATGTGAGAGCAATGCGTTTAATTAAAATGTTTAACATTTTTCTGCAACAATAATATAGGCATCCTTATTAAAAAGTCTAAACGTAATATAAAGTTCTTAGATTATTTCCAAATCTATTAATTATTGAAAATGAAATAATTTTAAGTATATTATAGAAGAACTACAATAAAGGAGAGCTGTCTGACATTACTGTCAATGGAACAAAATTATATAATAATATTTTTATGAACATAACTAATGATTTTTTGAAAAAAGAAATAAGTTTATAGATGTATTATATAATTCATAAATTATGTATATTCTTGTATATTATATATTCAAACATCTTAATCCAAACATGCACATTAGTAATTTAGTTAACTGTGCTATTCTTTTGGTCATATGAAAGTCTTATATTGTTATAAAGGTATTTCTGTCAAGGAAGAAAGATATAAATCATTCAATAATTTGTTAGCTTGATTGAAAAATTTTAAATATTTAGACATATATTATATAGACCTGCATTTTTACTATTACTGAGGCCCCACAAATATCTTCTAGACAGGATAATAATTTGACATTCTTCCAGATCAGTGTTTTAAATTTCTTTAGTTGATGCAAGGAAAAGTTACTTGCTGAAAATATGATCTCCTTCATGACTCTTAACAGCTTTCATACTTTCCATGTCTCTCCCTTTACTTAATTCCAAAACCGTTTTTATATCTAGAAGTTCTGTTTGATTTCTTTTAACATGCTGCCAAGTGTTTTTATGTTATCTTTTGGTTTTGAGTCCTTTTTGAAAAAATGTGTTTAATAGTTTTAAACATTCTTATTTAATAGCTCTGTTATGTGACATTCTTGAAATCCTAAACTTTTCATCTCTCATTCGTGATATTTTGTTTTATGGTGTCTTTGGCCATTTTTAGGTCATGTGGTCATTATTCTAAGGGATTTATCAATGAAGACTTTAAGAAATTTAGACTAATGCTGTATACTGCTAGAATGGTTTTTGATTCTGCTATGTATCATAAGATATTACCTACCCCAAACCTCTTTTTCTCTTACCTTCTTGGCATTAGAATACCTAATACAAAGTAGTCTTCAAATGCAAATAAAGACAAGTTTATGATTATGAATTCATAAGGAAAATTTTATTTTTCTATTCTATAAGTGAGAAAAGATGTCATAATGCTGATATGTGTGCCTTTGCTAGGCCACGGTGTGTCTGAGGATGTGAGGAGGTAGCACTTTGAGGATCAGAGTGTGATATGGTTGCCTCAAGTACATTTCTTTACTCCACGTGGATTCCAATGCTCAGCTCTTGACCCCGTGTAGGGCAGAAATTCAGTTTACACATCAATTTCCCTAATTTATTTTTCTTATTCCTTCTCTTCTTCTTTCTTCCTTTGTTATTTTCTTTCTGCTTTCCTCCTTCTCCCCCTTTCCCTTCTTTTCCGTCCTTGACTAGGTAATAAATGCATGTGATACAGATTTTAAAGTACAAGAGAGCATACTATGAAAAATAAGTCACTGTCTATCCCTGAAGCCCCACTAGAGGCCACCCTCATTGTCAATTTCTTATGTATTTTTCCAGAAATATTCTAGGCACACTCATGTGGGTTTCTTCCCATACATATGTAGCCATGCCATACGTCATCTTGTGTACCATTTTCTTTACTTAAAATACCTTTTTGGAGGTCGTTCTCTCTGCATATATAAAGAATTATCAATATTCTTAGTGTGGCTTACTATTCCAAGACATGTACAATGTGTTCAATCTTTTTCTTTTACAAATAAAATACACTGCAATAAGAACCTTGTATATAACCACTTTTATTCCATATGAGAGTATAAGCTAATTCTTAGAAGCAGAATTATGGTTGAAAGTATACATGCATGTTATATATGTAGATATATATTTTTTTCTCTATATAGATTTTACTGATTTAAAAGTTTATCACAAACGCAAGAATGTGTCTATTTTCTTGCTCTCATAAGCACAGTGTGCTCATAAATTTTGACCTCTGCCAACAGGAAAAAATAACATTTCATTGGAATTTTAATTTTCTTTTATCATAAATGAGACCGAGTTTTAATGTGAGAAGTCATCTGTATATCCTTTTCCATAAGCTTTGTGTTCATATACTTTGACTATTTTTGCAATGGTTATTGGACTTCTGTTGAATCGTAGCAGATAAGCCTCCTTCCATGTGAGCAGGTAAGGTTCTCACATCCTATTCAGATCCATCCTCAAGCCTATGCTACAGCAACTGATCCAACCAGCAAGTCTGTTTATGCTACTTATCCATTATTTAAATCCCCTTAGTGAGTCCCATCAACAAAGAAAAACCTCAGATACCATAAAATGGCAGGTAAATCCTTCCATCATCTGTCCCCTATCTATCTCTTAGTTCTCTGTTTTAGTCATTAACCATTCCTCATTTTACACTTCTGCAACATGGAATTGCTTGAGGATCACTTTTATACCATGTCACTCCCTCTATACTCTGTCCTATTCCTAAAATACACTCCCCCAAGTCCTCCTTTCAGTCAGTAACCTCTTATCCCTCTATTCTTCAGCCTTTTCTGAGTTAATAACTTCTACTCATGCTCTATGTAGTGGTTAAACTATCCCCTTTATAGAAAGCATACTCTGACCTCAGAAGGCAG
Organism: Macaca thibetana thibetana; assembly: GCF_024542745.1. NCBI lineage: Eukaryota > Metazoa > Chordata > Mammalia > Primates > Cercopithecidae > Macaca > Macaca thibetana. Next base: position 119,332,260 of record NC_065585.1, read on the forward strand.
TAGGTGTCCCTCTTCTGTACTCTCAAATCATCTGTTGTGACTATTAAAATTTTCTGATTCCGTGACAGTCTCTCCACGGGGCTGATAACTTACTTCCAAGGATTCTATTCTATTAATCTTTCAATTTCTAGAGTGTAACATAGTATCTAACACACAACAGGTACTTGGTAGGATTTATTAAATAGGCGAACATATCCATCAAAGAAAGTTGGATAACCCACCCCAGTGACAGAGAATTAGAAAACATGTGGGAGGAATAAATGAATGCAAAAGTGTGACATGTCTCCACCTTTCACCAAATATGCTACTGTGAAGATGTATCTGGTTTGAGTGTGGTTATACTAAGAAATATGGAGACTGTGGCTGAAAAGGGGAATAGACATATGTTAGTCTGTGTGTTTGTGTGTATATTTCCAGGAGGACTCGAAGATGATAGAGCATATGTATAAGATAAACATGTATACTTTAAAAAATAATACAAATTAATTGTTTCAGGGTGTGATAAAATATTGATTCCAGAAACTGGGAAAATTCATGCCTTTCCAGAAATGAGGAATATTCTCATGCAACCTGAATCGGTCTAATAGTGTTGATTAGCAATCATTATCATCGCCATAATGTAATTGCTATTTTCAGCAGTATTTTTAAAATTTTTCCATGACTGAGATGACTCAGCTATTTAAAGAAAAATAAGAGTACAAATGAGTGGATGAGTGTGACCTGAATGCCCTCCTCAGATAATTAAAGCTATGACCCTCTCAGCTGTTTCCACTGTTACACACACCCTTTCATAAAAGCTATGCTATGAATAGTCAGCCAGCACAATATTGAATTTATTAGCAAGTCACACCATGTTACTTGAAGGTCTTCCTATGCTCTTTACTTGGGTTGAGGTCCCCAGAAAATTAGAGGAGTTCTGTGAATCTGTATGCTCCCTTGACACCAAACAGTTATCGTCATGTTTACAGCAAGAGAAGGAGATATTGAGTTCAAAATCCTGGGCCTGAACCTTCTCCGTTTAAGTGATCTGATCTTACTGAACATTTGTTGAAAGCAGATAAGAGGAACAAAGAGGGAAAGGGTCCCCAGTCTCATACTAGGGGTTCGCTTTCTTACATCGTGGTCAAAATAGCCTTCTAAATCCTTCCCTGGGAATCCAACCGTTTTAAGTAGAACACTTGTTTATAAGAGGCAGAAATACAATTAAAAATAGACTTAGGGGAAACAAACATGGAAAAGGGAGAGAGGTTTTGTTTGGTCTTGTTTTAAGATAACAGGGAGCTTCCATCCTCAAAGAGTTAAACAGTCAACTTTGTAATCAAAGCAGTTCTGGTCCTCAGGCAAGAAAAAAAAACAAAACAAAAAACAGAGTTCCAATGTTGTCATCACCCTCCCTCGCTTCTTCTCTCATCTCTGTTTCTCTTGGCCTGATAGTTTTATTCTTTCTTATTATAAGACGGTGTCTTCACACAGTGGGAGATGCGACTCTAACAGCAAGGGGTTCACAACCTCATAACCTCACACTAGAGAAACTAGGGGTAGTCCCCATAACTCCAGTTGAAAATATTCTTGGAAAGGAATCAGGTTAGCCAGGACCAGCTTAAGCTACCTGGCCACCATTGGATAAATCACTGTGGCTGAGCAGGGAGCTACTATGGTTGCCCCAACTTGAATTGTGTCCACTCCTTTGACTAATTACTAAACTTTGACTAAACAGCTGGAGGTCAAGGGGTTTGGAGGCACTCTCAGAGAACCACAGAGTGAGAGAGAGAGAAAGGGGTATTGTCAACAGTAGACAAAGGGAGGGGTTTAGGCAGAAAAACAAAACAAAACAAAAGAAAACTCATGCACCTTAGAAACCAGCAGCATAACACTGATTTTATGGAACATTGTGTTCTGTGTTCCAACAGTTCTCTTGATAAGTGAACTTTGTGAACTTACAGGTTGGGGACCGCCTATGTCTGAATAATTACAGAAGAGGAAAAAAAAGACAATGCTTATGAGAGAAAGTCCATCATGTTAGTCCTCATCTGTTTTTCCCTTGAAGAACAGGCGTGGCTTTCCTTTGGGGTTCTGGTTGTCCCAACTGAAGTTGCTTCCTTAGTTGATAGGGCTACTACCCTTTAGGTCAAAGCTTAAAGTCAGCCTGATTGTCAGCATTTATAAGGGCATTAGTAGCAAATCTCTCCTATCCTCTAAGGACTGAATGAGACTCTTCTTTACTTTTAATGGAGTATAAGACATATATATTACTATCTTCTTCACAGCTCAGTGTTTATTATACATACTATGAATATGTAAATTAACATTACGCAACATATATATACTGTATATATTTTAGTCTATTCTGAAATACTTGCCCCAAGGCTCATATTAGAATATTCCCCATGTTGAGATTTTTGTAGTAATTTTTCTTATACTACATAGACATATTTTTTGAGATAATTACTATACAGAAATACTGTGCTGTGCATTGTATTTTTTATATAATCCCCAAATAGTATGCATTAATACCTCTCAAAAGCCATAGAATGTTTACCTTGTCATGTAGCCCTGTCCTTGGGCAAATGAGTAACTCATCAGCTCTGAAGACCTGTAGGAATGCAACAGTGGGAAAAGTTGCTCAGATATTTTTGGCAGAGAACTCTGGAAAGATTTTTTTAAAGTTATTTCACGCAATTACTTTACAAATGTTAAAAAAGAAAACTAAGAAATCTGAACATGGAAATTTTCTCAAAATGCAAAACCCAAAACTCAACAATCACAACTGATATATAGTTAATAACAGCTATAGAATTCCATCAACTTTCTAAGGAAAGGCTTATCGAACGAGAGTGTATTTTTTTTTTTGTTTGTAAAGTGAAAATGTCCCTCCCCTATGCTTTATTTTCATTTTTTTTTTCTCCCATCACTGTGGAAGAATGTAAGATTTCATAACAACAGACATTCAGCTTGCTTGTGATTGAGTCACTGTATGCAAATATTTCACTACGCTGGAAAAGAGAATTGGGAAATAGAATCATTTTTCCTCCCTCTGGAATTCTTTATAAACTCCCTGGAGCATCTGAGGTAACAGCATGGCTACCAAAAGCTGTCATGTTCTGTGATTTAGACATAAGCATGCACTTTTAGAGCCATGGAACTAACGAGTTTTATTTGGGAACACTTTATGTACCCAGTGTGAAATAGGTCAGACTCCTTCAAGTAACCTTCAACTTTTACTGGAACTGATCTCAAACTTGCAGCTTAGAGGAAACAGGGTACAAACCTTGCCCTGTCTGTATTCAACCTTTTAAAATGCTTCTGTGGGACACGGATGTTATGTTATTTTCTTAGCTGATGGTGAGAAACTCACTGAGATTTACATCTGCTTTGTTGCAAAGCTAAATTTAGCCTCCTTTTGACAGTTTACTTTGGCCCTAAGTCATTTCCGTTAGTCAGATACCTTTCACTGTCCAACTCATCCCATTGGCATGGATAGAGTATTAAATGGAATTAAAGATTTACAATCTCATGTGACTATCATTTTAGTCTAAAGGGAGATGTGACCTCTGAAAACTGAAAATGGACTTAGTCTACAGAGTTGGTGGTAACTCTTGTGGTTTGAGTTTGAATAACTCCAGTGTTTTTACAGATCTCCCCCAGCGTTAGCTATACCACTTGAAATCGACAATTTCAGAAAACATGCTGGGATAAGCAATGGCAAGTATCCAAAAGAATGAATGTCTTAAAATTCAGTAATTTTTTGAATGCAGAGAGGCATTGAGTGTAATTAGTATACATTAAATAACTCAGTTTCCATTCCTTATCTGTTGATTTTTTTTTCTTTTTTTTATAACTAGCTGGGATTGGACAATAAAAGTAGTATAGTAGAGATTTATAAATACATTAAACTAGGAATTGGAAACTTCTAGTTACAGTCCTGGCATTAAGCCATATGTTGCCTAGAATAAATTATTTCAACTCTCTGAGATTTCTTTTTCTATCTGTATACAACCAGCCTTCCATATCCATGGGTTCCATATCCATGCATTAAACTAACCTTGGATCACAAATATTCAGAAAAAATAAAAAATATAATAAAAAGGATACAAAGAAAAATAATAGAGTATAACAACCATTTACATGGCATTTACATTATATTAGCCATTATAAGTAATCTAGAGATGCTTTGAAGTATATGGGAGGATATGCATAGGTTATATGCAAACACTGCACCATTTTATAGCAGGGGCTTGATCATTTGCAGATTTTTGTGTCTGTGGGGAATGCTAAAACCAAACCCCAATGATTCCAAGGGACAACTGTATTATTTAATGATAACCACTGTAACAAACAACTACAAAACTTTGAGAGTTAACATAACAAAATATATGTTCTAATGACACAAAGTTCAAAGAGGATTTTCTATATCAGGTGACTCTTGGGTTTCACTCGGGGTGGCATTCTGCCAAAAAGTAATTCAGGGACCATTTCCTTACATATTGTGACTGTCTCATCTTGGCATCCTTCATTTTTGGTTTTCAAACAGGGAGAAAGCATGAAATATTTTGTAGGATGATTTGGGAGTGAGATCTAAAAATGACTTGTACCAATTTTGTTCACATTCCATAGACTAGAACTCTTTAATATCCACAGAATAGATAACTTGCATTCACTCAGAACATTTTGACTAGAAACTTACATTCCCTAGATGTAAAATGTAAAAAATGCAACTTATGGGCACTAAACAATTTTTCTTGTTGATGATACTAGAAGCTGATAGACTTGAGGATGGGATGAAACAGGTGAGATGAGAACAGGAAAGTTTGGGTACAGTAGAAGATAATCTTTTTTATTTCAAGATTTGATCTTAGACAGTCTTGGCATGGGTAAGAAAGTCAATATGGAACCAAACAGTCAAATCAGAGCAGAGAATTCTCCTATTTACAGACATCTCCAGTATTATTGAAGGACCTGGTCACATTCTCAGTCATGGCAAGGCAATTTTGTGTTATAATAGTGAGAAGACTTCTAGGAAGAAGAATAGGCCCTCAGAGCTCTTCAAAAACTTTTACTTTAGAGTTTGTATGAGGTTTATTTCATTGTGGTGGTCTTTTTTTCTTTTGTTTCGTTTTTAAGATGGAAAAAAAAAACATTCTCGTGGATCAAAGAGTCTTATTTTTGTGGGAAGTTTTCCAAAATCCATAAACTATTCATGAAGAGACTTCCAAACACACAATGATTTCAACAAAAATAAGACAAAGCTGTTGGATTTTTGCCCTGTGTTGTCAGGGGACAAAGGCGTATCTCTCAACTAGATAACCCTTTGCTATAGCCTGGCCTCATTATCTGAAATTGCCTGGTGACTTACATCAGTTTTTATGCCAATCTGAGCCTGGTTTCTAAACTCTAAAGGTGAAGTGAGACATCTTAAAAACATAGCAGTATTCTCACACCAATATAGAAAAAAATACACATCTAGGAAATTTAATAATGGCCAGTATTTATTTACTACCAGGCACTATTCTGTTTATAGGTATTAACACGATGAAACCTCTTTTTGAGAGAAGGTTACTACCTGTTTTGTCACCTTATTTTACAGAGTAAGGAACTAAGGAGCAGCAAGGTGAAATATTTTTCTCAAAGTTACACACCTGAGTAAAAAGAGAAGCCAGAATTCAAAATCCCATATTTTGACTTCAGAGTCAAGTTTTCAACTGCAGTACATATTGCCTGGGGTGACATGAAATATCACCTTCAGCCACTTCCAATCAAAAACAAATTTTAATAAGATATTTTTAAAGGGAATAATGCATCCACATTGAAAATTAGAGAATAAAGATTTACACTCTAATAGTCCACAATCCAAGATAAGTCTTCAAGCATCTCTGACACGAAGAGCTTGCAAGTCATTATTCTCATCTTTTACAACAATAAAAAATTGAGCAAAATAAAAATCCACCACCAAATCTGGACAGACAGTGGCAGCTGAGGCCTGCCTACCTGCAGAGCATAAGCCACTGGAGCTGCAGTAACACCCAAATAGCTACTTTCCTGGAACATGACTTGGATAGCCTGTAATAAACTCCTGACCAGGGGCTCTCCTGGTGAAACATTGAGAAAGATTCTCTCCTGGATCTCTCAAGGAAAAGGGCAAAGTAACATTTGTGAAATATGCTTACAGCATTGCTCTAACAAAGTCCTACTCTACAGGGAAGAGTAAAACTTGAGCATAGCCTTATCCCAACATGAGAAATGATCATTTGTCTCTCTTTATCACCAGTCATTGATGCATCCTTCCAGAGAGGAAGATGGAATAGGCAGTTCTGTGCTTTCTTGAGTTTTAGCCTCTTGTTATGCCATTACAGTAAATAATTAAATGCTTAACACTTTCATACTGGACTTGCTGCTTTGACTGGCTACTCTCATGCATGGCAGCTCAGCCTATCTCCCAGCTCAGCTGAGCTCCTGACATCTAGAATAGATTTTTTTTTTTTTTTTTTTAATTTACAACTCAATAATAAAAATATGAATAATCCAATTAAAAGATGAGCAAAGGAACTGAAATGACATTTCTCTCAAGGAAAATATACAAATGGCCAAAAAGCTGATGAAAAAATGCTCAACATCCCTAAACATGAGGGAAATGCAGAAAACCACGATGAGATACCACTTCACATCCATTAAGGGGGCTATCATCCAAAAGGTGAATAACAAGTGTTGGAAAGATGTGGAGAAACTGCAATTACATATTGCTGATGTGAATGTAACGTGGTGCAGCTGTCTTGGAAAACAGTATGGTAACTCCTCATATCATATGATCCAGTAGTTTCACTTCTAGCTATATATGCGAGAGAGATTAAATGAAAGGGAAATTAAAATGCACTCATATAAAAGCTTGTACACAAAGGTTCACAGCAGCATAATTGATAATAACCAAAAGGTAGAAACAACTCAAGTGTTTATCAGCTGATAAATGGATAAATATTCATACAATGGAATATTATTCAGCAATAAAATGAAGTACTGATACCTGCTATAATATAGATGAACCTTGGAAACATACTAAATGAGAGAGGATAGACCCAAATGACCACATATGATTCCATTTAGACAAAATCACAAATAGGTAAATTTATAGAGACAGAAATGAGATTCTTAGGGACCTACAACTATCAAGGAAATGCAGAGATTGGTGGGTGACATCTAAGGCATACAGGGTCTCATTTTAGGATATGGAAAATATTCTAGAATTTATTGTCATGAGGGATGCATAATTGGGAATTTCCCAAAAGCCATTGAATTTTAACCTTTAACTGAGTGAATTGTAAATTTTGTGGACTATACCTTAATAAAGCAGTTGAGAAATACATACACACAGTGAAAGTGTTACTGTATGCAATTTCTAAATAAGAGTGAAATTATTTAGAAACATCCTGATCATATCTCCATACCATTCAAAATTCATCTAATATATTTTTTATTCTTTTGTACACAGATAAATTTCTAGTTCTAAAGACAGTATTTGCTATATATTGGTTTTCAATGATATTTGATATTTGATTACTTATATTTTTAAGTTGTAAAACAAGTAAATATGAAATAGGCCAAAATGAATATGGCCAAATTATCATAATACCCCACTTCCAAGCTGTCACATTACCGAGTAGCTAATGTATTGTCTTTCAAATAGCATATTAAGTGTTGAAGAGAATCTTCATTTTTGTCTTAATCTTGAATGTAAAGGGACTAATACTGGCTGTTTCTTTGAGATAGCAGACGTGTGTGCATGTGTGTGTGTATTTTGGTGGGTAGGAGGAATCCTTGGTACAAAGAGCTAATTTAATCATAGTCTTCAGTAAATGGAACATTATCATAATTGATCTGCACAACCCTGTTCTTCTGGTTTCTTGTTTTTGACTCATCCATTGATTTATTTGTGCATTTACTCAATTTCCTCATATCTCACTATGTCTCAACTATTCTAATATGATGTGTAGCCTTTTACTTGTTTTTATAAATATTCATTGCTGTTTCGTAGACATGTAATTTTGAATTTTAAATTTAATTTTTTTAAGGATTGTGTTAAGCTTTCTAGTTTTGTCCTTCATGACTGCTTTAAATATTTTTTTAAAAGATTGTGTTAAGCTTCCTAGTTTTGTCCTTCATCACTGCTTTTAGGGTCAATCCATGTTTCTGTGTGTACATCTAGTGTGTTATTAACTCAGACTCATCCTCCATGGAGTTTACCTATAACATGCTACCTAATTGCTTCCCCAGTGATGGACATTCTACATTTCTGCTACCCACTAACACAAATACTGCTGCAATGAGTAATCAGAGGGCACGTTTTTTAGTTTCTCTAGGATCATATGCCTTGGAGAAGGATCCCTGGGTCGTGGGGAATAGATGGATTTAACTAGAGTAAACATTGCTGGGTGGTTATGCAAAATAAGCTGTACCAACCTTCCATGAACAGGGCATAATATATCCACAGCCACACTTCCCAATACCAACTGTCTAATTTATCACCCTCTGATAGACATAAAGTGATAATTATGAATGTTTCTATTTTTATTAATACAATTGAGCATCTCTTTGAGATTTTCTATTCTGCGAATTTCCTATTCAAACCTCTCACCCATTTTCTATTAGGGTTCATGTCTTTTTCTTGTTATTTGCAAGTGTTTAACTTTTATATATTAATCCCTTGTCAATTTTAGACATTGCAAACACCTTCTCTCAGTCTAAATTTTCCATAATGTTCTATATTTAAGATAAATCTTTAATTTTTATGTAATTTTGCATTTATGCTTTCTGCAATTGAGATTTTTACAAATAATTAACACTTGAGATTTGATAAAGTTGTAGAATACTGAGTACCTAATGTGTGCTTTTTTCTTCAAATAGCATCTTAATTAAGTGTTGAAGAGAATATTTTAGTTTATGTCGTGATCCTGAACGTCAAGGAGTTGCTCATCAATTCTACACAGAAATACATTGTGATTATCTTCTAATAACTTTATGGTTTACCATTAAAATTTGACTTTTAGTCCATCTGCATCTAATATTATATATAGTTTTGATGAGGATTTATCTTCCAGTTCTATTCCTTTGCCACTGTAAGGAATAAGCCAGGTATGTGATTATGTATCTGGGAAAAGATACATATTCAGGCAGAGGAATAGCAAGTATAAAATCACTACGTGGAAACAAGCTTGGCATCTTCCAGGATCAGGAAGAATTCCACTGTGGTAGGAGAGCACAGAGCTAGGGAAGGAGCTGTCATAAGTGAAGAAGTAGGCAGGAGCCATTCAGCAGAGTCCTTGAAGCCATGGGAAAATGATGGATTTCATTCTAAGTGTAATTGCAATCCATTGGAGGGTTAAAAGTAGAGTCACATAATTTGAGTTACGTTTTAAAGTAGATTTCCATGGGGCTTCCAATGATGGATGAGATTAAGAGCATTCTACTTCTTTTCTCCTGATAATTATAACTTAACACTTCAAACAGAATACAGAAACAACTATTAGAAGACTCTAAATAAATGAATATTTGTAAAACCAGATTCATTACAGGACTCCCCTGAGGTTATGTTTTATTTTCCTTATTTTTTTCTGTTTACTGACCTGATTTGCAGGCTATTGGGACTGATCCTAAACCCATTTGGTCCTGGGCATTACTGGTTCTGATGAGTGAATAATACCTGCTGTCTAAAAATAAGCAGCCCCAAATCTTTTGTGTTTTATAAGAAACTGCTTTGGTGACTCCTACCTTTTCCAACAAAACATCATGTCCAGTATGTATATACATATCTAGTTTGGATATTTCAAAAGAAATGTCACCACTCAATATGTACTCACTTGAGGCTTTTATTTAAAGGATACATGGTAGCATGAGAAAGAGAATGCAAGCAGGTATTAGAAGTCCCCAGAAATATCCCATAGCTTGAACTCCCCTGGGCTCCATCTGCATACTAGGACTGGGCAGTGTTCTAGTGTGTCCATGATTTGAACTGTCATCTGTGTAAAAAATCTTGGCTCCCGGAGAGCACTCCAAAAATATCTCAGTAGCTCTTTTAGTCAAACCACTTAGTCCTGTTGCCTAACCATAAGTTAAGAAGGTAAACTTGGAATATGCCAAGGATGTTTCAGTCCCTAAACAGTACATCATAAATGCCACTGACCTTATCTTAAGAGTAAAAATCATCCAGTGTCTAAATATCCCCAAAGATTAAAAACAGAACATTTCCAGTACAGTTGTAGATCAGCTCTATTCCAACAGACTTCTAACTCTTGGTCAAAGCATTGCAAGTACAAATTGCTGATGGGTGTTCCTGTCCTTGTATCTTTCATACTATTTACAGGAAAAAAAAAAAAAAGAACAACTGCTAGAATACTATTTATTTGTATCAACAAACAAGTGGGGCATAACTGTAAAGAAAGCTTTCAGTTTGCCAAAGATTCTAGAAGATTCCAGGGCCAACTTCTTCGTAATCATGCACAAGCTTGACAACAATTTGACATCCTTCTGCCACTGAAATGTAAACTTTATAAAGGGTATCAATGGATTGATCCAATGGAACGATTAATTCTTTGTTAACTAAATCTAGCTCCTCCTTTGCTCAATCAGCTTCTATTGGAAGAAAATCTTGTAGAGGTTTTAATTCAATCTGACAATACATTTGGCCGTCAATATCAGTGTTATGGGTTTAGTCAAAATCCATTAAATTAACCTTATAATTATACCAGCATTACACCAATTAGCAGTTAAATTACGAATTAGATTAAGATCACCACAAAACAAATCAGTTAAAATTATTTTCACATTTCCCTGGCTTTCCCAGAAAAAAGTGACTTTGTCCATATACCTAATGTTGTCGTGGATTGAAGTATAAATCAAGAGGCAAGTTGCAGTTAGTTCTGGATTCCAAGTCCCTTATGGGCATAGTTATATGGTCTGTTTCATACTACAAAGTTTTACGGATGCAGGTTCCCAAGGTGTTTATTTTTAAGAAATGTCTGTCTTTCCCCCACTGGTAAAATCTTGAAGTTTAATTAGTTTTAACTGACTTCACCAATGGGTACATCTGTTTTGATTTATGCACGGGACTTTGACAGCTAAGAAGCATGCATGTAGACTGTATTCTCCATTTAGAAATTTCCAGGCACTCAGGAGACCATAAGTCTCTTGTAACTCATCCCTGGATCCCAGAACATTGCCCTTAAGCTAACTGCTACCATCTGGAGGAGCATACTTCACAGCTCCTCTTTGGTTATTGTGCATGCCCTTTTCTACCTTTGTTCCCTAGGGTGTATGCCTAACTATCTATTGAGTCTGTTTGCCTACTTCTCCAAGGCTGTGTTATCTGCCCAGGCTTCTTGCCACCTTTTCCCTTTCTCTTGAAATAACATCCAAACTAATAGGCTAATATGGGCCAATAAGTTGTTTCTTCAGTATATTTTCTATATATAGTAAAAGTAAGTTTGGCTTGTCCTAGGAATCCTAGGACTATACCAATTTCATCCAGGGCTCTTTTACAGTGTTTTGGACAATGTTGGTTTACTGATTGCATATACTGTTGCCATAGAGTCTTATAGAGTACATACAAGTTGAGTACATATTTAGGACACAAAAATGGTGAATTCCTCAGGATAATGTCATTTAATCAGTAGTCATCCCCCAAAACACTTTAGTTTGACTGTGCCAGAGTTTGCTATATACTCCCTTAGCAGATCCTGGGGCTATCAGCAGGAGGTATGGGCCCACCAAGTCACCCCTAAACAGACATTGAAATCTGTTCGAAAAGTATTCTTTACATTGATGATTTCCCTCCATCCACATAAGCGTGGATTATATGCATTAGGCCACATAATACTATGACAAATTGAACATGCAACAAATTTGTTCATCATGTTTAGGCATCTTCGTCAACAGGCCATCATTTAGTTTAACTGCTACACAGTGAACTATGGCCCTTTCCTGCATGGTATTTCCCAAAAGTTGTCTTTCACAAGGTGTTGATAATGTCATTGGGATGCTTCATATACATGAACACATGGTAATGCTTCTTTAATTCCCTGAAGCCCATCCTGGACCTTCAGATTCAAGCAAAGGAGGAGTTTTCTGCGGGCTTACACATTCACTCTCATGGGCATTTGTAAATATATCTAAAAGTAAATATCATTTTCCGTTCTAGCTTTTCCTTGTTAGCATTATCCATTTATTGGCTTCCTTTAGATTTAGCAAGCACTTCTCCTTCTTTGATTGATTTTCACCCCTATCCTCCTCCTACCCCTGAAGTAAAGACATAAGGATCAGCAGAGGACTTACCTATAGAGGGGGAGGCAATATGAGTCCTGCCAATGCCTTCCCCTTTATTCATTTCATTCCAATAGACTAGGGTTGGATAAGTACATGCTTATAACACTGGCTCATCTGCTAGGTAGGAAAGCAGAAACCGATCCAGTTCAGACAAGTCAGGAGAAACACAACTTGTCATTCGTTGAGGGAATTGTACAGTGACATTGAGGGACATTGTCATGGTGTCGTGTTAGCAATTGATCCTTATTCTGGAACTCTTGAATGCATTTCAACTCCTGGCATTACAAGATCAGGCAGAGAAGAAGAAGAAGATAAACTAGAAATAAAGAAAAAGTTTATGTAACTTCCTATGCCCCATTCCTTCTTCCCCATCTTCCCCACAATATCTCAACAATCGATTCAAAGGCAAACCCTCTTTACTTCCACACATTCTACATTTTAGCACATATATATTCAGTCATGGTAAGCATCACTTCAATTCTTAGCACCTCCAATTTACTAAGCCAGTGTTTCAATTTCCCATTCCCATTTTCAGTCAGTCTGCTACTTTGTAGGTAGTCAACTTCCTTGTATATGACACTTTTTAGCTCGCAGTGCAGGGCACTCTAATAAAATTGATTCCTGGATTTGACAGTATATAAGCAGGAAGTCCAAACTGAAATAATATTATTTGCTCTAGGCCTCTATGGTGTTAAAGGAATTTGCTTCAGCTGTCAGATATGCAAACCCAAATCCAGAATGAATATCCATCCCAGTGAAGACCCACTGTATCTACCACAAAGTTGGGAATCCACTTGCCAGCTATAGGCAGGCCCAGATCACCTTGGTATGAGGCCCATGACTGTATTCCATCTCTGATGTTCCTGTTAACAAATAGAACAATTTTTAGTCATTGTTCAAGTTGCTAAGGGAGACATTTGGATACGTCTCTCTCCTTGTAATTGTTGCATTGCTCAAATGCTTCTATGGCTGCTCAGAGCTCAATTTGCGTACCTAAAAGGCCGCTTCCAAGGTGCACTGGAGGACATTTGCTTATTGGTCCCAGTCTCCTCAGAAATAACAAGGGGGCTTTTTAACGGGCATGGACATGGGTCCCACTTTAATTTCCCCTTCAAGTCTGCAGATTTTTCTATAACAGAGCATCCCACTAGGTGTTCCTTCTATCTTTTGGTCATCTAAGGCCCATTTTCCAAATCATATTGCCAGCCAGCTAGTTCCTAGCTCAAAATCCTAGCTATTGCCGCTGGGTGGCAGTCACAGGCCTTTATCAGAAGCTCCAGTCAGCAGAGCTGCAAGTAGCAGAAACTTCCCAAATCATTTCATTCAGTTCTCTTTTCATCTACAGTTCACCTCCTGGATCCATCAGCTTTTCTATAAGAATGTAGAATATTCTTTTCTATAAGAATATAGACCATTACAAACAGTGTCATAAGGGATTCAGGGGTACTAATATTACCGCATATAACAGATCTGCAATAAAGGGCAAACTTTATGCCCGCCAGGGTATCCTCTATTGTTTTAAATTACAATTTAAGTGGTTTCATTCTAACAATTTGTGAAGCAGCATGCCTAAAAACAGGGGAAGGAGGAAACCTGAACAAAATCCCTTGCCCAGTGATTTTGATAAGGAAAAACGTCCTCAGACATCACATCCATTGCAGTGATACTTTGATCAGAGTAGGGCAACGCTGTGCACATTTTCATCCATAAATCTCCACTTTAAGCCATACTTTCACTTGCTCGCCTTCATGAGTTGCAACACCACAAACTTCTAATTTAACTACATTGCCCTTTATCACTTCATTCGCAGGTTTAAGTACCAATGTTCAGCAATCTTGATAAAGTTTCTACACTATGCATGAGCCATTTTACCTATACCAATGTAAACAGCTAGGGGTCCCTGGCTGAGGATTTTTCCAAGACACTTGGGCTCTCTCATTGCATTGCACTTTTGACATTGGTGTAAGCTCTGAAGAGATTTTAGACTCTTTTGTGTAACATTCAAATTTTTAATCCATAACATTATTACTAGGATATATTTACTAGGATGAACTTACTGGGATAAATTTTCTAGGATACATTGAGTGAATCGGTCTCATTCATTTTATCATCTGAGTTGGTATTACAGCTTTTATAATCTTTTATAGCAATTCATTAACATTTTAGTGACTACTCTATCTCCTCCTTTTTCATGCCATTTTTTAATCAACAATAACATATTTCTGCCTGGTTCAATTGTTCCAAAGTTTTTTCCAACTCCTGTATTCTTATTGTTTAATTTCTTCTGAATAATCCTGCTCTTTTTCTTGTCATTAAATACCCTATTTGGGGGAGCTGAGTAAAGAGATCAACTGCAATTTTCCTCAAATCTTTTTGTCCCCCCAACAATGTAGGCACCCAAGGAGTCCAGGAAGTTGCAACTTTTGTTATTACAACATCAACCCTCACCTACGCCAGTGGTAGCAGAGGTTCCCAACCTTTTTGGCATCAGGGAATGGTTTCATAGAAGACAGTTTTTCCATGAACCAGTAAGGGTAGAGTGTGTGTAGGGGTAACTGTTTCATTTCAGATCATTAGGCATTAGATTCTCATAAAGAGCATGCAACCTGGATCCCTCACATGCACAGCTCACAGTAGGGTTTGCACTCTGGTGAGATCTAGTGTCCTTGCTGATCTGACAGGAGGTGGGGCTCAAGCAGTAATGCTGGCTTACCTGCTGTTTACCTCTTGCTGTGCAGCCTGGTTTCTAAGAGGCCATGGACTGGTCCGTGGCCCAGGGATTGGGAACCCCTGAGTCATAGCATTAAGTTATGCATCATCACATAACCAATATAAAGTTACCTGCGTCTTTAGCATTTCAGTACCTTTGGGGTACTCCACTTAATATCTAAGAGAGGAGTGAGACAACTCTCCTTTTCAGGGCATGAATCACATACTCTTGCCTTTATGCAACTTAACAGAGTGGGACCATAATTCTGTGAAAGCTGCAAGCCAATTTAGGATCCTGAGTAAGATCCAACATGAAGTTACCCAGGATCCCCCAAACTCAATTTCCATTGCAAAAGCAATTGTGAAAAGAGCTGCAAAATGAACCTAAAAAGTGGCTTAACTCTTTTATAATGGACAAGACTCCAAAGCAAATATCTGACCAGTCCCCTGTGGACACTCCATTCCACACAGGCAGATACAGGGCCTAACACTGAGGCTCTTGCAGCTTCACTCTGCCTCTCTGGGATCGTCACTTTAGCTAGAACAGATGGGAGCAGCCAAGACACCTATTCTTGGCTGACTTCTCCTCAGTGTAAACCTTTTTTGTTACCCATTTAGCTACCTCCCCTGGCCCTGGTCCACAAATGCTTTTCTACCCATCTGTGGACAGAATATTTTTGTGACCTCAGTCTAGGAGTGGGCGGTCAGAAGCCAGCAGAAACCAATGCTTTCATCCCCCCAACCTCAGCTCATCTTTCCTTCTCCTAAGCAATGCCTTAGCCGTTACCTAAATTACAGAATGGAAAGGGTCATTTCAAATGTCTGGTCTGGGTTACTCACCGTATAGTGTTCCCCAGTTTGGGTGTTTTGAAAAGTACTTGCCATAGAGTATACTCATCTGAGGTTTTATTTCAAGGCAAAAGATTCAAGGCAGCAGGAGAAAGGAAATACAGACATACCTGGGAGGTTGGAGAAACATCAGGAGGCACAAACTCCCCAGGGCCCTGTCTTTGTAAACTAGGGATCTGGCTTGAACCAACTTCATGCAAGGAATCCTGAGAAATCCCCCCAAAAGGCTCTCTAGCTTTCTAAGTAGTCATGCCAGGTTATCAAACCGGTTAGGCCAGTTGCAAACCCTCAGTAAAGAAACTGACCCTTGGGGGTTTCCTGGGAGAGTTTGGATTCTAAGTAGTACATCATAAACACCACTGCCATTATCTTAGTCAAAAGTAAAACCAGACATCCAGCAGTCCCCAAGGATAAAGATAAAGTATTTTCAGTCCCTCTGTAAACCAGCGCTCTCTCTACATATCACCTCACCAGAAAACTCAAAGCATTTATTGCCTATATTATGTAATTACAGTACACCATTGTCTAAAATTAAGTAAAAATTTTAAGGTTATATGTATATGTTTTATCTCTCTAGCCATATCAAAAGTTTTGTGATGAGTGAGTTCATTGATTCATTGCTAAGTTAATATTTACTGAATAAAAGAATGAAAATTACCATAATTAATACATGAAAAGTAATCATACTGAAGTAAATGAGAAATAGGTCACTACTAATCCACAATACTGAAAGAGATTTTCTAACCACCATAAGAGAGATGCCACCAGCCAGGTTGTGCCTGGGAAATATATATATCAGAATTTCTACTTCAGTTTCACATCACTTAAATATAGACTCAGGAAACTTAAATTATTAGTCAGTGTAATAATCTAGGTCCTATGCAGTTCAACAAAGCAAGAATGAATGGTAAAATAATTGAAAAGGAAGAAATAAATTTTTTCTATGAGTAGACAATTTTCTACATAGAATATTCAAGAGAATTATATATGAAGAGCTGAGATAATGACAGTATATTTTTCTTTTTTTCTTTCCACTTACATGATGATGATATAGGTATTTATTTTTGTTACGTTTTATATGGGACATTTAGGCCTTCACTTTTTGAATATGTGCTATATTTCACAAACTTGAAAAATTTTAAATTCATGAGAATTGACAAACTATGGGAAATATTTCCAAAAATTAAGAAATTAAAATCGGTAATGCCCCTAGGTTGCAGCAGTAACAAATTGGAAGTTTTGATTAAAAGAGATAAAGTGAATCTTAGTTTATGTGAAAGTATTTTAAGGTTTGTGAGGGGGTTGTTGGAGAAATCTAGAGTGGATGACTCCGTGTCAAGACAGTAAATTGGAGACTCATATGCCCTCTGGGTTTAGTAGAGGCAGACCAGCTGTGCCTCTAATAGCTGGATGTCGTATCTACTATGTTGGAATTATCAATATGAGAAATTATCAAATACTTTTTTCCACTAAGACCTGTTGCCCACTCCCAAGGTTAGACTTCCTCTCCTAAATATTTCTGATCACACTAAGAAAACTTTTCCTCTCATTAGCCAGTGTAATTATCGAAATGGCCTACATTTATCGAACATAGTATTCTTCTCTACATCAACAGGATCAAGAGTAGATTTGTTTAAATTGAAGATCTTTTCCCAGGCTTCTGTACAGCCTCACCAAGACACACACACAGTGGAGCCATCTTTTCTTTCATTTTCTATTTTTATTCTTTTTGATCAAGATATCAGGCCTTAGTCTAATTGTCTAGCTTAGAGTTCAGTTATACATGCTAATTCAATTTTAGTAAATGCATAGTAACAGTGTAAAGTCGTATAAAACTGCCCTTTGTGAGAAAAAGATTGTTTAATTATATGTACTTGTACCTGTGGTGTGATCTATTCTGTTATGTCCCTTGCTTTTTGAAGACAGAGATTTTATCAAATCATCTTTGGAGTTCTTATTACACTTCATCAAGTATTTTGGCCATTCTAAGCATTAAAAAAAAAAAAATGTGTGCTAGCTAACTTCATTTTCCTCATGCTAGCATTCAGCTATTCATTTATTCAAAATAAACACCTATAATCTGCAATAAGTATAATGGGAAAACTTGGAGGTTCTATTTTTCTCCCCACATTTTCCAGTTGGTTAAACAATTAATAGACACAATATGTTATGTGACTATATCATTTTTGGGAATAGGAGCAAGACTTGGTTCCCTTTAAACTCTACGCTTCCCACATCATCTCTTAAAAGTAGAAAATAAATAGTGCTGCTGTTTGGCTAAACAGAGCCAGGAGAACAGTTCAAATTGGACTTGAATGAGAACACATCCAAGAATCACAATATCATATATATTTGTATATCATTTGAATTTACCAAAGGTCTTTCCTATTTAACCCTCATTGAAACCCTTCAAGACAGGTAATCATAGAATATATGATCCTCATATTTCACAGATAAGGACGCAGGTTTCAGCAATGCTACATTATTTGTGCAAGTCACTTACGAGGGTAGTGAAGTCAAGCTTGAATCCAGGACTTTGGAGTCCTCTGTATACACTTTCTACTGTATGACACACAAACACAGACTTAGGACCCCAGAAAAAAGAAGTAGTAATCAAGAGATAAGCATTTTGCTTCCAAATGCAAAGCAGCTAATTTGTTTTAAATAACATTATACGTCCAATATCAAATTATGACTTAAAGGAAATACAGTGGAAATATAAGCAATATGTTCTTTTTGTCAATAAAATTATTTTGATTTCTTTTTCTTTTCCTACATTGCTTATTCTCAGCTGAGGTAATCAAATAAATTTTAGGTTTATTATTTTAGCCTCCTCTGTCAATTCAAAGTATTGTAAGACTAGACCTACACATATAGCTTTATAAAGCTACCATTTGTTAAGTGCCAGGCACTATTCTGAGCATTTTATAAAGATGATTTTTATTAATCTTCATAATGATGTTATGATAGAAGTAAACATTATTACTTCTCTATTACAGACAAGAAATCTCAGGCTTAAAGAGGTTTAAAACTTGTCTAAAGACACATGAACAGCAAATGTCAGAGCTAAGATTTGAACCTGGGTTAACCTTGACTACAAAGCCTGGGACCCCAAACACTCTGCTAATTTGGTCCTCCCGCTATGTAAGGGGGATCAGGAAATGGAATAAATTTCAGAAATTATCCATGTCATTTGAATTCTTACGTTGGTCAAGGCTCAATTACGGAATCAGAATCACTAGGATATAGATAGATTTGTTGCAGAGACTTGACCTTATGCCATTGTGGGTCTGGTTTAGACATCTCCATAAGGTTGTTGTCTTTGTCTAATGCTGGAGTCTGAAGATCGCAGAACAGGTCATTGGGAAGGAAAGCTGGATGTGAGATGAGTGAGAGCAAGATCAAGCGGGAACACTCATGCACAATCGGAAAGACAATGGGAAACCCACATCAGTTTTTGTTGCCACTGAACTTGATGATGAGGATATCCTGCAGAAGCTGAGGTCCTTTGTCACAGGGCTAAACACACACACACTTGGCCTAGGCTTTGAACAAATGGAGCGGACTGTGGCAAAGCGGAGCCTTTGCGAGCCTATCTGCTGCCTCATGCCTGCGAGGTGAGTCAGCAGATCTGCCGCAATGCCTGCGATCTATTAAATGGCTGCTGCTTCGTATGCGTCCTCCAGATCTCCCACAAGAATCTCTCTTCTAGTCAATGCTAACTGGAAACATAGGAAAGAAAATGCTGGGAAATGAATAGGTTGGTGCAAAAGTAATTGCGGCTTTTGCCGTTAATGAAAGAAAAACGCAATTACTTTTGTACCAACCTAATAATTTAGCCCACCCAAGTTGACCTGTCACAGAGCCACCATAATTCTCTTGCTTTATGGATGTGAAAAGTCAGTCTTGGATGGGTTGTGCGATATGGCTAAGATTTCTCAAGAAGTTGAGAATAAAGAAATCCTATTAATTTTCCAGGTATTCTTTCCATTGTAAACAGGGTAACACCCAGGTTTCATTTTACTTGCCAAACATATAGATTGATGGTGGCCGCTTGAAACAGTAGGTTCCGAAGAATTCTGAGAATAAGAGTTTCTTTGATCATTGATGTCTGCTATAGGCTTAGGAGGGAGAAGCAATGATTCATGTGCCACAATGGGCCACCCGACCCTGTACTATTTTGCTTCTCTTCAGAAAAGAAGGTTGGCTTTTATGGGGAGGTGTTTGTTTGTTTTTAATGAGACAGGAGCTCACTCGGTTGCCCAGGCTGGAGTGCAATCATGCCTCCCTGCAGCCTTGAACTCCTAGGCTAAGCAATCCTCCTGTCTCAGCCTCCCAAGCAGCTGGGACTACAGGAACACTCCACCATGGTCAGATCATTTTTTAAAGTTTTGTAGAGATGGTGTCTTGCTTTGTTGCTCATGCTGGTCTCCATCTCCTGGCTTCAAGTCATTCTTCTGCCTCAGCCTCCTAAAGTGCCGGGATTACAGGTGTGAGCCACCACACCCAGCTAGAAAAGATTTTAAGGGATGTGATAAATTAATCAATTTTAGCACCATATGTACTTACTAAAGGACATAAAATTGGGGGCAAGGAACTCTCTAAATTTACAGAATAGCTATCAAGAAGATAATCACATGTTTTCACAAAACACCCCTGTTGGAGCTAGCACATAGGGCTAAATGTCTGTATCTACTATTTTCTGGACACATAGAGGTGAATGGATTTTTCTAATATTCACTTTCTTATTAACAATCTGCTTAGAAACACATACCAGTTTTCACTTACAAACATTCTTTTTGACAGGGAAATTAGAAACATAAAACTGCTGCTAGTCTGCAATCAACTATTCATACTAAGGGAACTAATCAGGTCTTAATTGGGGCTGGTCTGAAAGTTGGGTTTTCCATTGTAACAGCATCCAGGGAGGAATTTAAGAAATGTTCTCCCATTTGGATAGTGTATATTCTAACAAGCTTACATAGGGCTTGCTGAGTTCTATCAACAAACAAACATTTATCTTTTCTATGCACATGCTTTATCTCACTTACTCCTCTCCTTGACACTGTGAAGCAGGTATTACTATTTTCACAGATGAAGATATTCAGGTTCACATATGTGAAACTGCTATGGCCACATAACTGCTAAGTGACAGTGTCATAATTCCAACCCAGATTTGTTGACTGCAAAGCTCACTTAACTCTTTAATGGCTATTTCAACGAGGCATGCTGATCCCAGACAGGGGAGAACGCTCTCATTCTGAGACAGACTCAGGAAGCATGTACAGGAATTCTGCTGTCTGTGGCCTTCATTCATTGACTGCTCTGCCATTCATCTTCATGCATGCTTGCGTGAAGTACTTAATACTGCCCCCTTCCTTGATAGGGGAAGTTTGTATTTGTCTAAATCTCTCTTTCCACTCTCTTATCACACACATACACACACACCACCACCACTGAAAGACAGGAATATAGTGGAGGATGATGGTGGAATGTTTTTAAGTTTTCAGCAAAGTTCTATGCTGAAGCATGTGCATCTATCTTTATATTTGCCTTAGCTTCACTAGAATAGGTGCCCTGTTAAAGCAGACGGTGAAAATAGGACCTTTCTGCACTGAATATATTATACGTTGACAACTATAGATGTTTAGGATAGGTGGGAAATTGAGATATGTTCCTTACAGTACACCAAAGGGAAGATAATCACAAGGATTTGCAAAGGGAACTAACATTTTCAGTTAGTACTTGGCACTGTAAATCTTAATCTTTGCAACTATGTTCTGAGACTGCTCTCATCTTTCTAACTATATTAAAGAAGAAGATGAGGTTCAGAAAGCTGCTGGAAGCTTCTTGAGGCTCTAAAGCCAGTAAGAACTAATTATTATTATTCTTACAAAGCTCCTGCTTATTGTGAAGTCAAAACGTTCTTCTTAGTTCAGTCTTTGGGGTCCCAAAACAAGTCTAAATTTTTGTGCAATAAATAAATCATTAAGGATAGAAAAGTGGGTCTAAACTAAAAGGCAGAATTTCCTCTTTAGGATAATTAAATACAACTGAGCAATGGACATTCATCAGGGGTTTCAGTAGACGTGTCTATACAATGAACCTATTTCTCCAGGACAATCCCATTTTACTCATCAGTGGCAACATCCATATTAACAGTAGCTGCTATGAACCAAAAACTAGCCAAGTGCTCCTCGGTATCTAAAAGAAGTGTATATTTTTCCCTGAAATTGTGTATCTGAGAAGAATGAGGGTTACAGTAGGTCAGTAAATTTCCTAAAGTTATACAATAAGTAAGGGACAGAGCCAGGGTTTGAATGTAGTCAGTCTGACACTGATACCACTGTAAAGCACTGTGTTCTATGGTCCACCAGTTCAAAAAAAAAAAAAAAAAAAAAAAAAACCAGGTCCCAAAGAAGTGGGCTGGGGAAGGGGAAGAGAAAGTCAGAAGAAAGCCAGAAAGCCTTGACCAAAAACTCAATGGCTCCCCTACTCTCCACATTACTATTTTCGGCAGCTGACAATAAAATGCAGTTAATAACAACAAAACTCCCAAAACTTGTTTTTTGAAAAGTACTTTTTGTACTGTACAATTTTTTAATAGACAATTTTTAGAGCACTTTTAGGTTCATAGCAAAAGTGAGCTGAAAGTACAGGGAGTTCTCCTAGACATGGCCCTGTACCCATCCATGCACGATCTCACTCACTATTGACATCCCCCACCAGAGCGGTGCATTTGTCATAATAGATGAACTTACACTGACACATTATTATCATCCAAAGTCCAGAGTTTATATTAGGGTTCACTCTTGGTGTTGTATATTCTATGCATTTTGATAACTGTGGAATGACATTAATCCACCATTGCAGTATCTTACAGCCTAGTTTCACTGCCCTGAAAATCCTCTGTGTTCTGCCTCTGCAACCATCCCTCCCTGTGACCCCTGGAAACCACTGATCTTTTTATCATCTCCACAGATGATGCCTTTTGCCTTTTCCAGAATGTCATGTTGGTGGAATTATACAGTATATAGACTTTTCAATTTGGCTTCTTTGCTTAGTAATATATATTTTTCACCATGCCATTTAATGGCTTGATAGCTCGTATCTTTTTAGCACTGAATAACATTCCATATTGAGATGTACAACAGTTTATCCATTTACCCACTGAAGTATATCTTGGTTGCATCCAAATTGGGCTGATCATGAATATAGCTGCTATACACATCTGTGTGCAAGTTTTTATATGAACGTAACTTTCCAATTCAATAAGGTAAATATCAAGGAGGGCAATTGCCAGATCACATGGTAAGATTATGTTCAGTTTTCTAAGAAACTATCAAACTGTCTTCCAAAGTGGCTAACCATTTTGCACTTATTTCCACAAGCAAGGAATGAGTTCCTCTTGCTCCACATCCTGTTTTGCATTTTGACCCTTTTGATAGTTGTGTAGCAGCACCTCATTGTTGTTTTACTTGGATTTGTAATTCCCTAGGGACATGTGATATTGAACATATTTGCACATGCTTATTTTCCACCTGTATATATTCTTTACTGAGATGTATGTTCAGCTCTATTGCCCATTTTTTAATCAGGTCATGCATTTTCTTATTGTTGCATTTT
The DNA here is from genome assembly GCF_024542745.1 of Macaca thibetana thibetana. Lineage (NCBI taxonomy): Eukaryota > Metazoa > Chordata > Mammalia > Primates > Cercopithecidae > Macaca > Macaca thibetana. Next base: position 119,355,750 of record NC_065585.1, read on the forward strand.
AAGAGTTGTTTGCACAGTTTGGATAGTAGTCTTTCAGAAAAGACACATCTGGTAAATGTTTTCTGCCAGTTTTTTTTTTTTTTTTTTCCATTTTTCAGGATCATGTTTTAATAAATATATATTCAAGAAATGTTTAGAACTGAAAATGTTGTTATAAAATCATATTCTACTTCTTTTACAGCATTAGAAATAGGCCATTCTAAGAACAGGCCAAACTTGCCTCAATGTACTCATTAACAATACTAGAATCATGAGAATGAGAAACCTTCTAACTCCCCCTCTAACACTTCCCCACAAGAAGGAGACTTCTTGCACTCTAACCTCTAAGAATCCATCTTATTTAATATTTATTTAGTATTCATGTTACAGCTCTATGAGGGAGAAATATACTGGAAAGAAGGAAAAATACCATTTTTTTCTCATTCTGAGCAAATGTGCACGTGTGTGCGCGCGCACACACACGTATACACAAAACCCCACAAGAGTATAATATTATCTATGAAGGAAAGAGATACCAAGTTAAATTTAACCAAGTATTTAGAAATGACAGGGAGCTAGGAAGAAAAGGCGAAAACACATGTAATTTTATTTTTAACCTTAAGCTTGCCAACTTCTTTCCCTGAACAGCATTTGTCTTGTTTTGATACCCACCTACAGTTATATTAGAAACGTACTGCAAACTATTTAGTGATTCCACTTTGAATTTAGTCACATGACTAAGATGTTTTGAATATAAGCCTATCCGTATGCCAGATACAAATTTCAGGAACTCTTAATGTCTCTTCTTTTACAGAAAAAGCTCTACCTCTATCCTGATGTAATTAGGTTGATTAAGAAAATTAAAAGGCCACGGGCCAGAAAACTAACTTCCACAAATGCAACAAAAGGAAAAGTTTCTCCAATAACCTCTATGAAATGGGAAACCTTTCTTTTTAAGTACTAAGTCAATTTCTTCAACTGTACAATGTATTTGAATTTGATGGTTTTCAAATATAGTAACAACAAAATATAATAAAGACTATAAGAAAACAGAGTAAATGATATAATTCAAAAAATAATGACTAAAATAAAATGACATTATGGATTTTGTAATCCAACATATAATTATATATTTAAGTTTTATTTTACATACATAAGATCACAGCTAAGGAGGTTAACCATAATTTTGTTTAATTTTATCACCAGTCACTTGTGCCATTTTATCACATTTGAAAATACTCACTCGTATTATTTACTTCAAACAGTGATCTATAAATTTGTTTTAGACTATATTAAGGACCTTTTCTTCTTCAGGATAACTTAAAAAAATTAAATGACGTATTGAACAGACTACTGAAGAAACTTTACTTTTTAATTATAGTCTCTGCATTGAAGATCTGTAGGAATTTTTCTTTAATAATTTTCAAATCTTCCCATGACCTCTCTGTTCATAGAAATATCATCTTTGAAATAATTTGTGTGTGAATACTTTATAAATCAAAAATGGATTCACATGACCGTATTACCATAATCACCAATTTTAACAGTCTCCTAGATATTTTCTATATCACTTTTCTTGATTATAAAATGTCAGTAAGATGAAAAAACACTCTTAATATAACAGTATATTTAATTACATCAGTTTCCCATCAACACATCAAAGTCACTTAATAATTATATTGGCCATTTCCACTGATCGGCAGGAGGCTCTTCCACTAATGGCTCCCATGGTTTCCAGTCCCTCATTTTTCTTGCCAGACTTAGTTCATGTTCAGCCTGAAGAATCACCTCTTCTAATTGACCACCTTGAAGTTGGTCTTCTAATTTTTTAACATCTGGTTCCGCTTTAACCATAGCCAGCTTCTCATTTGTAATCTGTTCTGTATACTTTCTATATGCTGCATTTTTAGGGATTTCCGCAAGAACATCAAGAATCTTTGTGTACAATATACTTAGCCTCTCGTGTGGAGTACTGCACACAGCCAATCCCACAAGGCCAGTGGTCTTCTTCAGCACACCCATTTTTTGCCATGACAGCTCCCAGTTTTTTTTTTTTTTTTTTTAACCAATCCTGCAAAGCATATTATTATAACTTTATAGTCTTGAAATTTATCAGCCCTCCAACTTTGTTCACCTTTAATATTGAGTTGAAGTTTTTGCCTCTTTGTATAAACTTTAAAGCTAGTTTTAAAACAACCTGCTGGGATATTGATTTGGATTGCACTGAATCTATGGATCAAGTTGGAAAGAATTGACATCTTTACAACACAGCATGGAATATTTATCTGTTAACATGGAACATCTGTGTATTCACAGCTAATCTGTGAATTAGTACTAATCTGCAATTAGTTCTTTTAAAATTTCTTTCATCAGAGTTTTGTAGTTTTCCTCATGTAAATTGTATACATACTTGTATTGTGTTAGATCTATACCTAAGTATTTATCTTTGGGAATGCTAATATAATGGTAATGTGTTTTCAACTTAAAATTCAAATCATTTATTGACAGTGTATAGGAAAAGAACTGACTTTTGCATATTAACTTTGCATCCTGCAACTTTGCTAACACTTATTTGTTTCAAGAGTTTTTGGTCAATTCTTTTTTATTTTCTATATAGGCAAACGAGTCAACAGCAAAGAAAGTGTTAATTCTTCATTTCCAGTCTGTATATCTTTTATGTCCTTTCCTTGTCTTATTTCATGTGCTAGAACTTCCAGTATAATTTTGCAAAGCAATGTCAAGAGGGGACCATCATTCTCAGCAAACTACCGCAAGAACAGAAAACCAAATACCACATGTTCTCACTCATAGGTGGGAATTGAACAATGAGATCACTTGGACGCAGGAAGGGGAACATCACACACCGGGTCCTATTGTGGGGGCGGGGGGAGGGAGGAGGGATAGCATTTGGAGATATACCTAATGTAAATGACGAGTTAATGGGTGCAGCACATCAATATGTTACATTGTATACATATGTAACAAACCTGCACATTGTGCACATGTACCCTAGAACTTAAAGTAGAATAAAAAAAAAAAAAGAGGGGACATAGGCCAGGCACGGTGACTCATGCCTGTAATCCCAGCACTTTGGGAGACCGAGGCAGGCAGATCACGAGGCCAGGAGTTCGAGACCAGTCTCGCCAATATGGTGAAACCCCATCTCTAATAAAAACACAAAAATTAGCTGGGTGTTGGTAGCATGTGCCTGTAGTCCCAGCTACTTGGGAGGCTGAGGCAGGAGAATTGCTTGAACCCGGGAGGTGGAGGTTGCAATGAGCTGAGATTGAGCCATTGCACTCCAGCCTGGGAGACAGAGTGAGACTCCATCTCAAAAAAAAAAAAAAAAAAAAAAAAAGAAAAACAAAAGGAGACATACTTGCTTTATCCCCAATATTATTGAAAAAGCTTCAAATTTTTTCATTAAATATGATGTTAGCCAGTTGTTGGAGATGTTCTTTGTAGATAAAATTGAAGAAGTTCCCCTTTACTCCTAGTTTGTTGGGAGCTTTCATCATGAATGAGTGTTGAATCTTGTCAAGTTTTTTCTGTACATATTGATATGATGTGATTTTTTTTTCTTCAGCCTGTTGATGTCATGGATTACACTGATTTTCAAGTGTTGACCTAGTCCTATGTACTTGAGATAAATCTCACTTAGTAACAGCATGTATCTCTTTTTATACATTGTTGGATTAAATTTACTAATATTTTGTTGATGATTTTTACCTCTATCTTCATGACACATATTGAACTGCCATTTTCTTTTCTTGAAATGCCTTTGTCTAGTTTTGGGATTAGGGTAATGCTGACTTCATAGAATAAGTTAGGATGTATTCCCTCTGCTTCTACCTTTTGGAAGAGATTGTTAAAAAAAAAAAAATTCGTCTAGAGTCTATCATAAATGTTTGGTAGAATTCACTGGTGAAACCACTTGGACCTAGCACTTTATGTTTGGAAAGATTATCAGTTATTCAACTTCTTTGATAGACACAGGCCTATTTAGAAGATAAATTTTTCTTATGTGAGAAATAATAATCTTTTGGAAGATCGTCTTCCAAAGAGTTGGTTTATTTCGTCTAGTTATCCAGTGTTTGGGCATAGAGATGTTCTCAGTGCTCCTTGATCATTCTTTTAATGTCCATGGGACCTATAGTGATGTCTCCTCTTTCATTTCTAATCTTAGTAATTTGTGTCCTCTCTCCTTTTTTCTTAGGCAGATAAAGGCTTATCAATCTTACTGCTCTTTTCAAAGAGCTGGCTTTTGGTTACATTAAATTCTCTACTGATTTCCTCTGTTCCATTTCATTTATTTCTGCTCTAATTGTTATTATTTCTTTTCCTCTGCTTACTTTGGATTTAACTTGCTCTTATTTTTCAGGTTTTCTAAAATGGAAGCTTATTGATTTTAGCTATTTCTTATTTTCTAATATATGCATTCCATTCTACAAATTTTTCTGTACAAACTACTTTTGCTAAATCCCCTTTAAGGTATTTTCATTATCATTTACCTCAAAATCTTTTCAAAACTCTCTTGAGATTTCTTTTCTGATCCATGTGTTGTTTAGATATGTGTTTAATCTCTCAGTATTTGGGAATTTTTTTAGCTATCTTTCTGTTATTCATTTCTTATATAATTCTATTGTGGTCTCAGCATATACTCTATAATTTCTACTCTTTTAAATTTGCTAACGTGTATTTTATGGCCCCAAATGCTTATCTTGGTAAAAGTTTTATGTGAGCATTAGAAGACTGATGTGTTGTTGTTGTTGAAAAAAAGTGTTTTGTGAATTATATACAGTTAATATCAATTATATTCAGTAGATGTCAAATATATCCAGTTGATTGATGGAGTCATTGAATTCAGCTATGTTCTGATTTTCTGCTTGCTGGATTTGTACATTTTGAATAAAAGTGTGTTGAGTCTCCAATCATAATCATGAATTAATTTATTTCTCTTCACAGTTCTATTAATTTTTGCCTCACATATTTTGATATTCTGTTTTTAGGCACATAAGCAGTAAAAATGGGTATGTCTTCCTGGAAAATTGACTACAATATTGTTTTATAATCCCTTTCCCTATCCCTGATAACAGTCCTTGCTCTGAAGTCTGTTCTCTTTGAAATTTATATAGCTACTCCAATTTTCTTTTAATTAGCATGCTATAACCTTCTCCATCCTTTTGTTTTTCACCTATATGTGTCTTATTTAAAATGGATTTCTTATGAACAACATATAATTGGGTCTTTTCTCTTCTTATCCACTCTGACAATCTTTGTCTTTTAATTGGTGCTTTTAGACTATTGACATTCAAAGTGATTATCAGTATCGTAAGATCTATATTATTCGATATGATTTTATTTTTTCTCCTTCCTTAGCATATTATACTACTTTTTATAATTTATTTCAGGGTTTGCCTGAGTGGTTACATTTCACTAGATAATCCAAGACTACTTTCAAATACAGCATGCCTGCAAATGTGCCTCTGTGCAAAGTTTTGGTGAGCATTTATCCTGGTTGGTGTTTTCTGAACTTCCCGGGTCTGTGGTTTGTGGTATGACATTAATTTGTGGAAATTCTCATTCATTTTTGCTTCAAATAGTGCTTCTGCTTCTTTTCCTCTTTATTCTCCCCTGGTATTCCCACTTTGAGTATTTCGTAGTTATTCCACTGTTCTTGGAATTGTGTTCCTTTTTTGTTCTGGTTTTCTCTTTGCTTTTCAATTTTGAAGGTTTTTATTGACATATCCTCAAGCTAAGAGTTTCTTTCCTCAGCCATGTCCAATCTACTAGTGAGTTCATCAAAGCCATTTTTCATTCTATTATAATGTTTTGATTCTTAACATTTCTTTTTGACTCCTTCTTAGAATATCTATCACTCTGCTTATATTACCCATCTCTTCTTACATGTTGTCTACTTTTTTCATTAGAGACATTAGCGTATTAATCCTTGCTTTAAGTCCATGGTTCCAACATCCTTGCCATATCTGGTTCTGATGTTTGCTCTGTTTCAGCTGGGTTTTTTTTTTTTTTTTGGTGTGCCTTGTAATTTCTTGTTGATAGAAGACATGATGCACTAGCTAAACAGAACAGTGACAAATAAGCTTTTAGTATTATGATGTACTGTGTGGGGGAGGGGAACCATTTTATACTCCTATGATTAGGTCTCAGTCTTTTAGTAAGTCTGTGCCTTGGACCAGAAACTTCACTAATGCTTTTCAGTTTGTTTGGGATTTCCACCCCCCCATCCCCACCTTCTTAGGTGGTCCAGGAAGGGTAGAGAAGTTAGGCATTTTCCTTCCCCAGGTAAATTATGCTCTAATAAAACCCCAGTGGGTTAGTTTTTCTGGAAGGCAGCCCTAGTGACAGAGAGCAGAGCGTTCTGCATGTCAGGAATGGCTTCTTCCGCCAGACCCCTGCTGGAAGCCTTAGGGAATTTTCAACAATCTTCACTGTGAGAAGCTAGCAGAGCTCCTGGAAGTAAAACTCATAAGAGTGTGGGACCCCTTACAATTGGATCTCCCTGGAAGTTTGCAGGAAAAACTCCCTGGAAGTTCTCAGACTTGTCCACACTGCACCTCCAGCAGTTTGTCAACTATAGTTGAGATATTCCCATGCCAGCGTTGGTTCTGGGGTGGGTCCTGCAGGTGGATGTCTGCTCAAGTCAGCTGTGATTCTCTGGGTATGCTTATCTGTCTTTCCATTTCTCAGGGCAGCAAGTTTGCCTTGTGACCTCAGTGCTCTGACAAATATAAGAAGAGTTACTACTTTTTCAGCTTTTTACTTATTGTTGGGGTAGAGTGGGAGCTTCTAAGCTCCTTCTCTGATGGCCCAGAAACCAGAAGTCTTTCAACAGTATTTTAATCCCTCTTTTCCTTTCAAAGAGTTTGGTACATCCACGTTGTAAACCAGACAAAGGCAGAAAAGACAGAAGAATGAGGATCTTATAAAACCAGTTACTCTGATCTGGGTTAAGAATATAGCTAGAGTAATTGTTTTACTGAGGGAGATAACTCATAAAAAGGTCAGATGTCTGAGATCTTCTCAGTGACAGTAGCATTACTGTTTTAGACTGATAGATTTACAGAGTGGCCTTTCTGCTTTTTTTTTTTTTTTAACTATATTCATTTTATTTTATCTTGCATTTGAACATGTGATACAAGTAAGTAGTAGGTAATTTGCTCACAAGGCTCTAAATGCCACACTTGAACATTAGGTGATTAAACATATAAAACATTGCCATATATTGCCTTAATGAATATATGTAATTTTATTAAAATATAGAACTACAACAAAGTAAGCAACAGATTGGGACAAAGAAACTAACGCTTAGGTACAATTTGACCCTACTGTAATTAATCTTTAAATGCCACAATCTCACACCACACCTCCAATTTTTACTTCAAAGTGTCACTCATTTGTCCTTCCATCAGCACAGTTGGTTTGATGTCAAAACACAGTTTCTTGCCTCTATGGCACCCCGACAGACTTAACTTTATAGCTATAAACTATGAAAACTGCTGCTATACAGCTATATATACTATACAATGCTGCTTCTATATATATATATATATTTACTTTATGTTTATATATATATTTACTTTTTATATATATATATATTTATGTTTCAGGGTACATGTGGACAACGTGCAGGTTTGTTACATATGTATACGTGTGCCATGTTGGTGTGCTGCACCCGTTAACTCATCATTTACATTAGGTATATCTCCTACTGCTATCCTTCCCCCCTCCCCCCACCCCATAACAGGCCCCAGTGTGTGATGTTCCGCTTCCTGTGTCCAAGTGTTCTCATTGTTCACTTCCCACCTATGAGTGAGAACATGAGGCGTTTGGTTTTCTGTTCTTGTGATAGTTTGCTGAGAATGATGGTTTCCAACTTCATCCATGTCCATGCAAAGGACATGAACTCATCCTCTTTTATGGCTGCATAGTATTCCATGGGGGTATATGTGCCACATTTTCTTAATCCAGTCTGTCATTGATGGACATTTGGGTTGATTCCAAGTCTTTGCTATTGTGAATAGTGTCACAATAAACATATGTGTGCATGTGTCTTTATAGCAGCATGACTTACAATCCTTTGGGTATATCCCCAGTAATGGGATGGCTGGGTCAAATGGTATTTCTGGTTCTAGATCCTTCAGGAATTGCCACACGGAATTGCCACACTGTCTTCCACAATGGTTGAACTAGTTTACACTCCCACCAAGAGTGGAAGTGTTCCTATTTCTCTACATCCTCTCCAGCAGCTGTTGTTTCCTGACATTTTAATGATCACCATTCTAACTGGTATGAGATGGTGTCTCATTGTGGTTTTGATTTGCATTTCTCTGATGGCCAGTGATGATGAGTATTTTTTCATGTGTCTGTTGGCTGCATAAATGTCTTCTTTTGAGAAGTGTCTGTTCATATCCTTTGCTCACTTTTTGATGGGGTTTTTCTTGTAAATTTGTTTGAGTTCTTTGTAGGTTCTGGATATTAGCCCTTTGTCAGATGAGTAGATTGCAAAAAATTTCCCCGCATTCTGTAGGTTGCCTATTCACTCTGATGGTAGTTTCTTTTGCTGTGCTTGAGCTCTTTAGTTTAATTAGATCCCATTTGTCAATGTTGGCTTTTGTTGCCATTGCTTTTGGTGTTTGTTTTAGTCATGAGGTTTTTGCCCATGCCTATGTCCTGAATGGTATTGCCTATGTTTTCTTCTAGGGTTTTTAAGGTTTTAGGTCTAACATTTAAGTCTCTAATCCATCTTGAATTAATTTTTGTATAAGGTGTAAGGAAGAGATCCAGTTTCAGCTTTCTACTTATGGCTAGCCAGTTTTCCCAGAACCATTTATAAAATAGGGAATCCTTTCCCCATTTGTTGTTTTTGTCAGGTTTGTCAAAGATTAGATGGTTGTAGACGTATGGTATTATTTCTGAGGGCTCTGTTCTGTTCCATTGGTCTATATCTCTGTTTTGGTACCAGTACCATGCTGTTTTGGTTACTGTAGCCTTGTAGTATAGTTTGAAGTCAGGTAGCATGATGCCTCCAGCTTTGTCCTTTAAGCTTAGGATTGTCTTGGCAATGCAGGCTCTTTTTTTGGTTCCATATGAACTTTAAAGTAGTTTTTTCCAATTCAGTGAAGAAAGTCATTGGTAGCTTAATGGGGATGGCACTGAATCTATAAATTACTTTGGGAAGTATGGCCATTTTCACAATATTGATTCTTCCTATCCATGAGCATGGAATGTGCTGTTTCTTAAAGTTTCTGGGGTTGACACATTGTAAAAGGCCTTGTAACTGAAAATTGTAATATACTACAACCATTTTCAGTTATTCAAATATGCTTCTTTTCAGTTATTTAAATACACTAAGCATGTTCACACCATAGGCTTCTGTGCATGCTGTTCTCTGCTTAGAAAACTCTTCCTCCAGATATTCAGAAATTCATGTCCTTACTTTATTTAGATCTTTAGTCGACTATCAGAAAATCCCAGAGAGATCGTCCCTCATCCCTAATATCAAAGCTGCAGTCACTTTGTTTCCTTGAACTGTATTATTTGTCTTCATAGAAACTGACTGGGAAAACACTGATTGGTTATCTGTATATTGTCTGTCTACTCCACTGGAATAGGGTCTTAGTCTCTTTTCTGTAGGGCTGTATGCCCACTGCCTAACAGAACATGCCTGACATGGAGAAGGTGCATGTAAAGCTTTGCAGAATGAACAGACGCTTTTCCCAAACATATTCGTTCCCGGTATGTATGCTGAGATAATGTCTCATCACCTTTCTCCTGGTGTGAATTGTAGGTAAGAGAAATGTGTGCCCATTCTTTTATTCTTAGTTCAACACTTGGTTATTGGTGTACTGGAGTCCACCTTCAGTGGTGGAATCCTGCCAAAAGCTGCTATGTGGCTTCTTTGGGAGGCTCAAACTCTACTCCAGAGTTATTACTGGTATCTACAAATTTGTACATGATCCATAACCCATTGCTATAATTATATCTAATCAATATAACAGCTTCAGTAATATGAATACGTATACCATTGAATTTATTAATATCTAAATATTCATAATCAAATGAAGGTAAATATTCTAGCTATAACTTGGAATGAAACCCTTTTATATGTTATATTTTAAATTCTATCAGTTGGATGAAATACAAATATATCTAGTATTATTGCAAGAAAAATGGTTCTATAATTAATGACTGAAAGCTGTTAACTTTACATATAAAAACATATTAAAAACTTTCAAGTAGTTGAATAGAGTAATATATTTATAGTTAATTTGAGAATACTAGATTATGCAGAACTGTCTAACTATATGGAAAACATAGTTTAATACAAAACAATATTTAAAAATCTATATAATAGAAATTGTAGAAAGAAAATAATTTATAGAGTAATTATAGCCTGGCATTCCTAACAGTATATAAAATAATGCTTAATATTTTTTAGATACTTAATTCCACCTATACTCAAGCTTTTTTAAAAGCATCGTACTCATGAATTTTCATATCTATAAGGATGTATTAAAAGCCACATTTCCACGAAAAGAAAAATTTCCAAAATCATATACAAAATATTCACACTAAATTACTTTGATTCAAAGCAATAAACACTATAAATAGTCTGAAGAAGAAAAAAAATTAGAAACAAAGGTATCCCAAGCACCGCTATTTTTCACTAAGTAAATTTCAAAACAATTATTACAAAAGTATTTTAATATCTGTCTTATATTTCTGACTCTAGAAGAAAATATTAAAGGTTTGACAGCTTAGTGGAATAATAATGACTTCCACTATACCTCTGCTTTGCTTGCTCAGAGAATTTTGTATCCAACATAAACTAAAACAGTGAATTTCATTGAAGAAATACATATAAAATGGAAAATAATTTCTAAAAAACAATGTTATGCAACCGATGTTGAAAATGGCACAGATGTGGTCTAAGCTTTAAGTAATTAAGAAGCCAAAAGCATACATTGTTTTGTTCACACTCATTAATTTGTATATTCAGAAAGAAATTGTAGTACAAGATAATGTAAAAAAAAAAAAATCCATTGGCTTATCAGGAATGTACTGGGAATTTTGCATTTTTTTTTCTAGCTGAAGACAAACTACATAATATATAAGAGATTTGAGTACTGCCTTATCAAATACCTATGCAAGATATTCAAATGTGGCAAAATTGCAATTACGGGTCAAAAAGACAGACTTGCTGAAATAAATATTTAATTCATTTACAGGCAAGCTATAACCAACCAGTATGACCTATTTCATCAATAGTTTCTTACAGAAAATGAAGTGAGTGTGATGGGCACTGCTGAAGAAGTAATCAAACAGAAGAATTTCAAAACTTTTATCTGCCGCAAACATCCTTCTGCAAACATCCTTCTATTATTCCACTCAGGTAAAATGCTAAAATTAATACTCATTTAATGGAAACTGAGCTACAAACAATAAATCAAAGGCAATTTTGTTATCTTGAAAACTAATTACATTGCTTTCATTTCTGCATTTCTGGGTCTGTAGTTTAAGGGCATTTTCCCCACAGTGATTATGTGAAACAGCAAGTGAATGCAAAACAATATTAGACATAAGTGAGGGCAATAATTCTAAGCCTGAAATGTGAAAATACTCAGAAAACATCCTTTTTTCAAATACTGTGTCAAACTTTAGTTTATAAGTTTGCTTCAAAGAAATTACATTATATAATACAAATCAAGTTGAGGGTTATGTTAGGAGATGGGTGATAGCATCACTACCAGTTGGACACTGTCAGCGGCAGGAGTAAAAAATGATCTTGGTCATTCAACAGTTTCAGTTGAAAGTAAGCATGTATTTAGTAAGGCAGACATTCAGTACAGTAACAGAAGCAAGCTTGTAGATTAAGGTACTGGGAAATTAACATTCTTGCATTTCAGTGCCAAACTTATAAAATTTGACTATTCAATTACAATTTAAAAATTGTAACAATAGTTAATTCGTTGATATTCTAATTCTCATATCATGAAGTTTCTTCTCTGAAAGTATTATTTGCGTTTTCTAAATATGGGTTTTAAGCACTGGCCCATTAAGTCCAAAGATATGTTCAGAGGACCTGCCAAGTATCAGGGTTTTGAGAGACAGTGAATAAAACCAAGATGCTGTTCCCATCCTTCCAATGCTTATATTCCAGTGGGAGATGATAGGAAAGAAACAAAGGCACGCTGGATGTCTAAAATGCTATGAAGACAAAGCAAACAGGGTAAGAAATGGACAGGAGGAAGGTTATTCTTGATAAGGTCCTGGGGAAGGCCACAGAAATAAGTAGGAAAGAGCATTTCTGGCAGAGAGAACAGCCAATGCAAATGCCTAAGACAAGAACATGGAAGATATGTTTAAGAGAACCAAGGAGGAACATAACACAAGGAGAAAGTGATAGGAGATAAAGTGGGAGAACAAATGGTAAAGACTTTGAAACTTTCACCAAGTATAATGAGAAACCTTTGGGGGAGATTTGGCAGTCAAGTGAAATAATTTGACTTATATTTTTAAAAACTGTCACATAGAGAATAGACATCAGACATCACGGGAGTAGGGTATCTGAGTTGCAAGGACACAAATTTTACAGGATCTTTTCATAGGAATACCAGGAAGACTGTTGTAATTGTCCAAGGAAAAGATCACAGTGCTTTAATCTAGAGAGATAGCAGAGGAAGTAGAATGTGATCAAACTCAGGAGATACTGTGAATATAAGCTAGCCATTGAACTTAAGCCCAGTCATGGTATGTAATAAAATGCAGCTTCATTTTATCTCTCATCATTTACTTAAAGTGGATGGAAACTTGGTCATTCCCAAGGTGTCCCCATAATCTATCTGTCTCACAATTTATTTTGGGAATCTCTACCACTTTTGGGTCTTAGCAGACAGGCTTTGGGGTAGGGATGAGACAGTAAAAAGCCCTGTCTACTTGCCCAGACCTTTCTTTCCTGTGGTGGAATTCAGGGATTTGCAGGCTGATCAACAGGAAAGATAGGACCGCCAAGCAGTAGTAACACACAGGAGCTCTGTTGGGGGGTAGAGGGTGCTTTGATAAGTTGGCCTGAGGAGGAAAAATTCCCTCTCTGAAAAAGATCTTCCAAAGACAATGGGGTGGGGTGGACTACACACAGGTGCAAGAGGACAAGAGAGCCCTCAGGAGAGAGGTATTGGAAAGGGAATTTAAGTGTCCAGCATGATGGCCAGTCTCTAGGCCAGAGAGTTCTAGAGCTTGGGGTATTTTTAAATCCTACGGTTTTTGTAACCCATGGCTAGCAGATGTTGGATGCTGTTTTATGG